>NC_134866.1:33424943-33759110 GCF_049852395.1 Peromyscus maniculatus bairdii | reverse complement strand
CGTGATGGCTAGAGGCCATTTAAGGAGCCCTCTGTTTTGGTTCACTTCTCTCACTTGTACCTGGGGTCTACCAGTTGGCTGGGCGGGTGGTCGTCGAACACCAGAGACAGACCTTTCTCAACCTCGTCAGCGGTACATCTGCAAGCGCATGCTACTACAGCTGACCTTTGATGGGGATTCTGGGAAGTTGCCCTTAGGACCTTATGCTAGTGAGGCTACTGACCTGCCAGTAGTTTATTTTAGTGGGAGACTTTCTGATTTAGGAGGGAATCTAATAGATGATTAGTTAGAATCACCACTTCAATATATTTTTAATTTTTTCCAAGTAGTTTGTTCTGTAACATGCACAGAGCAAGTGTTCAGCCATTGTCTTCCAGACAGGGTGTTCAGTAAATCAAACTCTGCTAATGACAACTAGTGTTTTTTTGTTGAAAACAAAAACAATTAAAAAGAGATAGGTGCTACTTTGCCATGTTGGGATAAGAGCAAATTTCATGATAGGCTATAATACATTTGGACACCCAAGACAGGGTTTGTAGAGAAGCAGCCATGAAATATATGTCTAATGAAATACTAGAGAATGTCAAGTGTGGTTCTTTAAGCACAGTTCATGAGAAAACTTAGCATGCATTGACTGTATTCAGAAGTAGGATTTTGGGCCCTCCTCAGTTACTAATAGATCGACAATTTATTTGTGACCAACGTCAGTACTGTTCCCTTAGAACTGGAGATTTAGGTCTCTGTTGTTTCTTATGCTGCTAAGGCAAAAGTGGAAAGGACATTTAAAATACTTCGATTATCTTATGTGTTTTGAACATTATGTTATTTCCTAGTGAGGAATCAGCATTCTATCCATGCTCATTATCAAGTGACCAGGAAATTCATTTGTGATTTTCAAAATATACCCTTCCTCTGCTTGGAGCACATTAAACTTACTTCACTAGGTAGGACATCAATTCAAGCATAGCCTCTTGTTGGAATTATTTCCAGTTCTTGGAAGGCTTTCCAGTCAAAGTCCAATGTGAGGGCCTTGCCGTTATCTGGAGGCCTGTTGGAAATGTAGATTAGAGCTGGGGAGATGACTAAGTTGGTAAAATACCTGCTGTGAAAGCATAGATTCCAAGAACCCACATAAAAAGTGTCACATGAGTTATGACCTCTGTATATACTCATTCCACAATGAAAATATGTAGCAACATACTGGTAGCTAAACAAAGCTTCTAAAAATAGAAGTCAAGATGAAGAAATTTAAGAAGACTAGTTGATATTGAATATAGAATAGGCTCCCTTGTCTCAAAAATTTTAAAATGGAGAAAAAAACCAAACATGGAAAGTTTTTGGGTCATTCATTT
Source organism: Peromyscus maniculatus bairdii (assembly GCF_049852395.1). NCBI lineage: Eukaryota > Metazoa > Chordata > Mammalia > Rodentia > Cricetidae > Peromyscus > Peromyscus maniculatus. The sequence continues at coordinate 33,757,758 of NC_134866.1, read as the reverse complement.
TTCTCATCCACAAAGTTATCTTCCCGTAGGTGACTGATGCTACAGTTTCAGATAAAATTGATATATTAAGAACACAACCAAAAGGGTATTTTCTTAGCAACCAGATTTTAATGTGTGTTTTTAAAAATTGAATCTCCTGTCTATACTGGTATGATGGATATTTTTATTTCTTTTATTTTTTAAATTATAATATAATTACAACATTTTCCCCATTCTTTCTCCCTGCCTTATATATTCCTCCTTGTTCTCTTTCAAATTCAAATTCATGGCCTTTTTTTTTTTTACTAAGTATTGTTACATCTCTCTCTATGATACACATAAATACATAAACACAAACTTTCCAGTCTTTATAATGTTACTTGTAGGTATATGATTTTAGACTGATCATTTGGTATTGGATAACCAGTTGACATGCTCTTCTCTGAGGAAGACTATTTCTCCTTTCAGCATTCCTTAGTTGCCTGTGGTTCCTCATGGATGGTTGAAACCTCTTGAGTTCCCCCACTCCATCTGTATCAACATGTCTACTGTTGTCCTCCTCATCAACTCATGTTTATGCATTAATGTTGGTGGGATTTATGGGTGTGGCTTCTGCCATTCCTAGGAAACACCATCTCACAGCACTCTCTGTTCCTTTGGCTCTTACAGTCTCTCCACTCCCTCTTCCACAATGATTCCTGAGCCTTAGGTGCAGAAGTTGCATTGTAAATGCATCAGTTGGATCTGATCTCTGGAACTCTGCATTTTGTTGATTGGTTGTGTTTTTCTGTAATGGTCTCCCTCTGTTGCATAAAGATATCTGTGGATATGAGAACAAATATTTAGAGAGTAGTTAGGGGTTCTGCCGGCTTAGTGAAGTAGTGATTGTAGATTCTCCTCCAAGAATATTTTTCACAAGGTCACAATCCTCTGTCTCATTGACATATATTTGCCTATTATCATTTTGAAATTGTACATAAAAATGTCTTATATCAAAGCTGCAGCACTGGGACATATTTTTTTCACTAGCATTTACTTCAAACATTGCTTTTTGCATATTGAACTTATTTGGTATCTCAACATGGTTAGACCCAAATGATGAAGAACTTTCTGTGCATAATTAAATTGTCTGTTATGTGTATATCCGGATGCAAATTTATTTTCCTTATGAAGACCACTCTGGTCTCTGCAAGACATGAGAAGTCATTATCTCTGTTGTTTTATTCACTGAGTTTCAAAATATGATTCCTGAAATAATAAAGCAAATTACCATGGTGCAATGGCAATTTTGAAAGGAATTTTCAAGAACATCTTTATTTTTCTCTGCATACTCCCTTCATATTAAATGTAGTATTTTCAAACTATAAAAAGCTAGAGACCATTAAGTTAACAATAAACTCCCTGGTGAAAGGCTTAAAAAATGTCTAAGAGAGTTGGAAACCATACCTTTTCTCCTGGTGCACTACCAATCAACAGGGCCATACTGACTACAGAGAAAGAGTTAGTATGTGCACACTATACTCTAGGAGTACAGGAGAAGTCTGAACATGCAGTGAGACTCAGAGGCACCCATTTAGGCTCTCATTAACAGCGAGTATATCTCCCCACTCCTGCCCTAAGTATTTTAACTGCTCCAACTTATGCTCTGGAGCGGTGCCTTCAAACAGAGCTCCATCATGGGAAGTTATAATACCCTCCCTCTAAGGAACGGTTGGTGGTTTGTTTCTGATTGGTCAACAGAGATTCTTAAAGTGAATCCCTCCATCTCGAAATGAAATAACCCTGTGAACAACTCAGGCGCCACCACTCCCTGTGAGTTCTATGTGAGTCTAAATTCCAACCAAAATCACATATATATATTTTTAACCCATGGAAGGGAAACAACAGGAAAACGTGTGTGGAGTGTTTGTTTTATTTCACCGTAACAAAATGTCTGGGATAAATAACTTATAAATAAAAAGGTTTATTTTGGCTCATAGTTCTGGAGACTAGGTCTCTAGAAGCGGTGGCATCATAGCTTTGAGCCTCTGGTGGGCAGGCATACTGGATAGCAACGGTGGGGAAAGCAGATACAAACTTCTCACCTTGTGGTTAGGAAACATAAAATAAACCAATTCCAGAAGCAGCCAAGTTGACAACTGAGATTGGCCATCACAAGATTGCAGTCCTTCAATGACCCAGGCAGTTCACACTAGACCCTCCTCCTACCCTTCGGTAGTTGCATCCTGAAGACCAAATCTTTGCTACAAGGACTTTGGGGAAACATTTGTCCACTACACAGCAGGGCACAGATGCTAGGTTCTATATTTAGAATGTGTCAGTGACAGTACAGCAGTACTTACTCTTCCCAGCGACAGCGGAAAGGAATCCTGTTGGCTCTGCTTCCACTCAACCCTCTGGGTTCCAGTGCAATCAGCTAGTCTCCAGGTTGATCCTGCTGGAGGTCACCTCATTAGCCATGTCACCATACTGAACACAGAACTGCCAATGTTGGTGATTGCATCATTGGTGTCGTGTCGTTCTAATCCCTAAACTTAAGGTCAAAAGTAGAGTTTAAATTCCAAGTTTTCCCTTCATTACTTTTATATAAAATTCAAAAAGAGAAATTGGAGTAAGGGGCTACCAGTGGAGGAGTTTCTCCCCCTACTTCCATTTCTAGAAGTTCCTCACTTCCTATTCACAATCAGGCTCTACTCCCAAAGTTTAGTCCAGTGCTATTCATACACATTTTTAAAAGCAGTCACTTCAATCACAGTGGAGAGAGGAAAGAAAGGCAAACAGGCTTTAAGCCACCTGGTCAAAATCACACAACTTGGCACATCCTTGGGAACAAAGTCTTTCCCGCCTCCCTACATGTCAGATCAACTCCAGACCCAAAACAGGGCAAGTGGCTATTGTTAGCATTTAATAAAACCTGGGAGAACAAAGCAAAAAAGACATTCAAAAAGACACTACAGAATAGCATAACAGTTAAAACCGAGTCCCAACCCTCAGGTCGTATAATAAGGAAACCAGGAGCTGCACTAGGTCACCTTCTCCAGCACCAGAAGGTTGAAAATGAGAAAACGAAGGGAGGTTAAGTGTCTGGTGCAGTCTCACAGCTAGATAGGACTGCCGAGGCTACAGCAGACCTCTCGATTAAAAAAAAAAAGTGCTGTCTGGGAACACACAGCTAACTAGATACCCTGGAATCTGTCCCACTTCAACCCCGGAGATTCTGGACTGAGCACAGCAACCCTCCTTATCAGGGACGGCTGAGCCTGTTAGAATACAGAATGTGGAGGGGTTATGGGAAAAACTGGCAGAACACAGAGCTCACCAGTCTCTTCTGAGAGGGAGATTTAGGAACATGGAAGAAATAATGACAAGGAGGATGAAGGGTATTTGAAGAGAAAGGTTGGGTTATAGGGGAGATATAAAAACATACAAATGTTTTAAATTCAGTAGTTGTCAAAGGATTGTAGACTGTGTTTGAAGAAATGTGACTAAAATTATACAAATGACATAAATATAAAGGTGCACTGAAAATTAAAAGATACAAAAATTCATCAGAGAACCATTAAAAAAGTTGTGTCACTTACAAAACCATAGTATTTTTGAGTAAAAGCAACCTTAAGGCTAACATGGTTAGTGATTAAAGTGATTTTTTATAAACTTTAATATTTAATTGGTCAGAAAGGCAAGAATTCTAAGTTGTAAGCATCTAAGAGCAGTCTTCAAACTTATAAAGTAGAAATTGACCAAACTGCAAGAAAAAATTGACCAAACTTTCACAAATGTCTCTCATATCTCATAGGTCTCATTTTTTTTTTTTTTGGAAGAATAAGACCTGGTTTTTGGAGTCCAATAAACTAAGACTTTGAAACAAAACCAGACCACCACCATCACTGCCTCACTCCTCAAAAGAAAAAGGAAAGAAAAAAAGAAGATAAAAAAATAAATCTTACAGGATAGCCCAACTTATGAGCTTAGATGAAAAAATTATGAAAAAAGTATTGAAAATTCAAGTGAAGGTGATTTCATATCATGCTTACTCATATGTTTATGCATCATGATACATATTTAGAAATAGTTGTAGGAAGATAATATGCAGAAAAAAACCAGATACATCTTGACAAAGTTAATTATTGCAACTTTTCCAAAATTGTCTGTGTAGATTTAGAAATCAAAACACTGAAAAATTTACATTAATATCATTAGCACAATAAAAGTCATGATTACTTCAGTAGATGCAGGAGGAACAAGTTATTGGAATTCAGTTATCACTCATAAGAAAAAACAAAAGTGATAGCAAAATAAGAACAAAAGTTAACTTCCGTTTTTCTCGTAAAAGGATATGACTAAGAAGCTGCTATAAAAGTTATCATTCCCTGTAGCTGGGTACAAGTGCTCATTTAATAATTAAGAATGAAATAATAATGTTGACTATGGGAGAAAATGCAGGCATAACCTGGTGGCCAGCTTTCCTGGCACACCGCACTTCTAAATAAGAAGCATGGCACACTGTTTTCCTGAAGTCAGAACACTGAACTCTGAAGCAGTGTGAGCAGCTAGTAGCTGGCCTGCACTCTCCACATCTCCTTTATTGTGCTTCTTCTGCTGGAGACCCTGGTGGTATGAGCACTTGCTATCCAATCTGAGGTAATGTGCTAACCAATTGTAGCCAGTAGGCTTCCACTATGTATGTGGTGGCTCATATACAGTAAAGAAGGCGCTGTTCCCTGCAACTGTCTCAGGAGAAGTTGAGTTCTGCTCCCTTTATCTACTCACTGGCATTGTGGTCTTGCCGGGGGATACCCTGGTAAGGAATGCAGTTGACTGTCAATACTTATCTATGGTGTGCATCCATGAGGCACACAAAGTACTAGGTAAAATACACATAATCTCGACATCAGAAGTAAAGGAATTAGATACACAAGGACTGAAAATAAACCTTTCTTCATGATTATATAATATTATATAATGATTTTCTTTGCTTCTCTCGCATCTATATCATATGGCATAGTACTTTATTTCTAATTTAGTATTAATCCAATTTATGCATTAATCATATGAAGTATCAGTTTTAATTTAGTTGTACCTAAATTTGTCTTATTTGTTCCCTGTTTTAACAAGCTTACTCTTGCATTAGAGGCTTAATGTCCATATATATATATTATATTTTATGTAGTCCATTAATTTTCACATATGTACAGACATACACACATGTATACACACCAACTAATCTACCTATAATTTGTCTATCACCTATCTATCTATCTATCTATCTATCTATCTATCTATCTATCTATCTATCTATCTATCTATCATCTATCTATCTATCTATATCATACACTGATTATTTTCAGTAGGAGTCCACAAACACAAGTTGGCATCAACATGCTTTGTTTTTCAACTTTTGAATGATTATTTAATTTGCAGTAGAGTTCAGTTGGTGAGTTGGAAACTTGATTCCCAATTATGAGGTTTAGGAAGCTGGGCCTTTTATGAAGCGCTTATGTGACGAGGGCTCCATTTTCTAAGCGGAGTAACACTGCTCTAATGCCTTCCCTGAATGGACTCTGTTTTGCCCTCTAGTTTTCAGTATGAGAAAGGCCTTAGGTTCTACCCGTGATCTTTGAGTTTCAGCATCTAGAATTGTGGGAAATATATTTCTGTTCATTTTCAGTATCACATATTCTATTATGTTAAAGAAAGTAAGAGTAAAATTTGTTCAAAAGAACTAGGGCTTTGCTTTCAACAAGTGCCTCAAACTGTGCAAATTAAATTAGAAGTGAACGATAGGTAGAGGCTTGAAACATGTTGAAGTGAATGCTGGGAAGAGCTTGTATTGCCATGTACACAGCTGTGAGCACAGTTCTGGTAGGTGGGTGCAAAAGAGAAGAGTTTAAGGGAAAATCCCAGGCTTTAGATGTTCTTAAGTTGTTATGAACTAAATGTCAGTATAAATGTATAATATATAGATATTTATATATTATATGATATGTAATGTAAGAATGTAAATAAAGGGCACATCTTGATGAATACTTAGATGGAAACAAGAAACAAGGTGTTAGAACATAGAATAGAAGTCATCTTTGTTATAAAATGGCAAAGAACCTAGCTGAATTGTGTTCCTGTCCAAAGACTGTAAGGACGGTTGGAATTTGAAGCAATGAATCAGACTATTGAGCAAACATTTTTAAAGAATTTAAGCACTCAGCACATTGTATGGATTCACTTAATTGCTTGAGGCAAAGTGTTAGAAGTGATAAATAGAAATAATAAACAAAAGGGAAGCATACTATTAACATCAGGAAAATTCTCAGCCTGCCCATGAGAAAAAAAAATACAGTTAGTTTGTTTAGGAGATAAAACCAAGGGTGCAGTTAAGCATAAATTTAGGAATTTGTTTGTTCTTATTTTATGTGCTTTAGTGTTTTGCCTGCAGGTATATGTCTGTGTGAGGGTGTCAGATCACTATTTTAAAATGAGGATAATGTCCAGCCAGAAGAAAGCTAAGTGCTTTTTACATAAAGGACAGGGGAATGATCTCAGAAATAGTTCACACCTAAAAGGCTGTCCCTCCCATAGGATGCCAAGCACAAGAGCTATGGGTATATGATTACCTCTACCTAGATGTCCAAGGACAGCTTGGATAGCTTTGGTTCCTAAGCAAAGATTTTCTGCAGAGGTGGTACTGTCATGGTGAGCTTTGCTAGGGAAAGGTTCAATTGAGCCATGGGTGAATGGCTACCTGAGAACTATAGAACAAGAGTACACTGCCATAGTATGGCCACAGCACCTGACTTCCATGCAGGAGAGTGAGGTGAACATTCATTAATAAAATTGACCTGATTCAATTTCATGTTTTTTTTTACTGTTATTAATTAATATCCATTCCCTTACTAGGCTCTTGGACTACTATCTCTATAAATTAACATATCAAGTATTAAATATATATCAAGTAGTCTTTTGGAGTTCAATATATCTCATATTTGAGGCCAGAGTCCAGAACCACTTTCATTGACCCAAGGTCAAAAGGTTGGCAGGACCACATGTCTGTGGAGGATCAAGGGGGCAACTGTTTCTGGCCTTTTGGGCTTTCTGGTGGCTGCCAGGCTTAGATGGCCCTTCAGGTTTCTGTGTCTTTTTTCTCTGTCTGAACAGAACCACATGATACCCTCTCCTAAGGGTACATGTGGTCATATTTAGATTCAACATGGGCAGTGCAGAATAAAGCATCTCCAGATTCTTACTCATATCTGGAAAGGTGCTTTTCCCATATACGGTGACATTTAGAGGTTCCAGAGGTTGGCGTTTGAGCACCCCTTTGAGAAAAAAAAAAGGCATTTTTTCATATCTATACTGGGCTTCCTCCTTCTCAATATTCTTTCTTTCTGATAGATGATATTCACATCTTTCAGTAGCTTTAGTCAACTCATGCAAGAGAAAATTGTTTGAGATCCCATATTTTAAATGTTGAGCTTCATATGTGATGGCGATTTTGTGCATAGAATGTTAGGCTGAAAAGCAATGCTCTTCAGAAAGGATATTAGTGCGGCAGCATGTGCATCTTTCCTTGTTATTCTTCAAAAATTCTGCTTTAAAAGACTATGGGCATTTAAGATACCAAGTTATGAATCATCTTAAGTGCCCAACAGAAGTTTGAACTCCTTTGAAAACATGCTATTTAACTTGTGCTTTCATTTTTCAGTCTTTTACAATTTTTAAGTCAAAATATTCAGTGAATGGAGCACACAGACCTTAGCTTTGAACTTTCAGGGATCTGTAATTAGTCAGATAAAACTTATAAAGAGAACACAGTCATATTTATCTCACAACAACAGGTAAAATAGTTGTCTTAGTCAGTGTTACCTTTGCTTTGATAAAATGCCAACACCAAAGCAACCAATACACTTCCATATTGCTCTTCATCATCAAAGGAAGTCAGGACAGGAACACAAGCAGGGCAGGATCCTGGAGGCAGGAGCTGATGCAGAGGCCACAGAGGGGTGCTACTTATTGGCTGGCTCACTATGGCTTGCTCAGCTTGCTTTCTTATAGAACCCAGGATCACCAGCCCAGGGATGGCACCACCCACAATGGACTGGACCCTCTTCCATCAATTGCTAATTAAGAAAATGCCTTACAGCTATATTTTATGGATCCATTTCCTCAACTGAGTCTCCCTTGTCTCCAATGACTCTAGCTTGTGTCAAGCTGACGTAAAACTAGCCAGCACATGAATAAAATAAATGAGTGCTCAATGTTATTTTCCTTTTTGTAATATATAGTTTTGATTTGTTTAGTCTTTCAATGGAGATGCTAGCTTTAATTGAACATACTAATTTATATACCAAAATTCAACACAATTATTTTATTTTTTAGCATTTAAATTTCAACTACCAAAAAGAAAACTTAGTTGACAGATTTTATCATGTGAAACAATTTGTCAAACAAAGGTGCCTGAGTGAAAACATTTGAGCTGAAATAATCGTGCAACTCACTGAAAAAAAAGTTAAATTCCACCAGAAATTACCAGCATTGGTAGACAAAGTAGTTTCAGTAAAAAATGAGGCCTGCACGGAAAAGCCAACCAAGAGTGTCAAACTTTTCTGATTAATATATGCAATATTGGAAAATATTTCATGGACATAATTAAATTTATGTTAGCATAATAAAAGGAAACATTCTTCATAAAGTATGACACCTTGTTATTAATAGCAGTAGCTAAGGTACATGTAGAAACAGCTAAATGATTAATGTAAATTAATGTGTCAAAACTACTATTCTAGTTATTTTTAATGTTCAGAAGTTTCTGTGCTTTAATGGAAATATAGTATTTTATTTTTCTTAGGAAGTCATTTCTTTTTGAAACTAGGTTTTGATTCTGACTGCTCTGCATGCCTGTGGTGGTTTGAATGAAAAATGTCCTCATCAGCTCTAATATTTGAACACGTGGTCACCCATTGGTGGCGCTGTTTGGGGAGGTTTAGGAGGCCCTGCTGGAGGAAGTACGTCACTGGAGGCAGGCATTGAATGTTGACAGGCTTGCCTCACTTCCTGTTTGTGCTTGCTGCTTCATGTTTATGGTTAAGTGCTGTCTCTTCATGTTTACAGTAAGAATGTGAGATCTCAGCTTCCTGCCAGCTTGGGATCCATTTTTATTTCTTGAGCTCTAAATTGCTTGCTACAATGATGTTTGTGGCTGGAGAGTTCTTGCATTATGGTGGATTTCATCAAACTCATTTCTATCTGGCAACTTGACTCTTCACAGGGTGGGGTATTTGTTACAATGTCCTAAAACCTGATTTTATGGTTTTTCTCTGGTGTTACATTTTCATTCATTATTTTTTTTCCAGTCCTTTTAAACATACTGCTTTGTTCACATACTGCTGCTTTCTTTTTGGGTCATATAATCATTTCAGTTGCTGCAAAATATTTTTATCAAGATCAAACTTTTATGGCTTGCAGGCTTTTAGATTACGGGCTTTTCCCTTCACCCAACACCTCCGCTTTCCACCCTGTTTGTGGAAAAACTTGCTGTAGATTAGTTTTGAATGTCTGTTTGCACCTTTTTGTGCTCAAAACCAATACTTAGACTAATTTTTCAGCTCGGAATTCCTGTTCTCTTAAATAACGTGAATTCTGACTTTAGATACTCGTGTTGGAGAGGCACTTTCTCGTGGTGGAATGTTTTACATGTTTTTCCTCCCCAGCTTTCATTGTGGTTTCCCTAGGCTTCCTGGCACATTTTGTGGCTTTTAGATTTAACGTAGCACAGAGTCTCCACCTTGCAAGTACTCGTTGTTGTTTTAGGTTGGCATTAGACGTCGACACTGCAGTTAGATTTATGTGGAGGTGGTTTATTATTAAGTGCTCCCAAGAAAAGCAAGAACACGGAGGAGTAGGACGGAAATGGGCTTTGGGCCGAGCAATGGTAGAAGACCATGGGAAATCCCACTTGGGAATGTTTGACTAGAATCTGAAGGAAGTTTAAAGGTCCTTCTTTCGATCCATCCTCACTGTAAGGGCTTTTGAGTGGTTACAGACCAATCAATTAAAGGCTTCCCTAGGAGGAATGTGAATCCCCAGGATGCTCTAATCTTACATTGCCTCTCAAAGGAGGAACTAACAGCTTGAGGCCAACCTTCTAGGCAAAGAAGTGAAGGTATATAGGGAGATGATGCACCGGAGTTGTTAATATTGCAAAAGAATCAGGACAGAGCAATGGCTTTGCCTACTGCAGCCCACCTTTTGTCCGTGCCTAGAGCTAAATCCAGTATCAGCCTGTGTGCAGGTCTAACCCTTGTAGTTGGTGCTGGTAAAAAAAAAAAAAAAAAAAGAACAGCAGAGTCCACATCCTCTATTCACTGGGTTTTCAGCATCGCCTTTATTTTTATATTAAAAAATTAAAATGGTGTTATCTTGTCCATGTTTCATGAGCTTGAAACAGGAAGGTTATCTAGTTTAGTGCATTCTTCCAGGGCATAAGAAATAGAATATAATAAGAACTTAAAAAGGAGAGAGAGAGAGAGAGAGAGAGAGAGAGAGAGAGAGAGAGAGAGAGAGAGAGAGAGAGAGAAACGAACAAGTGATGGCATAGGAAAAGAAATAACTTGGATTCTTAAAAAAAAACACCTAGCTTCTTCACAAAATACTGGCAAGAATCTAGAAGTATTGTGACTTGGCCTTCAGGTAATGTGTTCAACAGAGACATAGACTGATTTGAAATTAGTTGTTAGTCTTATAAAATTACAGGTTAGTATTTTCTGCAAAGAAAAACTTGACTCTCCTGACTATTTTATTAGAAAGTAACATGCCGAATCCAGCACAAAATGCCTGACCAAATCCACTTTGCTGCAATCATATAATTTCTCAAGGGTAAGAAGAATAAAAGTTCGGTGGTAGCAGATTTGCACCCCTCCCATTACCTACTTCCATACTTTCTAAATGCAGCCATCTGAGAGACACAGGCCAGTTATCAAAGCAAAATAGCACACAAATGAAATCCAGGATCTTATTACTGGGGCACGACTCTTTTACAGGGGTTGATCTGATTTGTAGGGATGTGCAGGAAGAGATTCTCTCTCTCTCTCTCTCTCTCTCTCTCTCTCTCTCTCTCTCTCTCTCTCTCTCGTGTATGTGTGTGTGCGCATGTTTTAAATAGATGTGAAATAGATGTGAATAAATCATATGATCGTTCATCTGTCTCTGGAGTTAAAACTTAAGCAAAAGGATTTGTTTTTCTCATTGAAATGCTTTTAAATGTCTACACTTTCTGAAAACAGAATAGCAAAACTAAGACAGAGGAAAATGACACATACACACACAAACACACACACACACACACACACACACACACACACACACACACATATATATATATATATATATATATATGTTTGTTATATATATATATAACAAACTACCATTATAATGGCCCGAGTGGTAGAATAAGACCTGGGGTGGCCACAGGCTTTTCAGTTCAAATTCTGCTGCCTTTCTCAAGTTCCATAACTTCCTCTACACAGCTGGATCTTCATCTGCAAAGTGTGCATGGAAATCACACTGCACCACTAGGAGGCCAGGTGATGTAATGATGGATAGGATCCATACTAATAAATGGAGTGACCTGACACTTCTGCATCACTGGTGCTTGACCTTGGGTAACAGCTCATGGAACTCACATTTCTGCTAGCTACCTTTATGGTATTTTAACAGTACATACAATGGATGTAGTTTGTTTTCTTTTCTGTTTCCTCCCTCCATCTCTCCCTTACTCCCTCCTCCCTCCTTTTCTTCCATAGGTCTATGTGTTAGATTCATATCCACAGGCATATTAAAATACCTCTAATTGCTGTCATATGTGTTATTCAATAAGGAAATACAGTCTCTCTAAAACACCAAATGAAAATACACAGACGTTCACAGAAGCCTTTCCAGGTTTCAGCCTGACCCCCAGGGACACAAAGCACTGGTATTTTAAGCAAAACTACTTCCTCTCTTTCAAGAATGGCAAAGGAAAATTATGTCCTAATTCTAGACACTATGGCGCTCTGTGAGCTTTGCCTATTAATTTACTATAAAGCTAAGCGAAAGCATGTACTTAGTTTGGCATCATAAAAGAATCGTACATTTAAAATAAACAAGCTAAAATATACAAACAAATACGATAAGAGCATTTTGCCAAGTAAAATTGCCAACTTTCTGAGATAAACTAGGCTAATAGCTCATTCATCACTTTATCATGGTCAAGTCCTGCATGGGTTCAGTTAATAGTCCCAGTTGATTTTATTATGGAAAGGTTAACAATAGACAGACCAGTTCTGGTCTATTGTGAAGCCTACATCTGTGTTTTAAATCATATTCCTAAAAAAGCCTTTCCAAACAGACACTGGCCACTTTTACTTGCAAATGGACATTTGTTGAGGACTTTACTATGAACAAAGAGACTGCCAGAAACTCCTTACAAGAACAGAAACATATCAAATGATGCCATTTTTTTTAATAGAAAACAAAAATCAAAGTATTTTTCTGTTTCTTTTCACAAAGAGTAACAGTCTTTCTGGGAAACAACATAAAATGTATTAAGAAGGTCAAACTGCCCTTTGGATTAGACAGAACTGATTAAGAGCTGCAGCTTCTGCTGTGTGCCCTAGAAAAGATGTCCCAGCGATTTATGCAGGGTCCTGTAGTCTGGTCAGAAAAGGAACCCAAACCTGCATTTATTAGGAAATCTAGAGAGTCATGTGCGTATTAAATAAATGGATATGTTTTGAGGTATCAATACAACTGAATAGGAACTCAAGGAATAGGGGTTTCTTTTTCTTTGGTCTTAGTTCAAGTCAATATCAGCTATTTCAATAAAGTAATAGGAAGGGCCAATGGCAATGTAAAGTGAAAATCAATTAAACTTGGAATGTCAGAACAAGTAGGGGTCTCTGACTGGGCAGGAGTCACTGAGGATGTAGTAGTTTATAGTGAGATACAACTTAGCACTTTGGTGGAATTGGTAATGAGAGGGAGAGTATCCTCTACAAAAATAATTTTAATATAAAGTACGTTTTATACCTTTCAAAGTTTGTGAATAATGAATATGAAAAGAAATCGCCTATTGCAATACTTGAAATTTTAGTGCACTGTAGGTACATTGAAATGCTAATGGAGCAAAATATAGTTTATTTATCATGTACAAAAGTGTATTATAAATTGTTTTCTCAAAAGTTTCTTGGCGAGACTGGTTTACCTTTGGAGAACAAAAAATTTAAGAGATGGAATGTGGCATGTTAAAGGTGAACAATTTATTTCACTAAAGATAATCCTCTGCTTTGAGCATCAACCCTAAAACCAGCTTTCAATTCTGAGACCTTTACTAACTTAAAACCTCATGATTTAGATTTTTATTATCAATGAGACACTAGCAAAACAATAACAGCAACTAACGTTGCATGGGGTTGTCATAATGGAAAATAACTGGTCATTGAATGTCAAGAAGTAAGCTGGACATGAGCCATAGACCATGACAGAGTGTGTGCTTCATAAAGCCTGAGTGACAGGTAATCAGTCATGTCGACACACACAAAGAACATACAATATTACTTAGAAGAGAGATGTCCCCAAAGAGAAAAAAAATATGTTTCTGGGGGAAATATGCAGTAGGAATTTGAGTTGTCAAGTTTGGTCACACTTCATTGAGGATATGGATTTGTGCTTCAATTGAAAGGATGAGTAGAGAGTGATAAATAATGATGTTGCCAGAAGTGTGATGTGTATTAAAACTGCACAAGCCAGTGAGATCACAGAAGAAAGTGTACGGAAGAACTTGCTGAGGGGGGGATTATAGGCAGTATTAAAGATGTGGGTTTTTATCCTGAAGCAACTGAAAATTCCTTGAATGATTTTTGAGGTGTGGGGTGACATAATCAGATTTTACCCCTATCGATCAGAAGAACAGCTTCTGCAAGACAAGAAAACCATGAGACGTGTGTAGTCCAGGTGAGAAAGTGGCCACTTTTGCTGGAATGCTGTGGGATGGTGGACAGAAGTGAATAATTTTCGACTTTTGTTATGCATTGGATAAGAGTACTGTTGAGATGGAGGGCCCAGGCCTAACAAGGCTACCTACATAAATGGTTAGATGGTGTTGTCTTTTTGAGCAGAGAAACTGCTGCAAGGGAGAAAATAATATGTGAGCTTGGTCTTAATGTATATATCTGAAATACTTTGAAACACATATATCCATACATATGGGAGAATTAGATTTTTGGAGAGGACAAAAGAATTTGAGTTTTGGAGACAGCAAGACTTTTCATTGGATTTCCCTCTTGTACTTATATCTTTAGTAAATTTTCTTTTGGTGCTTTCTTTCTTTTTAAAATTGTATTTTACTATTAATGTGTTTGCATGTCATGGACCATACTTGGAGGCCTGAGGCTAATTTTGTGGAGTTGGTTTTCTTCCTTCCACCTTGTTAGGATTCTGAGAATCACACCCAGCCATCAGGCTTGCATGGTAAGTACTTTTCCCACAGAGCCATCTTGTCAACCATCTTTTGGTATTCCTTATCAGATAAGGATATTTTTGTTTACAAACAACCCCCTGAATCAACCCATCAACATAACTTTCCTTTGAACCATTGTGTTGCCTCGCAGTCCAACTTACAAAATTAAATATATTCACTGCTTGTATTAGTCAGGGTTCTCTAGAGGAACAGAGCTTATAGAATGAATATATACATACATATATATATATATACATAATATATAAAATATAATAAATATATAATCCAATTCATACATATACACATATACATAAGGGATTAATTATAGTGGCTTACATGACAGGCATGGTACAGTTAGTCTACCAATGGCTGTGTACCAATGGAAAGCCCCAATAATCCAGTAATTTCTTATCCACGAGGCTGGATGTCTCAGCTGGTCTTCAGTATAAACTGGAATCCTGAAGAAGTAGGGTCTAATGACAGTGAAGGAATAAACTTGCTAGCAAGCATGAGGGCAAACATTCAAAGATAAAAACTTCCTTCTTCCATGTCCTTTAGAATTACCAGAAGATAGAGCCCAGAGTAAAGGTAGATCTTCCCACTTCAAAGATCAGAATCAAAAGTAGGTCTTCTCACTTCAAATGATTTGGTTAAGAAAAATCCCTCACAGGTATACCCAGCCAGTTGGGTTTTTTAGTTAATTCTAGATGTAGTCAAGTTGACACTCAAGAATAGCCATCACATGACTCATCTCTTACTTATTATCCCATTTACTCCATTGCTTGTTCACATTCTATTTCTGTTGATCTCATTTCCTTTGCCTGCCGAGTTCTGTGTCAGTATATGTGATCAACTGTTCAATTTCATGTCTTGAAGAAATCTTATACATCATTTATCTGAGCACAAACTTTTGAGCTTCTGATACCAAACATGAAGGGTCTTCAGTCAGTGGCTCACAGTTAACTCAGAGAAGGCAGAAATCTGGGTTTTATTCTAGACATTTTGAATTCTGTTTGCCACCCTTATTCTGTACCCAATCTTTGTAGGATAGCATTTGCACTTTTTATGTGTCTACTTTCTTCATTTTTGTGGTCAACTACTACCCAAGGTTCTCAATCTTGGTTCTAGTGCCATTTTTTTGCATAATGCTTTGTCATGGGGAGGCTGTCCTATTGTGGAATGCTCAATAGTGTTGTGTCTTCTACCCATTATATTCCAGTATACCCACTATCTCCATGAGCAAATCAGGATTTTAGACATCGACAAATATAAAATAGAGGACAAAACTGTCCTCAGTTGAGAATAAATACTATTGTCTATGTCATATTCATTTATATTTTAGTACCTTTACACGTTTATTGAAATTTAGCCTCCATGTATGATTCATTTGAGTCTATTCTGTGTTCATTGACACAGAGGTTTTATAAGCCATGTATATCCTCATGTCATATCTTTGCCTTCAAAAATTATGTGTATTTACATTGCTTGTATTGCAAAGCGTAAATCTTACTATGACCTACAGGGTATGGTTTGATCTTCCTTTGTTTATGGCCAAGTCACTTTGTATATTAGTCTATTCTGACTGTATATTCTGGTCAAATTTGCCATCTTTCTGCTCCAAATCTATTGTGTATGCTATTTCCTTGTTTGAAATATCCTTTGCTGTTTTTTGACCCATGTATCCTCATTCTCAGTGTGGCCTTACTAATATGACTTTGCTCTTTATATTTCTGCATATTAGACCTACCTTTAATTCAGATCTTTTGAAGTGGGAAGATCTACCTTTACTCTGGGCTCTATCTTCTGGTAACTCTCAAGGACATGGAAGAAGGAAGTTTTTGTCTTTGAATGTTTGCCCTCATGCTTGCTAGCAAGTTTAATCCTTCACTGTCATTAGACCCTACTTCTTCAGGATTCCAGTTTATACTGAAGACCAGCTGAGACATCCAGTCTCATGGATAAGAAATTAAGTCACATACTAAATGTACCATTAAATGTTAAAAGCAGTGCTTTGTCAGTAATTATTACTGTTTTACTTTGAAGTAAGGGAACCCAAATACTTGGATTTGATTTTTCAAAACATGCATACCAGTGTACCAGTATGGTTCTTCTTTTTCGATTGCAAAATGGTCCCAGTATTAAAGATTGCCTCCTGATCCCCCTGTTACTTATTTATTTTTTTATTTTATTTTATTTTTTTGGTTTTTCGAGATAGGGTTTCTCTCTGTAGCTTTGCACATCTTTCCTGGAACTCACTCTGTAGACCAGGTTGGCCTCAAACTCACAGAGATCCACCTGCCTTTGCCTCCTGAGTGCTGGGATTAAAAGAGTGTGCCACCACCACATGGCTCTGTTACATGTTATTAACAACCTTTAATTTTTTTTTATCACATATTTACTTTTTAAAGATTTATTTATTTTATTATTTAAATTTTATTCATTTGTTGATATTATAATATAATTACATAATTTCCTTTTCTCTCTCCAAATCCTCCCATATACCTTTCTTTGCTCTCTTTCAAATTCATGACCTCTTTTATCATTAATTGTTGTTACATGTATAATTTCCTAAATGTGTAAAGGTTTTATTGGCTGAACCATCTAGTACTGGATAACCAATCAGTGTGCTCTTCCTGGGGAGGACTATTTCTTTGACTCTCAGAACTCCTTAGTTACCCATTTTTCTTTGTTTAGGACTGAGACCTCATGGACTTTCCCTAGTCAATTTTAGCATGCCTATTATTGTTCTTGTTCAACTCATGTTTAGGCATGCTTGTTGGTGATAATTTATGGGTGTAGCTTCTAACATTTCTAGGAGACACAGTCTCACAGCAAACTCTTACAATCTTTCCACTCATTTTCCTACTACTATCCCTAAGCCTTAGATGCTAGGGTTGTGTTTTAACGGTATCATTTGGGATCAGGATCCACAACACTTTATTTTGATTGGTTATGTTTTTCTGTAATGATCCCCATCTATTGCAAAGAGATATTTCCTTGATGACGGGTGAGGACTTGGCTTAATAAGGATAGATATTTAGAGTATAGTGGAAGTTGTAGATTCTTTTCTAAGATTTATGACTTATTTTTACTTTTATCTATAGGGGTCTTTTGCTAGCATATATGTCTGTGCAACTTTTCTGTGTAGTGTCTGTAGAAGCCAGAAGAGGGTATCACATCTTCTGGAACTATATTTATAGATGATTGGTAGTCATAATGACATTGCTGGCAATCAAACCCAAGTCCTCCTTCCCTCCCTCCCTCCCTCCCTTCCTCCTTCCCTCTCTCCCTCTCTCCCTCTTTTTCTCTCTTGTGTTTTTGAGGCAAGTTTTCTCTGTGTAACAGTTCTAACTGTCCTGGATCTCGCTCTGTAGCCCAGGCTGGACTCGAACTCACAGAGATCCACCTGGCTCTGCCTCCCAAGTGCTGGGATTAAAGGCATGTGTCACCACTGCTCGGACATCTTCTCATTGTTTAACCTTAGTTCTCAAGTGCATTGTGGTACAAGTGCTATGTTTTGTTTTGCCCATAGCAACACTTGATAGTTTTTAAATGAATGCATAGCAAAATTAACAGGAATATTTTGTATACATAAGAGTAATATAATCGTCCTGATAGAAATGCCTTTATTCTTGAGTAAATTTAGTTAGGGATGGTTTTTATCCCCCCCCCCCCCCCGAGACAGGGTTTCTCTGTGTAGCTTTGCGCCTTTCCTGGAACTCACTTGGTAGCCTAGGCTGGCCTCTAACTCACAGAGATCCGCCTGTCTCTGCCTCCTGAGTGCTGGGATTAAAGGCGTGCGGCGCCGCCGCCGCCGCCGCCGCCGCCGCCACCACCACCACCTGGCAGTTTTTATTCTTAATTTTTTAAGCTCATCTTTGTCTTTATTTCATTTTTTAAATGTTCCCCTTTTAAATCACCTCATCACAAATTTCTGTATATGCTTCATACTGTGAAAACTAGAATCTATTTAGGATGTCTTAGATTTGTATCATTAGGTATGCTCAAAAATATTTTATTATTTTTTGTTGTCCTCTTTTAGTGGGACTTTAACCTGAATGCAGAGGGATGTTTGAATATGACTCACAAAATGAAATATTGGTACAATAAAGTCTGGAAGAGTCATAGGGGCCTGCCCACAAATAACTGAAAATTCAGTATAGTACAAGTCACTTGCTGTGATACTGTGATTGCCTCTCTTAGTGGTGACGGAGAAGAATTTAGAATTTAATGAAATACTGGTTCAGAAAGCAATATTTTGTAAGTCAGAAACAAATTTTTAAGAGGAAGTGATGTGAACAACAATTCCATGCTGTTGGGGACACTAGGATTTGACTTGAAGGCATTTTAAATTGCATGAACATGTTGAGAATATGGTTGGTAAAAGAGAGATGATGTAGAATTTTCAAAATATTAAATGTCATGCTTCCTCTAGTTAATAATATACACAGCACCCATCTGCTAAACTATTTAACCAAAGTATGAACTTATTACTCTCCCCCTTACAAATTAAACTAGAAAGAAAGCCATAGACACAGAGAGCAGATGTTTAACTTTTTTTTAAAACAGTAAAATGTTCAGATGATGTATGAGAAATTCTTACATGGCTTTAAAACTTATTTTCCGGAAATTCCATCAGTGATGTTGGAACTATTTTGAAAATTTTAAGAATGGTTTTCTGATAACCCTGTAATGTCTTGTTGCTCTAGGCTTCTATCATGCTTTAGGTGTGATTGGGCCATCTACAACAATCCTCTCCTTGTAGCTCACTACTGTTTTCAATTTTCCTCTGTAGTGTGGGAAACAAACTACTTTGTCATGCCACATCAATAAATAAATGCCAATGTGCCAGAATGTTGCTTGCCTAATGTTATTTCTAGGTACTAATTCCTCAAAACTCAAGATAAAAACACTGCATTTTAACTATATTTTTAATTTTAAAATGTACACAAAATACACTATTTGTTTAGAAATTCAGTTCTATGAGATCTACACATTGGTAGATCCATGTAACTGCTCTTGGAACTGGATTTCATTACATTTCCCTTATCCCTCCAATTTCTCCATTACCACTTTAAGGTCAAACTATGCTTACCTAACCTTTACTCCCTGGGAACCACAGATTACCTCTATGGTTGTATATAGTATTGCTTTTCTTACAAAAGCTGGTACATGGAATTAAATAGTGTGATGATTGGAACTGGCTCCTTTCACCCACCATCATGTTTTGGAATCATCCTGGCTATCACTTGTCTCTATAGTGCTTTTCCTTTTTAATGCAGAATGCTCTTCTAATGTCTTTTAAAAATTTTTTTAAAATTTTTTTCTTTTCTTTTTATTAAGAGATTTTCTATTCATTTTCCATATTAACCACAGATTCCTCTGTCCTCCCTCTTCCTACCCCCCAGCCTTCTCCCACAATCCACCTCCCATTCCCACCTCCTCCAAGACAAGGTCTCCCCTGGGAGTCAGCAGAGCCTAGTACATTCAGTTGATGCAGGTCTAATCCCCTCCTTCCTGTGCCAAAGCTGAGCAAAGTGTCTCAGCATAGGCACTAGGTTCCAAAAAGCCGGCTCATGCACTAAGGACAGGTCCCAGTCTTACTGCCTGGGGGCCCCCTAAACAGTTCAAGCTAAACAACTGTCTCACTTATCCAGAGGGCCTAGTCTAGTTCCATAACTATTGGATCACAGTTCATGTGTTTCCACTAGTTTGGCTAGTTGTCTCTGTACTTTTTCCAATCTGTACTTTTTCTAATGTCTTAATAGTCCACACTTTACTCATTCATGGACAATTTCAAATTTTTGTCACTTTTAAATGACTGTTAAATGAAGCGAGTAGAAATTATCTACTACTACAAAAACATTTTGAAAATAATTATTAATTCATATAAGAGAAATACTGTAGTAGATATTTCAAACTTATGGCAAGTATATATTTGTTTATAAGAAATTGTCAAAATACTTCCTATAATGGTTGCAAATTTTTGTATTTCTACAACTAGTATATGAGAATTCTAGTTGTTTTATGCTCACAAAAGCATTTAGAATTGTTAAGTTTGTTGTCATTGCTTGCTTATTTGATTGTTGCCCTATCCTTTTAGCAGGCATTAAACATGTAGTAATATCTGCCTAGCACCTATTTATCAGTTCATCAGCATCCATGCATTATATAGCAATATTATATTTACTTTTAAATTAATTTTTAGATCCTAGATGGTATTGATAGAAAAAATGATTTTGAAATAGAATACAGAAATGTATTACATAAATAGAAACTGCTAAAGATAAAAATGAAAACCAAGGATCTTATGCAAGTTTTTTTAAATCTTTAAAAGAAGTATGCATATCTTGACTCTTTTAGCAAATATAAAAATAAGTTAAATGAGATTAGTGAAAATATTAAAAATACACTTGACTGCATTGGCATACTTGGTCAATAAAGATCATGTTTGAGGTAGATCTAGCTTCCTAAACAGTTTAATTTGCTTTCTATCTATAAAATAATGATAGAATGGAAAAGGTAACCTTTCTACCCAGTTGTTATAAATTGAAATCAGAGCTA
Source organism: Peromyscus maniculatus bairdii (assembly GCF_049852395.1). Lineage (NCBI taxonomy): Eukaryota > Metazoa > Chordata > Mammalia > Rodentia > Cricetidae > Peromyscus > Peromyscus maniculatus. Next base: position 33,736,730 of record NC_134866.1, on the reverse strand, counting down.
TGGTCCTTGTGGAGTGGCTTTCTGATTACTTAGATGCATGTCCAAGTTACATTGAGTTTTTTGTTACCAAAGTAACACAGAATAATTCTCGAGTTTTTGATTAGGTTAGTTTCCACTCAGGAGGAGTTTAGACAGGTTAGTGTTTTAGGTGAGCATTATAATGTTAGCAAATACTGTGTAACATTCACTGCATGCCATGAACCATACTATATACTTGATCCTCATATTAAAGCTAGAATAATAATAACCATGTGGTATTGGCATAAAGACAGACACATTGATCAATGGAATTGAATGGGAGTCCCAGACCTAAATTCCCACACCTATGGATACCTGATTTTTTTTTGATAAAAAAGTGAAAAATACACACTGAAAACAAAACAAAACAAAACAACACAGCATCTTCAACAAATGTTGCTGGTCTTACTGGATGTCTGTAGGTAGAAGAATGCAAATAGATCCACACTTATCATCCTGCACAAAATTTAACTCCAACTGGATCAAAGACTTTAACACAAAACCACATAAGCTGAACTGATAGACGAGAAAGTGGGGAATAACCTTGAACTCATGAGCACAGGAGAAGACTTTCTGAGCAGAACACCACTAGTACAGGTGGTAAGATCAACAATTAACAACTGGGACATCACAAAACTACAAAGCAGCTGGGTGGTGGTGGCACACGCCTTTAATCCCAGTGCTTGGGAGGCAGAGCCAGATGGATCTCTGTGAGTTAGAGGTCAGCCTGGTCTACAAAGCAAGATCCAGGACAGGCACCAAAACTACCAGAGAAACCCTGTCTTGAAAAACAAAAACAAAAACAAAACAAAAAAACTAAAAAGCTTCTATAACACAAAAGATATTATCATTCAGACTGATGGGAATTTTTCTTTCTTTCTTTCCTCTTTTAACCAATTCCACATCCAATAGAAGACTAATATCCAAAATATATAAAGAATTCAAGAAACTAGCTATCAAAAAGACCCAATTTATAATCCAATTTAAAAATGAGATACAGAGCTAAACAGTATTCTCAATAGAGGAAACTCAAATAGCTGAGAAACACTTAAAGAAATGTTCAACGTCCTTAACCATCAGGGAAATGCAAATCAAAAGTACTTTGAAATTTTATCTTGCATACAAAACAAACAAACAAAAATAAACCAATCAAACAAAAGAAATAGTTCATTTTCAATTCAACTTACAATGGGAGTAAAAAATAGAAATTAATAACAGATCTCCAAATATTTACTTATTTGTGGATATTAATTCCTGGTCCTACTTTAATTTTAAAGTGTATGTCATTACCTACATTTGTATAAACTAATTACCTTGGAAATTGTTTAAATGCTTTTAAAATAAAGATCTTTAGACAATAAACAAACAAAAAGTCATGATGTTGATACTGTTATTCACTGGCCAATATGTTAGTTGGCTGCCAAGTCACAGACTAGAACTCAGATCTAGACAGCTCTATATCTCACAGACTCTATGTCTAACAGCTCTAACAGACTATGGTATCGCATTAACCTTATGTGATGCAACTTCTACTTCATCTATCCTCTTTGGTCCTTCTCCTCATCTATGGCCTCATTATTAGAAACATAGTCTGCTCTAGCAACTATGGCCTGTTTGTTACTATTGTATTACAAAGAAATTAACATGTAAAAAATTTAATGTATATATATATATATATATATATATATTCATTAGGCATCATAATGTTCATACAGAGAGGTCAAGGTAAGTATTATTCTACACAGGTGACAAACAGTGACCCAGAAATATTGTGCTTTATTCAAAATACTGAGAGTAAGAACCTAGCAATCCAAGTCTGATACAAGTAGAACATTCATTGACTTCATTGCATCTCTTCCCTCATTGGGGTGGTGTCGCCAATAGTTCCCCCAAGAGTCCATTCTTCCTTCAGTCATGTAACTATCTGCCTTCACCTGTGGCAGGCTTAGTCCAAATAATTTAGCCAACTCAGATGCCATTCAACAGTCACACAGAAAACGTGTCCAGACAGACAGCAGTGCGAACTCATTTCCTTTCTCCTACTGTTCAACCTTGTAGTCTTGGCCATTTGTCTTCTTTTTATTTACTCTGAGATTAGTCTGGCCTTTCCATGGTTTATGAGAGATTTGCTTGATTATTTCTAATTAGTGTCATTTTTACTTGGAAACAGTTCCAAATTAGTAACTACTAAGAAGGAGAAGGCTATGATTATAATAGGGGCATGACACATTATTATTTAGTTTCATATTCCTTGAAATTTTTATGATTATTGCTTTATTCTAAGTTTGTTCCAAATAAACAATGGTCATCTTTTGTGCTTAAACAATGCAACTCAGAATTTACATTAGAACAAAATGTACCTTGCTAAACATTGTCAGATTTGAAAATGTGATTTAACCTCTAGAAGACAGTTGATTAGCAGCTGCTATTGTTTTTCCTGTTTCTAGTGGAGTCACTCAACTGCTTATGCTGACTAGATAATTTGACGTAAAGACACAGAGTAGGTGGTAAAAAAAAAAGCTATGAAATTTTACCTGAAACAAAGAAGTCAAACAATGAGTACAAAATAATGGTTAGTGAGTGGATGCAAAAGAGTTTAAATAAGATTCTTTTTGACTCCATAGCCCCTCAGCATGCTATCTTGAGTACAGGAAGTACTCTGAGATTTGGTTGGCTTAATATATGAGTCAGCTCTTCCTATAATAGATTAATTCTATTTAGCATTGTTCTACAATGTTCTGGTCAGATCACATACAGTTGGTTTTCATAATTTATCCACAGCTCAGAAGAAGCACAATGCATTCTCTAGCTCTGAGAAATGAAGAAAAAAATAAATTGTAATTTCTAGTGTTCCCAGAGGTATGAATTCACAACAATGAATATGGATCAGATATTATACTGGTAGAAACTTAATTCTTCACATTGCTTCACAGCAGCTGGCTTGATGATTAGAATTGTGTAAGAGATCGCAATCCTTGCTTTCACAACACCCTCTGCAACTGATGACAAAAACTTCCTACTTTTTGTTCAGTATGACACAATTAATACATAGTGTGGAAGTGTACCTTATGTTGGAATGTTTATGACCATTGAAACCCAGAAGTCAGAAAACAGAGATCTCAGTAGATATCAGCTGGATTCTAGCTGGAGTAGCTATTTATGCATGTGTTCATATCTTGTACCATAGAGCCAAGTTACCAAGTTATTCTTTCCTGTGTTATATAATTATGTTCCATTGTGTAATATGCTATGTTCCTCCATTAACTTCAAATCCAGTGTTTTGAATGATCTATTTGTGTTCTTGAAATTATTTTTTATTTATTTATAAAACTTCTATCTTTAGTTCTTACCAAAATTATTTTTGTTTTCAGTGCTTCCTTTATACTTCCTTGTTCCTTTTCCAGACCAATAAACATGTAAGTTCAACATCAACAAATGCCCCAAATTGGTCTTCCTCCTCCCCCTCCTTCAATAAATTTGACTTTCTTGGGACTAATTCCTGTCATAGTTACAGTTTTTTTAAAACTTTAATCAAGCCTAAACATACCTAGGAAGAGAGAGTCTCAGCTGAGGAATTGCCTTCATTAGATTGGCCTGTGGGAGTTTTATTTAAATCTGATAGTTCCATGTCTGATGTCAAAGAGTTTTCGTGGCTTCATCCAGCTTTTCTGACTGCAACACACTTCTCTCTCAGGCTGGTTCCACTGTCTGTCTGCACCTCTCCTTGGAAGATTCTGCAACTTCTGATCATGTATCCTTCATGACTCTAAAGTCAGAACCATGTGGCTAATTCTGCCAAGCTGTTCTTTTGGGATAAGCCTGGTACCCTCCTTAAATTACATTTGCATAAAATTTCCTTTTTTGCTCCACCTGCTCTTTTTCACTGTAGACCCACATAAGAGTGATTTCTAATAAGCACATGACAGAGTCAATATTACTGTCTTGAAATCTCCTCTGCTAAGAAAATTAGTCCAAAAGTCTTCAATTTAGTATCAGGAAGATTCTTAGGACAAGGACATAAAGCAGCCATATATTCTTTGCCAAAAGATTATAAAAATGGTCTCTAGTCTGGTTTATATTTTTGTTCTACCTGAAATCCTTTGATCTGGGCCTCCATAGTCCACATCGTTCCTAGCCCCATTGTCTTTCAAGTACCTACTAAGATAGCCCATTAAGTCTTGCTTATAATCTTCAATCACCTTGAAATCCAAAGTCCCAAAGTCTTCCTAAAACCACAAAATGAAGTCTGTCACAGCAATAACCCATTCCATAGCGCCAACTTCTGTATTAGCCACGTTTCTATTGCTGTGCTAAAATACCATGGCCAAAGAAAATTATAGAGGAAATATTTAGGACTTACAGCTTCAGAGGGTTAGAGTCTATAACCACCATAGTAGGGAACATGGAAACAAGCAGGTATGGGATGAGAACAATAGCTGAGAGCTCACATCTTAAGATACAATCACAAGGTAGAAAGAATTAACTGGGAATGTGTGGGCTTTTGAAACATTAAAACCTAATCCCAGTGACAGACCTCCTCTAACAAGATCACACCACTTCACCCTTCCCAAATAATTCCACCAACTGGTGAACAAATATTCAAACACATGATCCTATGGGACTCATTCTCATTCAAACCACCACAACATTCTAAATATTTATCACATACCTACAGATAAATGAAATTCTCACCCCTAATCAAGGAAACCCTTTTGCAATATTACAGAAAGCCACAGCTGATCAAAATGCAGAGTTATGGAGCATAGTACTAAATGATACATCCACAATACAACTCTTACATCTAAGACTCAGGAAACACTGGGCGAGAAGAGATGGAAAGATATATAAGCCAAAGGAATGGGAAATTTGCTGTGAGATTATGTCTCCTAGAAATGTCAAGAGGAACTATACCCATGAAGTCCCACTGACATGGCTACTTAAACATGACCCACACTAAGAGAATGTGATGATGAAGTAGGAGGAAAGCCCAGTAGGCCTCAACTCTAGACAAAGAATTATAGGAAATTAAAGAAGGCCGAGATCTAGAGAAATAGTCTTCCTCAGGGAATGGTTATCCAATACTAAATGGTCATCCCTGAAAACATAAACACATGAGTAACATTATACTAAGAAGGTCATATTTATATATTTAGGAATATATATTTATATATATATAATGTAACATATATTACATACAAAAACAACTATAGAAAAAATGACCATAAACATTTTAAATTATGCTTCACCCCTACTGATCAGTATTTGTGGTGCTAGAAGGTACCCTGTATGATACAGAGGAGAAAGATGATGATAAATATCACCTAGATACAAACCCTGGGACCTACAACAGGGACTTGCCTGCCTGCAAGATATATTGGTGCAATAGCACAAATATTATGGAAGTAATCAACTACTTTCTCACTGGATTTAAGGTTCACTCCATGAAATAGAACCCATACCTGAAACTGCTAAAGTATCCAAGAATCTGATACTAGGTAAGTCATGGGCCTAGGGGAAAACCTACTGTTATTATTCTGCTAAAGGAACAGCAATAAAACGACTCCTAATGATACACTGCTATATCCATAGATCCCCATCAGAGAAATTTCTCGCAGTAGATGGGAATTAAGTCAGAGACTCACAACTGAAAAATATGCAAAGACTGAGAGACTTTGGAGCACTCAGTCATAAATGGGATGTCTTTGTCAAACCTCTCTCCTCAGGGTCTAGGGATCTATGTGGGAGAGGAGGAAGAAAGATTGCAAGAGTCAGAGGTGATAGATGACTCCAAGGTCACAGTGCCTTCCACATGCAAGATGGATGCATCTGTGAACTAACAGAGACTGTGGCATCACTACAAGACTTGCACAAGTTCAAGCTAAATGGTGTTCAGCACTGAGGGAGTGAAGTGCACATGGGGTCCTGCTCATAACCAAGGAGCTATTTACAGTGGATACCCACTGAGAAAGGGAAAATCAGTTTTCTCCAATGGAGTGTCGCTGGGTTTATTAATCACTCTCCAGGGCAGGCCCTATACTCAGGGATAGTTGGCTAGCACAAAACAAACTCTATCCTTTTCTTTTCTTGTAGGCTTTTTATTTCATTTTGTTTTATTTTGGCTTTTTTTTGTCTCTTTGGTTTATTTGTTTTGACTTTCAATATGATAGTGTGGGTAGGGCAGTGGGGAGGATTTGGGAGGAGTTTTCGGAAAGAGAAAAACACTACCAAAATGTATCATATAAGAAGAATTTAAAATTGTAGTTACATCATTACCCCTTTCCTCTTCTCTCTCCAACCCGCCTCATATATCCCCTTGTTGCTTGCTCTGAAATTCAGGGCCTCTTTTTCTTTATTGTTGATATGTATTTTATTTATATATTCCTAAATATATAAATAGAATCTGTTAGGTCTGTGTACTGCTGCTTGTATGTGGATGACTTCAATGGGTATCCAGTTGGGCCCTATGTGTTTGTTCTCAATCATCGGTAGCACCTAGTTCCTAACTCCAAATCTTTAGATGTGTGTGTAACAGCGAAAACCAGGGAGGTAAAAAGGGAGCAGAGTGAGTGGAAGATCAGTGGAGGAGGGAATAGAAAGGTACAAGTGATCTGAAAGGGGAAATGGGAAAAATACGGGAAAGCTTTAATTAGGAAGGAGAAAGAGAGGTCAATAGAGAAGGGGAGGTGGGGAGGAAGGTAAAATTGTCTGAAAATGAATCATTAGTCTCTTTTGAAAATGTTGGTCAATGTCTGTATTAAGTCTCTGAGAATTTCATACATTGTAGTTTTATCATATTAAAAATTCTTCAAGCACTTGAATTTACATCCTTTCCTGAAACATGGCCATGTCAAAATGACTGTGGATATCTAGACTCAGAGTTTACTAGTTCTTGTTTTATCTAAGCCGTATGTCTATGATTTCATGTCTTCAAACCATCAACTCGCTAAGGTATACTTTGTTAAAGTCCAGCAATTCAGTAGGGGAAACTTAGTATTGTTTTGTCCGCTCATTTCAGTCAAAAGTACAAACATTTTAAATATACATATTGGAAGAAATTTCAGTGCCATTTGTCTTAGTGGATTTTATAATAGGCCAAATTAATTTACTGGTTAGTCTACAGTTTTCTTACATGTTCTAGAGTCTCTTTTGGTAGCGGTAACAAAAATTCGTATGTAGCTTAAGGAGCAGACATTTATTCTCACAGTTCAAGGAACTAGATTATCCAAATAGATGCTGTAAGATTGGGTTCTGGGTCAAGATCATCTTGCTGGCTTGCAAATGTCCATCATCTCATTCACATTATATATGCTCAGAGAACCTCTTCTTTTTGCTGAGAGAGAGAAAGAGGGGGTGGAAGGAAGGGGAGGGAGGAAGACAGAAGATGGGGAGAGAGAGACAAGACAGAGAGAGAGGAAAGAAACACACACAGAGAGACAGAGAGACAAGAGAGACAGAGACAGAGAGACAGAGAAAAAATAGTGTTTCTATGCTGTTCCTCTTATCATAAGGACACAAATCTTCCCATCATTGCCTCACGCTCACAGTTTTATGAAAGCCATATTCCTCAAAGTTCTCGTGTCAAATATAATTTTGTCGAGGGTTGAGGTTTCAATCAGCATATGAATGGATGGGATGACAAGCATTCTGTCTAGAATACTAGCTACTGCGGTCCAGTTTTGCAGCTTGCTTCAGAATCACGGTTCATGCAATCTCCACAGGAATCTTGGTCACAAAGACTGTCACAGTCAAATACGTTTGCGAAACTCTGACTCAAGTGAATCAAGATTTTCCATTGAAGGTTTTCTCAGGGCCTTGAATGTGCACATAATCTTGAATTACTTAAAGGAAGGTTTTATAAACATTCAAGACATTTTTTACAACATGCTTATTAATATTTCCCAGTTGCATACTTCACAGGAAGCAATGTAGAAAATATTAATATTGACCAGAGAAAATTTTGTATATATGTAGATACACTTCATATATTAGAATTTATAAGCATATTATGATTACTTAGAAAAACATGTCTTATTTTTAATGAATATTGTATTTCAAGTTTGTCATTGACAAATATAGCATAATATTATGAGCAAGAAAGACATAGAACAGTGTTTCTGAATCAATTTGAAGTATATATGGAGCACTAGAGTGTTGGATTGGAGAGGTTTGATGAAATATAGAATTGTGCACTTTCTAGACATTTTTAAGCTTCTGCCAAAGAAAATTTTAAATGGAATTTGTTTCTCTCTTGCTGAAATATGTCCATATGCAAGGGTTTGCATTTATTTATGTGCATGTATATCTACAACAGAGTGTGGATGGTTCATGTACCTGGTTTGATTTCCACCTACTAGTGTCTTATTATCATAGTAGAGGAATCAGGCTGTACACAATGAAGTGATTTCTTGGGATCTGTTAGCTAACTGGGACCACAAGTAGGGCTAGAGTCAAAACATCCTACCTCTTACGTCAGTGTCTTTTCCCTGCTACCTTGGTTTTTCACCTTTTTAGTCCTTCCAACTCTTCTTTCAAATGAGAAATTCACATTTGTCAGAGACACATGGTTTTAAAAAACGCATTAAGAGCATGCAAAATGACTCTGAGGGTGAAGATGCCAAGCCTGAGTACCCACCCACATTCAAACACTGGAACCTACATGGTGGAAGACAAAAACTGACTCATCCACCTTGTCCCCTGACCGACACATGATTTCCATGGCATGCAACACACATACACACACACACACACACACACACACACACACACACACACACGCTTGCACATGGACAAAATAAATGAATAAACACATGACTAAATTAATATAAAATATTTTAAAAGTAGATTACATAAATAAAGATGCATTAGATGTGGCCTTCACATGGAGGGCATCATTAACACATATAACAGGGAATAACCTGTTTCTCATTGGCTGTTAATCCTGGGGAAATACCATGGTTCCCAGCTAAAAAATAAATTAATTTTTTTCATTAGCCAAAGCATTGCTCTTTGAGAAAGAACAAAATAGAAATATCCACTTTTCATTTTAAAAAAATACCTTGACAAGTGGTTGGAGAGCAGTTACTCACAGCAGAAGGACAAAATATTCAGGCCCTGGCCTTTGGGGCATATACTTCTAGAACCTTTGCCAGTATGGGAGTGACTCATTTTGGTGAATCAGCCCCTTTCCACAATTTCTCTTGAGGACAGCAGGTCCTGGGAGGAGAGCAGCATTGTTTAGAGGATCCATCTCTCGACTAGTCATTTGAGTGCATGGGGATATATGCATGTACTGTTCTCCATCAGTGGAAAAATAGTGCCTTTGTCCTTATCAAGGGTTGATGAGTTATCCACACAAAATTACAGATGAGTCACAAGTACAATTTTGTGACATTTCTGTTTTTTGTTCTTCCTGCTTGGAGAGACTATATGAGCTCAGAAATCTAATTACCCTTTGATGATGAAGCAAGATGAGAGCAAGCTCAGAGCATGGAGGTTTTTTTGTTTTTTGTTTTCCCTATAAACTTGGCTCTAACAATGACTGCTGGAGGATGGTGCCTACCTGAGAGCAATGGAGGCTTCATCATTGTCATGGTCAAGACATTTCCCATGGCTTTGATGATGGAGTGCTGTTTCAGCTTTTTACCAATTATATTCATCTCATCTGGTAAAGTTGTCCAGACAGAATATGCTGAATTTAAGTGCTATGGCTGGAGGGTTCCCTTCGGTGGGAACAAAGGCTGTGAATTAAGAAGAAACACATCCATTCTGTGTGGACAAAGTAGACACAATGTAAAACCAATTATCAAGCACTTATGTTTGGTGTATGGTGATGTTAAGACCCAGATTACAGAGTACTAATGCACAGAGCTGGAAAATGTTCTGCGCAATACTCTCTTGTTTGCAAAAAAATCATTTTCATAGTACAGAGAGTAGCTTCTGGGATGCAAACCAGTCAGGTGGTATTTGTCCGTTTGGAGTTTACTTGTGTGTGTGTGTGTGTGTGTGTGTGTGTGTGTGTGTGTGTGTGTGTGTGTGTGGTTGGAATGAGGGACAACTGTGTTTATTTCAATCAGATCCATCTGTGGCTTACTTTGCCTGGAAGGCCACAACAATGGGAAAGAACTATGTGAATGGGAAAACTTTCCTTGAAAAGATAAAGTGAAGGTCCAGAACTTGAAAATGTCTTTTTTGCAGCTATCTTAACCCTCAAGGAATGTAATGCTGTAGATGTCGATTGCTCTGTCTGCTGTGAATGTGTTGCTCTGATTTGGTTGATAGATAAAATGCTGATTGGCCAGTAGCCAGTCAGGAAGTATAGGAATAGGCAGGATAAGTAGAGAAGAGAATTCTGGGAAGTGGAAGGCTGAGTCAGGAGATGCTGTCAGCTGCCTCCATGAGAAGCATGATATGGAAGTACTAGTAAGCCACAAGCTACGTGGCAACTTACAGATTGATAGGAATGGGTTAATTTAAGATATAAGAACTAGATATCAAGAAGCCTGCCACAACCAAACAGTTTATAAGTAATATAAGTCTGTGTGTTTGTTGGGTCTGAGTGGCTGCCGGCCTAGTTGGGACTGGAGAAAACTCCAACTACAATGTAACATGAATTGGATGTAACACGAATTGCTAAATGGTCTTATTAAAAAAAAAACAAAAACAAAACCTGGAGTCAGATATTGAGGTGAAAGCTGAAAGATCAGAGGGACAGAACAAGCCATCCACAAGTTCTTATTGCTATGAAATCCTCAGCCCAAGAGAGCTACTTCCTTATACTATGCCTATAAACCTTTCTCTGCCCTGCCATCTTACTTCCTCTCTCTGCCCAGCTACATCACTTCCTGTCTGTCTGTATGGACCTCCAGATCTCTATGATTAAGTAATGTTGGAATTTAAGGTGTGTGCCACACCATGCCTGGCTCTGTTCTCAGTGTGGCCTTGAACTCACAGAGATCTGGTTGGGTCTCTACGTCCTGAATGCTAGGATTAAAGGTATGTGCTACCACTGCCTGACCTCTATGTTTAATATAGTAATTGGCTTTCCCTCTGATCCCCAGACAGACTTTGTTTGTTAGAGCACAAATAAAATATCACCACAAAGGAAGGCTTTAAAGGGCAAATATCAGAAGATAGCATAAAAGTTGGGATCTGCAATGAAGCTGACTTTAGGTAGTTTACTCTGACTGATTTTCAAGCTGTCAGGCTATAATGAAGAAGTGGCTGAACAATTCTATTTTAAGATAATCTATCTACTTACACATATCTATGGTATGTTTTATTTTTCCAGACTTTTTTCATACTTATTTCTACAGGGCTTAATGGACTTATGTTTTTAAAATGATAATAATAATAATAATAGACTGTTAAATTCAACTTCTAAGTGTTTAGGAGTTGGGAAGGTTGTATGTTGACTTATTTATGTATTCATTCATTAATTATTTATTTAATATGTATGTCTGTGCACCATTCTCATGCCTCATGCCATGGAGATAAGAAAATCCCCTGGAACTGGATTTACTGGTGGTTGTGAGCTGCCATGTAGGTGGTGGGAACCAAGCTCAGGTCCTCTGGAAGAGGAGTAAGTACCCTTAACTGCTAAGTCATCTCATCAGTTTTGAGTTGGAAAAGTTTAAACTAGTTATTTCTTACTTTTAATCACACTTGATTTCTGGAAATAACATTGCAAAGTAGAATGACAAAATCAGTACAGTTTTCATATATTTTACAATTTACTACTAGATATTGCCTATGTTTCCACAAAGCAAAATGCTGATTTTGATGCCTTTAGAATGGAAAACATCTGTAGGCATTGATGGATTCATGAAACAAGGGAAGTGTCTTAGATGTTGTGGTGGTTTGAGTAAGAATAACCCCCATAGGCTCCTATATTTGCATGCTTAGCCATTAGGAAGTGGCACTGCTTGAGAAGGATTAGAAAGTGTGGCCTTGTTGGAATAGGTGTGGTATTGTTGGATGAAGTGTATCACTCAGTGTAGGTTTCGAGGTTTCACAATTCCAAGACAGGCCTCATGCCTCACTCCTCTTCCTGCTGCCAGTGGATACAGATGTAGAACTCTCAGCTACTTTTCTAGCACCATGTCTGCATTTGTACTGCCATACTTCCTGCTGTGATGCTGATGTATTGAATCTCTGAAACTGTAAGCAAGCTCCAATTAAATGCTTTCTTTTGTAAGGGTTGTCTTGGTCAAGGTCTCTTCACAGCAAAGAACACTGACTATGACGGGTATTAAGCACCATTAGGTGCAGACCAGGAAGTGTCTAGAGTACTCTGTGTGAGTATACTACAGCAAGGAAGTGTTAAGCAAACCAGTCTCCCTTGGGAGATGTGTAGCTAAATGAATCATGGTTTGCTGGCAAAGTAAAAAGAATCTTCTTATTAGGAAAGAGTCAAGAATCCGTGTAGATCTGGTCATCTGGCACTAAACAGTAAATATCAAGCTTTGCCTAACAGGAATATATACATTGATGTTATTAGTACCCAACATGACATATATTATTATATGTTTAAATATATACTACTTTAAGTATATTTTTAGACATTGTACTAGTTATCATTAACTGTCAACTTCATAACCTGTAGAATCACTTGAAGAGGAGTTTCAGTTGAAAAATTGTCTTTTTCAGACTGGTCTGTGGACATGCTTGTGAAGAATTGTCTTACCTGATGTAGGACGATCCAGCACACTGTGGGAAGAACTATTTACTGAGCAGGTAGTCCTGGATTATGTAAGAAGGCTAGCTAAACATGAATCTGTGAGCAAGCCAGCAAGCAGCATTCTCCCAGGTTTCCTACCCTTGTGTTTCTGCCCCAACTGCTCCCAATGACAGACTGTGACCTGGAAGCATAAAGAAAATAAATATGTTCATACATGAGTTGTTTTTTTAATCAGAATATTTTTATCATAGCAACAGAACTCAAAATAGAACACTTATATATTAGATTAATTAAATACTACTGTTTTCCTGTTAGAGTCTCCATGGTGTTGTCTTACCTTTACCCCATCAATGATTTAGTTTTAATCAGCAGATTTATATTTCAAACTTTGTCCTTACTTTACCATTCGATTTGGTGATTCTTTGAAACCCAGATATCCTTTTTCTACCAAAAGTTGTGCTTATCAGACACTAATATTTATACATTTCACTGCTTAAACATTGTGGGTAAATAGATAATATGTTTCTTTATCTATCTATTATATTTTGAAAAATATGTCAGGCATAAGTTGTATTTATATATCTGGGGAAGTATAATGAATAAGACAGTATGCATAACCATATTTTCAGTAGTTTTAAAATATAGGCATATTCTGGACTGAGTCTACCAGGTCGATCTCAGTCCTCGGGGGAGGCTTTGCCCTGGAGGAGGTAGGAATGGGGGGTGGGCTGGGAGGAAGGGGAAGGGGGCAGGAAGGGGGAGAACAAGGGAATCTGTGGCTGTTATGTAGAACTGAATGGTATTGTAAAATAAAATAAAATTAAATAAAAAAATATAGGCATATTTAAATTTATATTTGTTAAGCATGCATAGCTCTAAACATATATTTTTTAGCAGGGTAATTGGCTTCATAAATACATAACATGTGAAAGATATAAGGAATGTATATGCAATCAGTATTATAGGTTGAATAATAATGCCTTTGAGATAATCAACTAATACAAGATACCATGTTATTCAAAGGAAGGCCACAATAAAGAACAGCCAAGAACTAGAAATTCATTTATTTTTATTTTAATGCTTATAATATGTTTTTTAAAAACAAAGTGTTCTTGTTAGAGATATATATCTCAGTTTGTTGATTTATATTTTGATTAGGAAACATGTATGTACTCTGAAAGTACACACTGAGCTGATCCAAATCTGCCTAAAACTCTGAAAATGAAATTTAATGGCTTAAATGGTTCATGCTAGAATAACCAGGCACCTTCTCATTGCACAAGTGAATAGTGTATAACATCCTCATGAGTGTTGGCACCACATTCTCTCTTCCTCATAAGTGCAGGTTGTTCGTTATAACTTAGAGGGCAGGTGAACGAGGACTCTGATGTCATCTCTATTCAAAACCAGAGGTTAGCTAACATCCTATGATGATACACACTCATTTAAAAAAGACACAGGCCAATCAGAATATTTTGTGTTACTCAACTAGAAAACGTGGAGAGAAGAGGAAGACATATCAAAAAGACTCAGAGAAAGGGGCTAGAAGATGGCTCAGATGACAAAGCCACTGTCAATCAAGAATGAGCTTCTTTGTAGTGGTAACTCCCGCATTACCGATACCTGTTCACCATGTCCGAGCGAAGGGCTGCGGATTAAAAATAGAGACAAGAGACAGCGAGTCATTTGCCACGACTGAATGTCGAATGCCGTTTATTGAAAGAGGGAAGAAACCTTAAATACAGGCTTACAACACAAATGGAGGAACCCCCGGAGGGCAGAAGTTCACTACCAATGGTCTACATTCCAGACCCAATGTTCTACATTCTTGCATTTAAGTTGTTAACGCCCAATATGCAGGATACACAAACAAGGAACTTCCCTTAAGCATTCAGAAGGGTGGATACCGGCAGGGAATCTGAATAGGGAGGACATCTGATCAAGGTCAGCAAGTAAGGCCGCATCCACTCACAGTCGGGGGCCAGGGCCCATGGCGCCCACAGGTCCCCCCTTTTTATTAAATGAGCTTTTGACTTAGGTTGTGTGGGACGTCAGCAGACCACCCATGGCACCCACACTTCTTACCTTGGATCCTCAGCACCACGGAATGAACTGGGTGTGACATGTTTATCACCCAAAGGTAAATTCTGCTCTCAGTTCGGTGAGAGACTCTGCCTCAAAATAGAAGGCAAAAATCAAGTGAAGAAGACACCTGATGTTGACCCCTGGCCTTCAAACCCTCATGCACAAAGATATACAGAGAGAATTTACGGTGTTTGGATAAAGTCATAAATCAGGGGTAAGATTAAAAGAAAGTGAGAATCTTAAAGAAGAAATATACAAGAAAATATATAAAGCTGAAAAAAATGCAAAAATTTGATGCTGGGAAAGATTGGGAAAAGGGGATATGGGTGACATGTCACAGTAGGTGCAGTTTATCGTGTATGATGTTGCAATACCGATAAGCCATTGTGTGGCCAAGGATATTTACAGATTCAATGTTCTGCCTCAGGGTGGAGACTCTATGGCCTGGCTTTACTGAGGATCCTTCTCTAGGTGTTTGACTTTTCCTTAGGTTCCAGTGCATTTGTGTATAAATGGTACACAACTTGGCATCCTCAGGATTCTGTGATGTAACTAAAGTAAACCTTCTCTTCCTTGCAACCAGAGGATGCAGAAGGAACTAGATTCCTTAAGAGTTGGGGGCATTTCCTGGCATTCATAGGTTTATATGTTTTGGAGAGGGGAAGGGTTGTTTTACTTTGTTTGAGTTCCATGGTCATACATAAAAATTTACACTATAAAAAAAGCTGTGTTTCAACTAGTGCTTTTGTTTATCTGAATGTTTCTACCACATTATAAACTGTAGCTTTTCATTTAAACCATTGATTTGTATTTGCAGCACAGAAAATAAACTATGCAGTTTACTTCTGTCAATTCTAATAATAACTCCAATGCCATGCTTGCCAAAACCTCCATTAAAGACATATGCCTTGACTCACTGATCTCAATAATAGGGAAAAACAACCTTTCCCAGCAGCTGGAGGTTTAATGTTGCTTTTGAAGAGAAAGCAGAGAAATATCCCACTCAAATATTTATATAGCTTGAGACTCCTAGGAGACCCTCAGTAACAGGCAGGGATTCTGTTAATCCAGTTGATGGTCCACCCCAACTATAGACCTGCAGATAGCTGGATGGAACAGCAAAGGCACATGTCCTTATCGTGGTGGCATGGTGCTATTGACAAGCTGGTTCTTCACCCCTAGACCAATCTTCAATTTTGTCAAACTTGAGAAAGATGATTTTAGGAGCTTTGTCTATATTGGATTCTACTTGTCTGGACTGTAAGTTTCTAGGAGGCCCAGGGAATACTCCTAACTCTTGCACCTTGACTATAGCAGATTCTCAGTTTGTATACTGTGTCAAATATAAATTCTGAAGTTGTTTTCCATTTATAGCCTCTCTGAATTTTCTCTCTCTTCTCAGAATCTGATGTGGGGAAACAATTAGTAGTCTGTTTAACCACAGAAGCAAATTCCAGATCTACTTTCTCTCACCCAGGAGATCTTATTAAATTAATTAAATCCATAGGTCACAATTTGTTAGACATGCTGAATGCTGAAGTGTAGCAGTTGATACTGATAAATTATTCTAGATTATTTATGTGACCATGATATGAATGGATTGGATTGGATTGGATTGAATATGGAATGAATGAAATGGATTTAGATAACAAAGATACTTACAAATTGAAATAAATTAGAATGCAGAGAAATAGAAGTTACATTTTTTAAACTCAGAGCAGCTATTTATGGTCACATGCTTTGAAAAAATATTCCGGAACAATTGTTATTTTTGTAATAATGCTATGAAATGCATGTCACTTCAAAACCAAGAGTTATTTCTAATGCTGTTTAACAGATGGCATTGTATAGATACTCATATCAATGACAGTGTAAAAATAGCAAGCAAATATTGACTGAGCATCCATGGTCATCATGTCCTGTTGCATACAGACTGTTGACGTAGGTTCTCTAGTGAACCTGAAAGATCTCATGAATGGCTGTGCATCCCTCAATGCTTACATTCGTTCTGGGATTTGAATATATCTAGATGCAAATTCTAGAAAGAGCAGCCAAGGAAATAGTCTGTCTAGCTACTTTTTTGAATCAGAATAAAATATACTCATAGCCCTATGTGTTTTTTGAAATAAAGAAGTGGTGAAGCCTTCAGGGGAACTTGGATGCAGCACTTTGAAGGTTGTACAATACAAGCAACCATGATGGTTTTTGTGTTGCCACATTCATTCACTATTTATAAAGCCATCAGAGATGTCATATCTTTATAGCAAATGTCATAACACAATCTGACTCTCATTCTTGTATCTAATGAAAGATTACTTGATTCTGAAAGACCCCAGCATACTAGCTTAGCCTAACGCCATTTCGAGTAAGGTCTGAAAAGCACGGGGTGTCTACGGCCGGCCACCTGGCCCCAGAAAAGGGTACTAAAGGTCAGAAAAACAACTTGGAGCCAGACAGCAGGCGTGTCAAGCTCGGGGAAAAACCACGAGCTGCCCTGAGTTTGAACCCGGCCTCATTTGAATCGTCCAATCAGAACCCTGTAAACCATGCTCCTCGTGCTCCTGCTGCCCGACCCTATAAAAACCCTCCACTCCAGCCCGTGGGCGCGCCAGTCTCTTGAGCCTCTTGAGGGACTGTGTTGCCCCGGGTACCTGTGTTCCTGAATAAAGCCTCTTGCTGTTTGCATCTGACTTGTGGTCTCGGTGTGATCTCTGGGCGAGGGTCTCTCCAGAGGGAAGACTGCCTTCGGGGGTCTTTCAATTCTGATTTTATTTTGAGGTAAGCTATGTGCTTGGTATGTTCTGGTGAGACCACCCCAGTGTACTGTGGTTGTTGGAGGGCATGGTCGCTCATAAAAGAGTAGCCTTTAGAGATGAATTTTTGAGAACTATCATTCATCCTCCTGGATAAAGAAGTCACCACCACTATAAGCAAAATGTGCAATTTTGGGTCTTCCACTGACTCTGGAAATGTCACGGCTAATGGAGAGCAGTCAGGAATGAAAATGCAATGTACTGAATGAGATACAAAGCAGATGCACCAGCCTGCTTTTTCTTGTGGTGGCTCTAACCAGAAGACATGCACTCAAAGCCATTTGATGCTCTGCAGTTCATTCCTGATTAAAAAAAAGGGCACCTTGGAGTTGATCTAGGGCTCTCACTGTTTAGTGAAAAATCCAACTATTTTCTTCCATCACCAAAATCCCTTTTCACCATAATAATCCCCTTTTAGAACAATGAAAGACTCAGAAAACTATTCTTGGGCATATAAAGAGGGAAAAAGCATTAAATTCTTGGTAAGAATGTTCTGAAATCAAAGAAGATAATTGCTAGAGAACTTGGCAAGTAGGTTTTTTGTTGTAATATTGATGCTTTCTATTAGACATCTTTTTTTTTTTTTTTTTTTGGTTTTTCGAGACAGGGTTTCTCTGTGTAGCTTTGCGCCTTTCCTGGAACTCACTTGGTAGCCCAGGCTGGCCTCGAACTCACAGAGATCCACCTGGCTCTGCCTCCCGAGTGCTGGGATTAAAGGCGTGCGCCACCACCGCCCGGCTCTATTAGACATCTTAAGACCAAGCAACTGAAACAGATTTGTTTTGAATTAACACATAAATGGGAATGAATAAACTCTCTCTTGATGCTAACCTTAGCCAGCACTTTTTTTCTATCTCTTCTATCTATGTATCAATTGATCTATCTATCTATCTATCTATCTATCTATCTATCTATCTATCTATCTATCTATCGTATTAAGAAATTATTTTTCATTTTATATACCAACCACAGATCCCCCTCTTCCTCCTGTCCCTCCAGCCTTCACCCTCTCCCCCTTTCCTTCCTACAGGAAGGTAAGGACTCCCATGGGGAGTCAGCAGAGCCTGGTATATTCAGTAGAGGCAGGTCCAAGCCCGTCCCCTGCCTCAAGGCTGTGTGAGGTGTCCCAACATAGGTAGTGGGCTCCAAAAAGCCAGCTTCTGCACCAGGATGGATCCTGACCCTACTGCCAGGGGGCCCCTTAAGCAGATGAAGCTACACAACTATCTTACCCATGCAGAAGGCCTAGTCCAGTCCCATGGAGGCTCCACAGGTGTTGGTCTAAATTTCTTGAGTTCCCATTAGTTTGGTTTGGTTGTCTCTGTAGCTTTCCCCATCATAATCTTGATGCCCTTTGCTCATAGAATCCCTCTTGTCTCGCTTCGACTGGACTCCTAGAGTTCAGCATGGTGTTTGACTGTGAATCTCTGTATCTGCTTCCATCAGCTACTAAATAAAGGCTCTATGATGACAGTTAGGGTATTCACTGATCTGATTACTGGGGTAAGCCAGTTCAGACACATTCTCCACTATTGCTAGTAGTCTTAGCTGGGGTCATCCTTGTGGATTCCTGGGAACTTCCCTACCACTGGGTTTCTCCCTATCCCTATGATGTCTTCCCTCTATTACTCCTTCCTTGTTCCAGCTCAACCATCCTGTTCCCTTATGTTCTCATTCCCAATCTTTTACCCTCCATTATCCCGCCTCATTCCCAGAATACTTATGGAGATCTCACCTATTTCCCAGGGTGATCCATGCGTCCCTCTTAGGGTCTTGCTTGTTAGCTAGCTTCTCTGGAGCTGTGGGTTATAGTCTGGTTATTCTTTGCTTTACATCTAGTATCCACTTATGAGTGTGTACATACCATCTCTGTCCTTCTGAGTCTGGGTTACCTCACTTAGGATGATATTTTCTAGTTCTACCCATTTGCCTTCAAACCTCATGGTGTCATTGTTTTTCTCTGCTGAGTAGTACTCCATTGTGTATATGTATCACATTTTCTTTATCCATTCTTCAGTTGAGGGACATCTAGGTTGCTTCCCAGTTCTGGCTACTATAAATAATGCTGCTATGGATATAGTTGAGTGTGTGCCCTTGTGGTATGATTGAGCATTCCTTGGGTATATGCCCAAGAGTGGTATAGCTGGGTCTTAAGGAAGATTGACTCCTAATTTTCTGAGAAACTGCCACACTGATTTCCAAAGCACTGGCACTTTTCTAATTCTTTTATCAGCAGTGCAAGAAATGTCTCCACTTCTCTTTTGATTTGACCCATTTCTCTATTTCAGCCTTTTAAAATTTCTATTCTATGTCCAGCCATTTTCAACCCCTCTTAGCGCCATTCTGATGACACTGAAAACCTATAGCAGATGCCTACGTTTTCTTATCTGGAGAGCAAGAACTCCAAAATGAGAACAATAACGGCAATGCTCATAGTGTACTTATAATGTGTTAGACACAGGATTAACTTGTGCACATGCACAGTTGATACACTTAACTGTATCAGCTACCTGTCAGGAACACGGTGTATGTAGCCTCAGTAGGCCTCTAACCCATAATTCTCTAGCTTCAACCCCTTGAATGCTGGGACTGCAGGAATGCTTTATGATGTGTAGCAAGGTGGATGGGTGTTTTTGTCATCTCAATCCCCAGAGAAGAAAAGTAAATCGAAGAGTATCACAGAATTTCCTTAGAGCCACACAGTAAACTTTACACCCTGACAATTTGACTCTCAAACAAGTGTTTTTTCCACAGCACATTTCCAAAGAGATCTGCTCTCCTCAGCAATTAAATATTTTGCCAATAAGGTATACCCAAGAGTCATGGATCATGAGACTGGTGCCTATAGACTAAGGATAAGATATTGAGCAAAGCAACATTGTTCCTTCTGTGTTTTTAGAGCTTGCTTGGTCAGAGAGGAGAGACTCTCATTAATCCAATCATAATGAAGATAGAAAATGAAATACAAGCTAGAATAAGTAGTTTGAGGGACAGTTTTAATATTCTGTGAGAGGATCTAATAGAAATTGATTCTGTGTGGGGATGAGACGAGAGCACCGTAAGAAGGGCTTTGCTGAGGAAAAGCTAATTAAGTTGAGATTAAAAACATGACAGTTTCTGGGCAGAGATTCTAACTTCTTCATTGACTCTGAGATGGGAGGTGTCTAGCATATCATTTAGAATACTGGTGTACTTGCTTTACAGAGTGGTAAAAGCTGGTGATGTCGACTAGGTTAACAAAAATAAAATTGTACATTAGATATTTTCCTAATTTCCTTGTATTCATTTATTTACTTTTGGTTTTTCAAGACAGGGTTTCTCTGCATAGCCATGGCTATCCTGGAACTTGCTCTGTAGACCAGGCTGGCCTTGAACTCATAGAGATCTACCTGCCTCTGACTCCTGAGTGTTGGGATAAAAGATGACATCACCATGCCGAACTATTTTCCTAATTTCTTAATGGGGAAAAGTTATTGGGAGCTACATCACTGTAGTGAAAAAAAAGCCAAGTTATTCTTTGAAAAATCTTATTCTGTTTGTTATTGGAAAAATAGACAGGAGGAAATAAAAATAGATTCAGTGAAGTCAGAGAAAGAGTTTGGATCATATCATCTTAAAGGGGGGATTGTGACACCATGAAGGATTATGTAACTGGATGTAGGAATTGTGAAAAATCTGGTTGCAATTAAGAATTCTGAACATGCAAAGACTAAGAATTAATTAAAATGTAACTCGAGGCCAGCGATACAGTGAGTCTGATGTGTTTCTTGAAGTCCTAGTCTATGTCTCAATGAGCAACTTCACTAAAGCCTTGGTTCTCAACAATGACGTGCACTTTGTACTGCCGATGTCATGCCACACAGTGCCAGTTGACGCTGCCTGAAAGTTCTGAGTTCAAATTCAAGGCTATGAAATGCTATGAACTAAAGCATTTACAGTATAAGTCTTTCTGCTCTTATAGAAACACAATGGTTTATTTATGGTAAATTGAACTTGAAGGTGAAAAATCTCTGAGCAACACAGGTTGAATGAGACTTATATCTGCATCTCTCCTGAATATGTGCATCTTTATCATGTGAGAAAATACATTGAGTCTGTCCACATTTTCTTTTGCGAATGTTAATTTTATGTATTTAAGAATTTGGACAATAATCATAATTTCTCTTTCTTTATATTGTTTCTTAGAATGATATAAATGTGATGGCTAAGTCAGCCTAGAATACCAGGAGAGGTTGAGTAGCTGCCCAAGGGCATGAGCCTTCACTAATTCAATGAGCATTATCTATCCCACTACCTGAAAATAGGAAAAAGACAAGGGAATTAATTATTTTTTCAAAATTCGAGTGCTAACCTCCTCATGTTCTCAGACATGGTCAATGTTGGTTTTAGGCCTTTAGACTCAAGTTGTGACTTGCATTGTTGGTATTTCCTTGTCTTCTCACCTGTAGAAGGTGAGTTATGGGGCTCCTTAGATTTGATAATCACATAAGCCATTTCTCACAACAAAATTTCCTTTGTCCCCTTTTCCAACCTCTCTCTCTTTCTACCCCCTCTCTTTATAAGCTATTTTATACATATATATATATTATATGTATTATATATAATATTTGTTCTTTTCTCTGGAGAATCCTAACTGTTATACTAGATGTAATTGCATTAATGGGTTATAAAATCCAAATTGTCAAGTCTATTGTTTAAAGATTGATTTCATTTTCATAGACAGATCTTGCTTTGAAACTGGTGTTATTTTTTTTAATAAAAATTCTAATATTCTCTCTTATTAATTCTATGCTTTTATAGAAAAAGAAAATGAAGCTGACTTTCCTAGGCTTTCAATTGGAGACATTCCAGTAAAACTTGTAACAACTATTCTCAGTTTGGTGACATAACCATTTTTCCACACTGAGCTAGGATGCTTCCTTCTCAAACACTTCCAGCCTCTGACACAAAATGAGTAATGTCTTTATTAAATGTTCCCAGCTATAAGGTTAAGTAGGTACTTACACAAGTGATGTGATGAACAGTTTTGTGACCATGTACTTTGTATCTTCAGAGCTGGACTGTGAACACAGTCACAGTAGCCCAGATAACTCTGTTATTTTAGCCAATATGTAAAAGCTGAACAGATTCAACATGGCTCTTAGAAGCCTTATAACATCAAGCTACTAAAATAGTAGAAGCTTTATTTGGATTACAAAAATTATTTTTGACTAACTGTATATTTTGATCAAGAATTGTATCATTATACAATTTGGATTTAGGAGTCTTCTATTTTTATCATTACAGTGATGAATGATAGTGTCATGTTCTATCTATGATACATTTAGAATTGGACTTTTAGAGAAATATCTGATATGAGCCACTTAATCTTGTTTATTAAAATAATCTTGCTCAAGGATAGACTAAGTACACAGAAAGCCACATTAAAATATTTTAGATGCCCAATAATTATTTCTAGAAGAAGAGGCTTCATGGAAAACTCAATGAGATAGGTAAGATAGGAACTGGTATCATGATCTGACCACTTTGCAAAAGGTTATCATGCTCCATAGTTAAAGGTCATTAACATATAATGGATGCTGATATACAATCTAGATTCTTCTTTCGTATGGGACTTATTGAGGTCCTATAAGGAAGTACTTTATTTGTCAACCTCTTCGGGGCCTGCTTTCTTTGTAGATTGGTAGCTTTCTCTATTTTTTTAATTAAGATTTTTTTTATTCATTTTACATACCAAACACAGATCCCCCTCTCTTCCCTCCTCCTGCTCACCCCAAGCCTTCCCCCTCAACCCATGCCCCATTCCCTCCTCCAAAAAGGTAAGGTTTCCCATGGGGAGTCAGCAGAGCCTGTTACATTCAGTTGAGGCAGGTCCAAGCCCTGTCCCCTGCCTTAAGGCTGTGTAAGATGTCCCACCATAGGTAGTGGGCTCTATAAAGCCAGTTTATGCACCAGGGATAGATACTGATCCTGCTGCCAGGGGGCCCTTAAGCAGATCAAGCCACACAACTGCAGAGGGCCTAGTCCAGTCCCATGGAGGCTCCACAGGTGTTGGTCTAAAGTTCTTGAGTTCCCATTAGTTTGGTTTGGTTGTCTCTGTAGGTTTTCCCATCATGATCTTGATGCCCCTTGCTCATAGACTCCCTCTTCTCTCTCTTCAACTGGACTCCTGGAGCTCTGCCTGGTGCTTGGCTATGGATCTCTGCATCTGCTTTCATCAGTTACTGGATGAAGGTTCTATGATGACAGTTGAGTATTCAACGATCTGATTACTGGGGTAAGCCAGCTCAGACACCCTCTCCACTATTGCTAGTAGTCTAGGATGGGGTCATCCTTGTGGATTTCGGGGAATTTCCTAAGGGCTTAACTTTTCCCATGGCCAATGATAGACATTATAAATTCTAACTATCATGGTTCAAATTTTAAAAAATTTGATAGTTTTAATTGCAGTGTCTTTCATGGCATACGCCAAGTTTTCCTTTTGCTCATTTCTGTTTCTAATTGTGCTCTTCCTCAAATATTAATCAAAAGTCACTTTAATAATGCTAGCAATTATATGTCATTTTAATATCTAGAACAGAGTCTGGTTATTACTGGCATATAAATGCTTAATCTTTTTTTAGTAACTAAAATGTATTTTCCAATAAATAAACTATTTCCATGTTGGGCTATGCTACATGCAGGAAACTGTTTTAAAAATATCAGTCTGGGGGCTGCAGCAATGGCTTAGCAGTTCTTACAGGGGACCAGGGTTTCATTTCTAGCACCCATGTGGTAGCCTACAGCAATCCTTAATTCTAGTTCCAGGGGATTCTATCCCTCCTCTATCCTCTGCAGGCACAAGGCATGTACATATACACAGTCAAAGCACTCATAGGGAAAAAAAATAAAAATAAATCACCAAAACATCAACCTCTTTTACAAAAGAATGAAAAGTAGTACACATTTTCAACGTGACAGCAGATTACTATTGAATAATGATTCCACTGTATTCATTAGTGAAGTATGAGCCAAACGTCAGACTTTACCTAGTAAGCTTGTATTGTTACTAGGAGATCATCTCTAGGCAATCATGCACAGATCATCTGGCTAGATGGGCATCTAACGCCTTGTCTTGGAGAAGAGTCAGGATTCCAAGGCGCTGATTCCATATGCACTGAAGTATGGCTGGGGCCTGTAGGTGATCTGACTCATCAATTCCCCTTCATCAGAAGTTTGTGAGTGCCCCGAGGCACTGACAGTTTCTTGTCCAGCATTTGTAATGTGTGTGCTTATCTATACCAGAAAAGAAATATATAACTGCTTTAACATCAGAGCTTCCTGAAATAGCCTCTGAGTCAAGGATTTGAGAAAACAAATTTGGCAGATGCAGGAAAGGGAGGTGTAGAAATGAAAATGAAAAGGGGAGGAGAGGGACCATAAGGGGTTGCAGGTTATTAAGAAAATGTGGCTGTTGTGTGGGCTGGGGAGGTGGAGCCCAATCATATCAGAAATCTCTGAGAAAATACACAATAACGTCAGGGTTCTTCTACCTCTAGGCACAGGAAAACAGGATGTGCTAATTCTTATTACCATTTGGTGACTTCCTTAGAAGTGGGAAACCCAAGAACTCTACATGCTCAGACAAGAAAAGGGGGGATTTTGACCTCCTAAGAAAGTCCTTAGAGAAAGAGGCAGGTGTTGGCAGCTGGAAATTGGGCTGGTCTACATTGATGAGGTGAGTAAGGGCTCATGAATAGAACGAATAGAGTGGGTCCTTAGTAACATCTTCTGTGATGCTTACCAAGATATCTTTAACTCATCTGACAGCTCTCAATGAACCTCAGTCCTCAAAATAGAATCTGTTATGAGGGAATATTTGGAAAGATGAGTCAAGCTCATGTTCAAGCTCAACCACCAGGCATGAAAACGACAGCTCTTCAAGCTATCTGAAGAAGAGAGCCAACTGATGCAGCCTGGGTTTTCCACTTCCTGGAAGATGAAGTTCCTGGACAAGTTTCATGTTTATTATGAGATATAAATAAAAAGCACGTTGGTATTAGGTGGGGACTAAGCAGGTAAAACTCTTAAGAGTGCCCTTGAGTAGCAGAGAGGACTAGAAAGCAGGAAGGACAAAGAAAACAAGCACTGTGCCTTTGTATTTTATTAAAGCCAGGGATTCCCCTGTGGAGGGATAAAGCCTTTCATACTTTCAGATGTTTGTACACTTGGTTCCTAGTTGGTGGTACTGTTTGGGAAGGTTTAGTGTATAATTGGAGATGGGCTTGAGAGTTTAAAGACTCATGCTGTCTCCAGCTAGTTCTCTCCATTTATGCTTTTGTTTGAAGATGTGAGCTTTGATTGCTCCAGCCTCTATGTCTCCCCAGCCATGATTTCTCTACCATCATGGACTCTAACCCTCTGGATCCATAAGCCTAAATAAACTCTTCCTTCTAAAAGTTGCCTTGGTCATGGTGGTTTATTACAGCAATGGAAAGGTAAAGAATATATGCACTTTCACCAAGCACAGGGAGGACAGAGGTTAGAATGGGCTTCCTTGCAGATAAAGATATTCTAAATAGGTGTGAAAGTGAGCAAGTTCTTCAGCTTGGTTTCTGTTCGCTATTAGCTGAGTCAGGTGGCAACAGCAGTGTGAGGAAGTAGTCCCAATAGTCATATTCTACCCTGGCCTTGTCACTTGAATGCGTTGGTCAGTGAATCTGGACCAAGGTACCCAAACTTTTAATATTGAGACGGTGCCTTGTCGTCTTCAAGTGTCTTGAGATACATCAATGGCTATCCTGTGGCTTTTAGCTGCAGGTTGAGAGAAACCTGGCTCAGGATATAGAGTTAAAATTTATACTCCCTAAGTTTCCAGTTTCTTGGCCTATTTATTATTCATAATAAAGGAGCACATTTATTTCAGCTATGGTGAGCTGACCTACTCTGAAGAAACCGTACATTATTAAAGATACTGCAGACTGATTTGTCTGACTAGAGCACTGTGATTTCAGAGAGATGTGATGTCCTAAGACAAGGGTCCATATTAACTGGGATATTTTAAACATTTTAGCAGCCACCTACCTTTTCTGTATCTGGCCCAATGCCCTTGTGACTATGAGGACAGCTTCTTACAATGTGTTGCTAAGCAGGTGTCTAGTCTCCAAGCATCCTTAGGCAGAGACTGCTATAAGAGAAAAATTTGAACTCTACAGGATGCTTCCCTGCCTTTGTGTAGATGATGCTGATATAATTGGAAAATACATTGATTTGTGACTTCCTTGTGTTCTGTGGCTATAAATGTTGACGTCATCTCTTCCTTGGTGGAACAAATCATTTAGGGTAACTTGAGTCTTTTTTCTGAGCCGTGATCACTCATGTATGGCTCAAAGTCAGCTATGTTCTAGTTTCTTTTAAAGCAGTGCTATTATAATTTCATACCAATAGTGCTTTTGCTCACAGAATGCTACAGTTTAAAAAAGGCTTATGGTGAGGAAGAGGCAGAAGTACCTAAAGGTCACAAAATACCATGGCAGGTCAATTAATACGGAATTAGACCCCCCTGTTAAGGATCTTGCTTTCTGTATGTAGGGAATAATGTTTTGATGAATTCTTTTTGTGACTGGATTGAAGAAGTTCATAAATTCTAACCCAAATTGCTAGGGACTTTTTGATATGTCACTCTTAGAAAATAGTAGAAAATAAAAGCAAATTAGCTATAAAGAGACAAATTCAATGAAAAATAGCAAATTTTAGTAAATCTTGTACGAGTATTTACTGAGTTAGTATTTACTGAGTGAATCATCTTATGAGAGCTTATATCTTCTTAGCCAGTGATATAAAATATACTATTTATAATTTCTCTATGAGAGGGCCTGAGACTGTGCAGTGGGAGAGCATTTGACTAGCATGCTGAAGGCCTTCAGTCCAATCCCCAGCAAAATACAACATACATGTGTGCATACACACACACACACACACACACACACACACACACACACACACACACACAGAGTCTACAATTGCTCTGACTCCTAGGAAGTATGAACTTAAATGTACAATGATAGCCCTGAACTATGATCTTCAATGAATTCTGATTTAGTTATATTTATGATAGAGATCAGCTATACATGTAAAGGATGAAATAAGAATTCCTGATTTATTCTCTTATTAACTAGAAAATTTAGTTAATAAAAACCTATTCCCTGAGGGGTCTTAAAGTTTTATTAATGAGTGGCATCGATCTTTCTATTCTGGGTGAATCAATCAAGGATGAACTGCAAGTGAAAACAGCAGCAATATATCAAAGACAGAAAAGTGGACAAAGGGAATATTGAAATCCATTTTTATTTATGAAATGAATGGTTTGAAAACCATGAAGAAAAATTTAAATTAGCAATTAAATGGTTTAAGATTCATTGTTGGGAATTTTGTACATATACATAATCTAACAGATAAATCATGTTTTGCTATATATGCTTACATGATAGAAATACGTGTACAATAACTAACTTACATACAGCTATTTCAGGTGATTTTTTTTTTTTTTTTTTTTTGGTTTTTTTGAGACAGGGTTTCTCTGTGTAGCTTTGCGCCTTTCCTGGGACTCACTTGGTAGCCCAGGCTGGCCTCGAACTCACAGAGATCCGCCTGGCTCTGCCTCCCGAGTCCTGGGATTAAAGGCGTGCGCCACCACCACACGGCGCATGTGATCTTTGTTTTAAAGATACAAATATTACTTAATTCTATAGTGTTCCCTAATCATAGATTTTTTTTTTTAATTTTACACATGAGCAATTAGAAGTATCACAAAGCCAACATCTACACAAGTCATACTTTTTGAGTTATAGTTGTCGCCCACTTAGGCTTTGTTCTCTGACCTGGAGACCTTTCCCGCCACTGCATTTGTGGGTGAAGGTTTCCTAGTAATCTTTTACAAGCCTGCAGAGAAGGAGGTGAAAGCACATTACTGTTGTTGTTCTTTCTCTTTTGCAGACATAGGATGGAGCAAGATAAATTCCTGGAATTGCTGACACTCAGAGAGCTGTCATGAAAACATCTCAAAGTGGCACCAAGTGCCCTGTCTCCTGATTCTCTCCTTTCTAAAGGGGATAAATTTCTTGTGTATTTTTCAGAATTTGTTCTGAGTGGGAATGACAGAAAGCCGTAAATCACTCTGGCTCTCCCAAGCTGTGATGCGCATCAAATGTCAGTATCTGAGAACTTCCTTCTTACTCTGTAATTTTAACTACCAAAAGTCAGGTGAGCTTATCTGACCTTGGGCATACCAATTAAGCCTTAAATAATGGGAAAACCAAGCATTTTGTAAGCTAATTTTTGTGTATATGTATGTGTGTCTGTGGTATATGAGTGTACTTGCTTGTATGTGTGTGTGTGTGTGTGTGTGTGTGTCTGTGGTGTGTTTATGTGTTTGAGTGAGTGTTTTTTTGTGTGAGTGTGTTTGTGTGTGCAAGTATGCTCATCTGTGTGTTCATGTGTGAAGACCAGATATTAGTCTTTATCATTTTTCACTTTACTTTTAAAAAATATTTCTTTTAATTTTGAGATTATAATAAAAAACTACAACATATGTAAGTCAGCCTATAAATATACACAGGAAGTTTAAATAAAATTTTCTCATTTGTGCTGACAATGCTCCCCCCAAGGGCCAAAGAACATCCGATAAAATTCCTAACACCAGTCATGAGAAATGCTCTTTTGAGTTGTTGGTCAGGGTTGCCCAAAAGATTCCCCCTAAAAACCATAGGCTATTGTAATTGCCCTTGGTTGCCCCCTAGAAATGGAAAGTAGGTCCCTATTGTTGAAGACACCATGCACTCAGTCACAGGGCCTAGAGGCCCCTTAGATGGAACTGACTTGACATCCTCCTCCCCAAGGACCATTTTTCAAGGCACCAGAAGGTGTCAGGCAACAGTGACCAGTATGGCACAATAACCCTAAGGGTGTAGTAGTGGCATGCTCACTTTGTGGTAACCAACAGCTCTAGTCAGGGATCTTGGAGGAGAACCTACAACCACATCTTTACTAACTCCACCTTTTTTTTTTTTTTTTTTTTTTTTTTTTAGAAAGGTTATCTCACTAAACCTGGAGTTCACTGTTTAATCTAGACTGACTAGCAGGTGATCCCCCAGCATCTGCCTATCTCCATTCACTCTCATACTGTGGTTATAGGCACATGACACCTACATGTTGGGCTTGTACATGGAACTGAGAGCCTGAACAAGGTCCTTCTGCTAATGCAAATTCATCTACTGAATCTTCTCCAATCCCATCAGCTACTTTAATGCTTGACTGGGGTTTCTGGACATCGTTTGGCTGCTGACTATCCATATAAATTTTAGAAGTAGCTTGTAAAATTTTGCAGGAAAAAAGAACTGCTAGAATTTGGTCGGCATTTTAATGGACTTAACTATATGATTAAAGAAATGTCTTTCAATATTGGGAAATGTTATCTTCAAATAGTCTATATATCTTGGCCTTGTGCTTAGTTTTTCTGGTTATTTTGTAGTTTTCTGCTTAAAAACCCGAGGAAGTAGAATTCATGGCATCTGACCTGTGATCCATTTATTTCCCTTTGATTGCTGGTCTGTTTTCCTCGTAACTCCAGCTTTTGGACCTGCAGACAAACAGGCTAATGATAGTTGCTAGGAGAAGAATCATTATCTATGGGATGATTTGAGCAGGATGTTCCAGGTTTACAATGACTTACTGTACACAAACCTAAAATTTATTGATTTATGAGGCACGGCTCCTTAGAGAATGTCACACAAGCAATAAAACACTCCGAATTATAAAATTAGATGTTTTATGACTTGAAATTTCCCCACTGTATGAGTAAATCTCATTAGATTCCATCTATTACCAGGAGCAGAGGACTCTTGTCTCATGCAGGAAGGGAGAACTTAGGTAGCCACATGAGTTGTCTTCAACCCTCTGCTTGCCGACTTTGCCAGTGATATTCGATTGCTTTGTGACGTTTTCTATTAGTAAAGTTTATCAGGAGGTACGAACTTTTGGTTTTTAAAAACGAATTTGATTTGAAATTTGGATGCTTTGTATTAGGCCCAGTTCTGATACATTTTGTTAGTTGTCTTCCTTATGTAAAGTTTCAGGCTGAGTTTCATGCAACCCAGGATGGACTCTAGCTGTCCATGTACCCGAAGGTGAATGTGAGCTAATTTTTCTGTCTCCATCTTCTAAGTGCTTGCATCGTCAAAACAAGGACACTTGACATGCGAGGCAAATACTTTTCCATTGAGCTAAAGCCCCAGTCCTTTCTTAGGATCTTTTCAATGCAGTAGTTAAATTCTTCTCTCCTAACTGTTGTTAGAATGTAAAAACATCACTGGTTTACTCTGAATCTCTTCTCTCTTGAAGTTTTTATAATTAATCTGTATATTACTACATCTTTGGATTTATCTATAATAATTTATTTATAATTGTGCTATCTATAGCTTTTTGTAGTTTTATTTCTTATTTTTCAACACTTATCCTGTTTATAATTTATCTTTTTTATTTATTACACTGAGAACTCTAGTAAATCACTGTGAATGTCCCAATTTTAGAAGATAAAAATCTATTTTTTACCATTAAATGTGATGATATCTGCAGGTCCTTTTCAATTCCCCAAATCAAATTAGTGATTTCTAGTGTTAGTCTTATTCACTCAACTTTGAATAATGGTGAAATTTTACCACAAACTTTTAAAAAAAAATGTAGTTGGGCTGGTGTCTAAGTAGAAGCTTTGTACCCAGTAGCTAGTTTTCATGGTATTTGAAGGTATTTGTATGTTACTGGAGGAGAAAGATAATCATCAATATCACTGAGATATAAACCTTGTGACCTGTAACAGGTACCTGCCTAAGGCACAAGATCTACTGGTGCAATCGTGGAACCAATGTTATGAGAGTAACCAACCATTTTCTGATTGGATTTAAAGTCCTCTTCATGAGATGGAACCCACACCTGACACTGGTAAAATGGCCAAGAACATGAGACTAGATAGGTCATGGATCTAGGGGAAAACTTAGTACTGTTACTCTGTTGAAGAAACAGCAATCAGAGAATTCTTGATGACATATTGCTATATTCCATAGATCAGAGAGCATTGCATCGTTTTTACTGGAGAGGCTTATTCTTGCTTTAGATGGGAATTAACACAGAGACCCACAACTGGACAATGTGCAGAGAGTAGGAGTCTTTGGGGCACTCAGTCCTAAGTGGGATATCTTTGTCAAAGCCCTCCCGTGAAAGCTTAGGGATCTCTGTGGAAGAGGAGGTGAAAGAATCTAAGAGCTAGAGGGAATAGATGGCTCTAAGGAAACAATGTCTTCCAGACACAACAGGAATGATGCACGTGTGAATTCACAATGACTGTGGCAACATGGACAAGACACGGACAAGTTCAAGCCAGATGGGGTCCTATCACTGAGGGAGGGAGTTGGACACATAGCCCCACTGCTAAGAAGCTGTCTACAATTGATACCTTCTGGAAATGGGAAAATCAGTTTCATCCAATGGAGTGTCATTCAGTACATCAACCACACTCCAGGGCAGGCTCCATGCCCAGGAGACAATGGCCAACACAGATGAAAACAATGCTTTTAGTTTGGACTTTTTTGTTTCACTTTCTTCTGTTTGAGCAATTTTTGTCTGATTGGTTTTTGCTTTTTTGTGGGTTCATTGTGCTTCCTGTTTTGTGGTGTGTGTGTGTGTGTGTGTGTGTGTGTGTGTGTGTGTGTGTGTGTGTGTGAGAGAGAGAGAGAGAGAGAGAGAGAGAGAGAACATAAGGTTGGGTGGGTAGGGAGGTGGGAAGGATCTGGGGGAGGGAAAATCATTATCAGAATAAGTTGTATGTTTTTTTCTTCAAAAAATAAAGGAGAAAGAAGACCAGTAATGCTCCCTCATTTTATTGTGATTATTATTACTATACTACACTAGCACTATAACTGTTGTTGTAAACAGACTTTGTACATTGTGAAAGGAGGCAGCCAAGGAAGAAGTAGAAAGGGTAAGGAGCACTTTTGGACGGTCTGCTGATTCTGTCTCCAGCGTATGGTGCCTGGGCAGATTTCTGGTGCGTTGTCAGAAACAATTAGGGTGTGACTAATTTCTCACAAAACTAAGTGAACAAGCTTTAAGACAAATCCTGGAAGAGCTGTAAATAATGCCCCAAGGCAAAGATTTCCACAGAGAAATTACTTATGTGATTGTAATGGCACCATCCGTGGTGGTGGGAACTACCGAGTTCTATGTGGTGACTATGAGGCAGGCTGTGGAGGGTGCCTGGGGGGAGGTAGGACTTCCCCGCTGTGTTCCCAGAACTGAGAACTGTTTGTCACCTGATTTGTTTGGTGACTCCTGCCTGACAGCTGAAAGGTATAGCCCTGTGGTGAGCCCAATTCCACAACTGCTCACGAGGAAGCAGAAGCGCAAGCAGCTGAAGTGACTTCAGCAGCCACAGGCCTCATCTGTGTGGTAGGTCAGCGAGTCTCATGACTTTGACCTACTGTGTACAGACGCAACGTGCCTAAAAATAGGAGGTCCTAGGAACAGACAACAAAACAGGGGGTTCCCACAAATGTAACTGAGATAAGCTTAATCAAAACAAATATTCTCTATGAATTGAGAGAAAGACTAGAATGTTTTTAAAGTCTGTTTCCTCCACATTCCCTGTGAGACGACATCATTCTGTCTTCCAGTAGCAATGTGGTAGATTTGCTTATTTCCTACTGTGCTTAAGAGCCACACTACCAGAGTCCTGGCAGATTCATTCATCTTACCCTCAATACTGAAGTGAAATTTCTCTTTCTCTGTTTTCTTCTCTGGTTGGGGAATGAAGATTGCCCCAAAGACTTCAGAGAGCACCTGACTCCTGTGTAGAGAGATTCTCACCTTAGAGATGTAAACTCATAGGTAACTTCCGAGACTATGGCTACATTTAATTTGCATGGTTGGCTGTGCATCCTAGGACCTGATGTTCTTCTGATCACTAGGGTGTCTTGGAGGGATAGCTGGAGGGATCTATGTGTGCTTGTGTGTGTGTGTGTGTGTGTGTGTGTGTGTGTGTGTGTGTGTGTGTGTGTGTGTGCCATCATTTTATCCAAAGTCTTTAGGCCTTAGAATCTGTTCTCCAGAGGGAAAAGCAATTGGGGTGTGTGTGTATGTGGGGTGATGTAAATAAGAGGTGTTGCTTGGCTGCAGTAAAAACTTGTATTTCCCTCCTATTTGAGTCAACATTTACTTTCTCCCCCAACTCATCACTAGGCTTCTAACCCCAATATTGAGCAGTGTGAGTGTATTTGGAGATAGGAACTTGAAAAGAGGCAAGTAATGTGATAAATTAATGGGAGGTCAATATGGTGGACCCTAATTTAGTCTTAGTATTACCGTCTTTATAAGAAGAGGAGGCTTGAATACATACAGAGACACTAAGGGTGACTGTGCTTAGGGAAAGGAACAAGCTAGCAATCTGGACATCAAGGAGAGAGGCTTCAGGGCAAACTAAACCTGCTACTACCCTGAACTTGGATCCTAAATTCCAGAAATGTGAGAAAATTAATTTCTGCGGCCCAAGTCACTCAGTCTGTTGTATTTTGTCATGACAGCTTTGGTCATTTAGGGTCCCTGTATATTTTTATCTGTTGGGGAATATTCTTTTAAGGTGTGCTATTTTTGTTTATGTTGCATTTGTTTAACTCTGTGAAGCTGGGTTACTTTGCCTGTCCAAAACACCCGATGGTCTAATAAAGAACTGAATGGCCAATAGCAAGGCAGGAGAAAGGATAGGTGGGGCTGGCAGGCAGAGAGAGAACATATAGAAGCAGAAATCTGGGAGGAGAAGAAGAAAGGAGATGGAGGAGAGAGAAGAAGCAGCCAGAGAGGGAGGAGGACTTCAGAGGCTAACCACCCAGCTACACAGCCACCTAGCTACACAGCCACCCAGCCACACAGCTACACAGCCAGCCACAGAATAGGAGTAAGATTTAAGAAGTAAGAGAAAAGGAAAAAGCCCAGCGGCAAAAGGTAGATGGGATAATTTAAGTTAAGGAAAGCTGGCTAGAAACCAGCCAAGCTAAGGTCAGGCATTCACAAATAAGAGCAAGCCTCTGTGTGTTTTTTATTTGGGAGCTAGGTAGCAGCCCGCCCCCCCCCAAAAGAACAAAAGCAAACAACAACATATATCTATTTCATTCTCCATCTTTTCCTTCATGAAATGTAATGTGCCATCCCTATCCTAGGCTCTGCCATCCCTGATGCTCTCACTCTGCTGGAAGCTCTGTTGCCCCATGTCCCATGGGTGCTACGAACAGACCTACTTGAAGAAACCCTGCTGGTGACTATTGCACCTTACTCATGTGGAATCTGAGTTCTTATTTCTTCCTCTCATCTGATGAAGGGTTGGATTCTGTCATCTCCTCTTACCCACTCACTGCAAAGTTCAGATTTTACCCCAAGAGCTGTCATGAAAGCCTTAGAGTGAAGATTGCATGCTCGAAGATTTTTCTCTATCTCACTGCTATGGTTTTGCTCCTGTAGCCTTCTTCAAAAGGACTGGAAAAAGCCAACCCAATGTCTAAGCAGGCTTCCTAAACCAACACAAGCCATCTCTATGTCAGCTGCTGGGATTCTTAGACGAGGTTAGAACATGGAGGGTGCATGATCACTGTTTAGTGGACAAACTTCAATGCTAGCCTGCAACGTTCAAGTGACACTTTTTTAGGGACCTGAATAAAATACAATTTCCTTGTCCTCTATCAGCAACTGCAGGCTAATGGGAGCCATTGTGTTGTGTCTTCTAGAGGTCTCAGCTCCCAGCAAGTAAGAGGAGCCGCTCAGGCCTTGACGACTGACAGAGTTCACATTTTGCCGAAGTACATATAGCCATTGCTGTCTACCAGGGCTTTTATTGAGGATCAAGAGTTCTTAGCACGGGTTTTTACAAATTAGTTTCAGAAGTCTATAAGCCTTTAGAATCTGTTCATTCTCACTCCCCCATACATTCCTGTAGGTTCATTTTCTTTCCTTTTCAAAGGAAAAATTTGATTTTTAAAGGGTTCCAGGGATATCACCATATTAAAAACTGGTAATTTTTAGTAGACAGATTCTATTTAAGGAGAACACTTGGTGCTTGTTTCTGCATTCTCTCTGTGTGACCCAAATCTAGTTTCACAAGGTTAATCTTTGTGAGAGCACACGTGAAATGCCTTGTTTGAATTTGGTATTATGATGCTCTCATATGCTTTTAGTTATCAGTATTACAAAGTAAAGACCATTATATCTGGGGATTTGTTATTTTAAAACAGTAAAATAGTATCCATAGATATTTAACTAATCATTTGTGAAGCTTTAGTTTTGTATTAAAAAAGAGACATAATATTTTCTTGTCAGTGTCCTTTGATTTGACTCTAGGATCATTACCAAGATGAAGAGTTTGAACAAGTCATGTTGAAAATACCAGACTCATTTATAATAAAGGATTTAAGGATATTTTCCAATTTCCAAGTCTTTGGCTAGCCTCTCTTTTTACTCTGTTTATACAGGAACTGCCTAATTAGATTTCATAGGGATTTATAAAGTAGATATATGATTGTCAATTTCTGTTTTCTCCCTAGACTCTAATATGTTCTAAATCACTGCACATACTGGCTTCATAGTCCTTTAAATCATTTTGTTTCACATAATAGTTCTGAGTATACTTAAGTAAGACTAGAAGCAGAAATTTAGATGTTCCAAGAGACACAGAAAATCTCAGTAAGTCTTTATAATTCTGAGGGGTTCTCATCAAAAGTTTTTCTTTCCAAATTGTTTGGGAGTAGTTGTATAAGAAACTCCAGACTTATTTATCTACATTTTGGAATAAAACCACTGACATTTTTATCAGTAACCTTTTGATATCTTGCATGAATCTATGATAACTGTTTTGTTCCAAAAGTGTACACTTGCATAAGTATAACTATAATAAATTATATGAAAAAATGTAATGTCAATCTCAGTGATTTCTCAAATGCAGTCTTTTCCAAAGACTTTTAAATCTCACTTTTCCTTTATACTTTGTATGAAGAAAACATCAGGATAAGAAACAAATTACAATGGGGAGTTTAGTGTGGTTGAATATTCTGTAAGCTTTCCCAAGAACATGTTCCCAGTTGACAAATATCCATTAGTTCAGTGACTGAAGAATTGCTTCAGGTCCCAGTGGGTAGAATATATAAGAAATTAGAAAAGTAGACCACTCTCTTTCCTTGACCCAATGCTAGACACTAATCTCTCTAGACAGTACAATGAGATTGAGTATGCTTCAATAGCCAACTCTTTTCTGTTGAGTTTGATAAGAAGAGGACAAGTATCACCCGAATGAGACCTCTTTATCTGACTTTGGAGTGTGGACAGGAAATGAACAAGGGGGGAGTCAGAGATTGGAATTCTGGAGATATTGATCTGCAAAAACTTCTGGTCTGGCAATAATTAACACAGCGAGTGCCAAACTTGCCTCCCACATGCCCTTAGCCAGCCAACTATAGCTCCTTCTTTTAGGAGTTTCATCAGGGCTCCTTATTAGTCACATCAACAACATCTCAAATGCTCATATCATCAACTTTGGTTGTTGTTTTTTTTCCTCCTAGGTGCTGATCCTTCCTTCCTATCTGTTTCCAGCCCTCGATTCAAACTCTGATTCTCTTATTGGCTTTTTTCTTTTCGTTCATCTGAGTTTTCTTCTCTTCTTTGTTGTACTCACCACTTTGGTGGAAGCGTTGGAGTTTGAAGGTACATTTGGAATTTGGGTGACAAAAAGCGCAACAGAGAGGGAGCATATCCTTCACTCAGCATTTTCCTAGCTACATGACAAAAGATGAAAGTCAAGCGTTAATAGTGTCACATTAGTACAGAACAGACAAGCTGCTTTATGTTCTGGGGTCACAGAGGCTTCATTGTGGTTTAAGTGGCCTTAAACTGAATTGATCTATATTCATGAAACCTTCCATTTTTAACAGAAAAAAATATGAAGACAGAATTGTTATTGTGAATTTATATAGGTTTTGATTATTTTTTGGGTCTCTGTCTCTCTGTCTCTGTCTCTGTCTCTGTCTCTCTCTCTCTCTCTCTGTGTGTGTGTGTGTGTGTGTGTGTGTGTGTGTGTGTGTGTCTGTGTGTCTGTGTGCCTGAGTGTATGCATATGTACCATGTGCAGTACCGTTTGTATCTAGGAGCCAATGGAGTTCAGAAGAGGGCATCAGATCTCCTGAAACAGGAGTTACAGGTGATTGTGAGACACCATAAGGGTGCTGGGAACTAACGTGGGTCTTCTGCAAGAGCAGTAAGCACTCTGAAATACTAGACCATCTCTCCAGTGCCAGGATTTACGTTTTGCTGTGGAAGTAAATTCATTTATTGTACTGTACTGAAGAGCATTGTTTCTTGGCCTATTTGTTGCTTAGCACTATACAATAATAATTATGATGATGGTGATAATAAGTTCTACTTTATGCTATTTGAATAATTATTGAAAGTGTCAGAGCTAAGGTAGGAATAAAGTCCTATTGACTTGTCATAAAGTGGAGAAATGTAATAAAATTGTTTGTGTTGATTAAAAGTCACTGAATAGGAGACCTAGGCTTCCTTTTAGCTTGTTTGGAGCTAATTTCTCCTGTCTATGTGCTTTCATTTTCTAACTATAAAATGATGACTTCATGGAGAGGGAGAAGCTTGATTTCTCAGTTCTGGGTTCCAAAATTCCAAGAACTATTTAATCAGACTTTTCACATTTTTGAGGCTCCTCTTAGCCCTGAAGTCTTGCATTTGGAGTTGTTTTTGTGAGACTCATGTCAAAGGCATTTTCCTCTGGGAAGGAAAAAAATAAGTCATGCCAATATAAGCTATTAACCACTTAACAGAGGAATAATTTACAAGGTAATAGCTAAGGAATACATCCAGGTACATATAAAACTTGGAAATATGGTGATTTGTGTTGGTACAGGATATGGGCAAGGATGGTTCATCCAGATAACTTGAGCCTTGGGGTTCTGGGTGCTGAGGATGGTGTAGGAGGTTGAGGGATGATGTGTTGCCATAGCCAAACCCAAGCCGTGATTTTTCTTTTTTCTTTTTTTTAATTTTATTTTACAATACTATACAGTTCTACATAACAACCACAGATTCCTTTGTTCTCCCCCTTCCTGCCCCCCTCCTCTTCCCCCAGCCCACCCCCCATTCCCATCACCTCCAGATCAAGGCAACCCCCGAGGACTGAGATCGACCTGATAGACTCAGTCCAGGCAGGTCCAGTCCCCTCCTCCCAGACTGAGCCAAGCGTCCCTGTATAAGTCCCAGGTTTCAAACAGCTATCTCATGCAGTGAGCCCAGGACCTGGTACCACTGCCTAGATGCCTCCCAAACAAATCAAGCCAATCAACTGTCTCACCTATTCAGAGGGCCTGATCCAGTTAGAGGCCCCTCAGCCTTTGGTTCATAGTTCATGTGTTTCCATTCGTTTGGCTATTTGTCCCGTGCTTTATCCAACCTTGGTTTCAACAATTCTCGCTCATATAAACCCTTCTCTTTCTCGATAATTAGACTCCCAGTGCTCCACCCGGGGGCCTAGCTGTGGATGTCTGCATCCAGATTCCTCAGTCCTTGGATGGGGTTTCTGGCCCAACTATTAGGGTGTTTGGCCATCTCATCACCAGAGTAGGTCAGTCTCGGCTGTCTCTTGACCATTGCCAGCAGTCTTTTGTCCAATAACCCCTAAGGAAATAAAAACAGTCATTAAAAGTCTCCCAACCAAAAAAAGCCCAGGACCAGATGGTTTCAGTGCAGAATTCTACCAGATCTTCAAAGAAGAGTTAATACCAATACTCTCTAAATTATTCCACATAATAGAAACAGAAGGGACATTACCAAACTCCTTCTATGAGGCTACAATAACTTTGATTCCCAAACCAAACAAGGATACAACAAAGAAAGAGAACTACAGACCAATCTCCCTCATGAACATTGATGCAAAAATACTCAATAAAATACTGGCAAACAGACTCCAAGAACACATCATAACAATTATCCACCATGATCAAGTAGGCTTCATCCCAGGGATGCAAGGGTGGTTCAACATATGAAAGTCCATCAATGTAATACACCATATAGACAAACTCAAAGAAAAACACCACATGATCATCTCACTAGATGCAGAAAAGGCATTTGACAAAATCCAACACCCCTTCATGATAAAAGTCTTGGAGCGATCAGGAATACAGGGAACATACCTAAACATAATAAAGGCAGTTTACAGCAAGCCAACAGCCAACATCAAATTAAATGGAGAGAAACTCAAAGCAATTCCATTAAAATCGTGATTTTTCAAAGTATTCACTGATACTGGAAGAATATGGATGTTTCTCTGAAGAATCCCAGAAGATGCTATGGTCCACGTGTCTCACTCCAAGAGCACAACGATCCTTTCCCTCAGGCTTCACCTTACTTCCAGAATAGTGACTGTTCTACTGTTGTTGGAGAATAAAGTAGACAAAGGCTTAAACTCAGAAGAGGAAGGAAGAAAATCCTTAAGATTTATGTCAGTCTGTCAGTTTGTGGGTTTCAGGGATATTTGAAGTTAGAATTCGCATTTAAAAAAAACTGAAAAGAAAATGTTAATCAAGAAAGATAAACAGATCACACAAGACCTGGGGCAGGAGCACCAGAAAATGAAGAGCAATTCAAAGTGATACTTTGGCAAAGGAAAAAAACTTACTGCTGTGGGAGTCCAAGGGGAGAGGCACAGCTGGAAGTGTGGGGAATTGGTGTTCATCGGATCATCAGTGAAACCCGTCTTTGGCCTCTCCTAACTGTAGGCATTTTTTTTTTTTTTTTTTGGCAAGTGGCTTCACCTCTATAAGTCTGTTTTTGTTCTGTTTTCTCCTCTGTAAGTCAGGGGTCATCTTTTAGCCCTTAGAGTTGGGAGTGGGAAAATGAAACCTATTGAAAGGAGTGAGGCAATGTTTGCATTTAGTGGCATTTGTAGTAAGACTGTCCTTTCACGTGGGTGTTGAAATAACTCTGTGTCCTGCAGTAAATAGCTCTATGGAGTGTAAAATGATGGTTTTCAGTCTGTGTTGGTTATTTGAGTTGACTCCATTTTACAAGCATTAGTTGGCTCCATTTTGAGTAAAAATGGGGAAGGACTATTGTTGTAGATTATTATTTTAAGATGTGTTATATTTGTTTATGCTGTGGAACACTTGTTTAATGATGCAAATATGTGTTGCATTCTTTTATGTTGCATCTGTTTAACTCTGTGAAGCTGTGTTACTTTACCTGTCTAAAACACCTGATGGTCTAATAAAGAGCTGAATGGCCACTAGCAAGGTAGGAGAAAGGATAGGTGGGACTAGCAGGTAAAGAGAATGAATAGAAGGATAAACCTGGGAGAAAAAGAAGAAAAAGCAAGAGAACAAGGAGAGAAGGATGCTAGGGGCCAGCCACACAGCCAGCCATGGAGTAGGAGTGAAAGTAAGATATACAGAAGTAAGAGAAAGGAAAAAGCCCAGAGGCAAAAGGTAGATGGGATAATTTAAAGTTAAGAAAAGCTGGCAAGAAACAAGCCAAGCTAAGGCTGGGCATTTATAATTAAGAATAAGCCTCCATGTGTGATTTATTTGGGAGCTGGGCAGTTCCCCCCCCCAAGTGAAAAAACAACCAACAACATTTTGGCACCCAACATGGGACCATAGAAAGCTCATTAAAGACAAGGACACCATCCTCTGCCCAGCACTACCAATGAGACACAGAATGATATCTTATTCTTAAAAATACTAGGCAGAGGGGGTCAATGACACCATAAGAAAATTCACAGAATTAACTAACCTGGGATCATAGAGTATCACAGAGACTGAACTGACAACTAGAGAGCCTGTATGGGACTGACCTAGGCACTTTGCAATATATGTTGCAGTTGTGTAGCTTGGTCTTCTTGTGGGACTCCTAACAGTGGTAGCAGGGGCTGTCTCTGACTCTTTTGCTGACTTTTGGGACCCTATTCCTCATACTGGGTCACCTTGCCCAACCAATACATGGGGAGGGGCTTAGTCTTACTGCAGCTTAATATGCCATGTTTTGTTGATATCCATGGGAGGCCTGCCTGTTTCTGAACAGAAATAAAAGGATGAGTGAATTGGAGGATGGGGAAAGGAGGTAGGGTGAGCATAGGGACTGGGAAGAGAAGAGGAGGAAAACTGCTGATGGGATGTAAAATATATAAACAAATAAATAAAAAAGAAAAGAAAAAAGTGTGACTATTTTTTAAAAAAAGTAAAAAAGACATCACTTATAAGCTTTTCAAAGTAGATTGGAAACATATTACTACATGGGCATGTTAAAACCATATGAGAAAAAATAAGCCTCAGAACTTATCCAGCACTTCACAACTAAAAAGCATGAAACAGACTCACCTAAATACCATAAAGAGAAGGACACTTAGCATTGTGATGGCAATGGCTATATCAACCTACCACCTGACCACCCAATCTGTGCCTCAAAGGTCTGACTGCCAAAGAACTCTTGAATACCCCAAGGGCTTCAGCTCAATTATGGCAGACATGGTCTACACAAATTACAGTTTGTCCATCTATCTAAGTCCATCCAAATAGGTTCCTGCACCTTGATGCTATCGCTTTCATTGTTCTGTACTTGCCTCTGTAGCTTCACTCAACTGTAAGCATCAGATCAACATTGAATGCCCTGCAGTTGTGTTTGTCTCCTAGCAGCCCTCAATCTTTCATCAACATCTTACCTAATCATTGTTATGACTCTGTACTTCTGTCTCTAGTGAGGCTTTTTTGAACTCCTTAAACTCTGCTGTGGCC
This sequence comes from Peromyscus maniculatus bairdii, assembly GCF_049852395.1. Lineage (NCBI taxonomy): Eukaryota > Metazoa > Chordata > Mammalia > Rodentia > Cricetidae > Peromyscus > Peromyscus maniculatus. The sequence goes on along the minus strand of NC_134866.1, from coordinate 33,694,284 downwards.
TCTTTAACTTACTTGTATTCATTCTCTCTCTCTCTCTCTCTCTCTCTCTCTCTCTCTCTCTCTCTCTCTCTCTGTCTCTCTCTCTCTGTCTCTCTCTCTCTCTCTCTCTCTCTCTCTCTCACACACACACACACACACACACACACACACACACACACACACATTTAGGGAAATTAGGCATGGGAAACTGCTAAGAACAAGGCCAATGTATCTTGTTTAATCTACTGTTATTCAACAAATTTTGACTATGTAAGGACGCATATATTTATATATTTCTAACATAGTACACTCATGCTAGTGGTCATGTTGAATTTAAGAGATGACAGAACATCCCTCCTAATAATACTATTTTATTATAGAGATAACAATGTTTTCTAGTTGCAATTTACTACTGAAAGCAATTAGCTATTAGCAGGATTTGTCAGTGTCTAAAATTCAGGCATAGAAAATTCCTGGTTTTCAGAAAGGATCTCAGTTTTCAGAAAATTCTGGAAGATGCTTTGTGGCCTTACCAAAGTCCCCTAGGCAAGAGGATTCTCTTTCCCTTCACATGAGTAATAAAGCCCCAAGTGATAGTATTCAGCATATAAGACATTCTTTTGTGTTATTTCTTTAATTTGAAAGAGCAGAATTCAGAAAATCTATGTGTTAAGTTTTTGCACTGGCTAGTTTTATGTCAACTTGATATAAGCTAGTCATTTGGGAAGAGAGAACCTTAACTGAGAAAATACCCCATTAGATTGGCCTGTGGCAAAAACTATGGGGCATTTTCTTGACTGATGATTGATAATTGATGATTGGCGATTGTTGTGAGCAGGCCCAGTCCACAGGGGGCCAGTGCCACTTCTGGGAAGGTGGTTCTGAATTGTGTAAGAGCAAGTCAGTAAATGGCTTTCCTCCATGGCCTCTGCTTCAGTTCCTGCCTCCAGGTTCCTGCCTTGAGTTCCTGTGCTGACTTCACTCAGTGGTGGGATGTGACCTGAGAGTTTTAAGCTGAAATAAACCCTTTCCTCCTCAAGTTGCTTTTGATTATGGTGCTTTATTACAGTCAAAGAAACCTTACTAATATAGAAATTGGTGGCAGATCATGAGGTGTTGCTTTGCCTGATCTGATCATTTGCTTTGGTGGTGGTGGTGGGGATTGTGATAGGATTTTAACTTTGGGCTGGAAAAGTCATTGAGTACTCTACGCTATTCTGTGGGAGCATGGAGGATAAGAATACTAAGAGTAATGCAAATGGTAGTGGCCCCCAGCCTGTGAAGCTTCTGAGGGAAGTGAAGATTTTATCAGGGCCATTTATGTGGTATTTTGAATTGGGAATGTGTGGTTCTTGTCATCTGGAGGTGATGAATTAGCTGTGATTAACAAGAGACCCAAACCATTAATGTAAAATCTTTGCTTTTCTGGAACAATCGATACTGATCATCTGGGCCTGAAGATTAAGTGATTAGGAAGAGACCAGCATAACTGAGGTAAAACTGAAGAGGGAGTATTTCAGGGTCAGCACACAGAAACTCTAATCCAAGGGAAACCAAGGAAACATAGTGCTGGCAATCAACTGGCTAATGTGTAAGAGTCTCCCAGATGGTACTAGTTTTGAAGGCAGCCAGGGGTCATTGTTCCCTTAGACCTTTATCTGCAAAAGTGTGAGAGAATACTGTTCTGTGGAAACTTTATTGAGAAAGGATCTCACTAGATAGTCCGAATTGGCCTGGAAATCGTTATGTAGACCAGGTCATCCTTGAAGTCATATATCCACTTACCTCTGCTTCCAGAGTGCTGGGATTGAAGGTGTGTGCTCCCATGCCCAGTATGGAAACCTTTTTTATTTAGCTCAAAAAATTAGAGAAGTTTGCCTTTTGTTTCACCTTGTCCCAGTGTTTCTGCTCTTTAGTACATTTCCACTGATGCTATCCATCTTAGTAATGTCAGTCTCCCTATTCCATTTCTTGTCATTACAGATATAAGTGCACATTCCAATAATTAGTGTGTGTGTGTGTGTGTGTGTGTGTGTGTGTGTGTGTGTGTGTGTGTGATTTTGACTGTAAATCTACAGAGCTCATCTGATTGTTAATTTAATTATTTGTACAAATCATCTTGGAATTTTGTTGAAAATATGGATTCCTCTGTTTTACCTTAAACGTGTTTTATGACCATATTGATCTAGAAAATGATCCAAGGGATCTGATTTATTTTTAATTATTATGTCTATGTGCCTGTATGTGTGCATGTGTGCATGTGAGCACAGCTATGTGTGGGGTCCAGAAGAGGGTATCCGATAACCTGGAACTAGAGTTACACGTGGTTGTAATGCACCTCACATGGATGCTGGAAATCGGACATTCATCCTCTACAAGAGCAGAGTGTGCTCTTAACAGATGAGTTACATCTCTTGCCCTGAATCTAAATCTTCAATAAGAAATTCAGAGTTACTCATGTGGATGGTCACTGATGAATGCTTTAGAATATAAATCACTTATGTCAAAAGAGAAATTGGCTCAAAGGAGCTAATTGCAACCTGTGAGTTATGTCTGTGCAATGCCAAGCCAGGTCTTTGTGATAATACATGTAACATCCAAAGGCTCTTAATGATTGACAGCAAGCAATTCAGGAGGTAGGGTGGCTCCTGTACAGACAACCATGAGAAACTAATGTCTTCCTCAGCATCCTTTTTACCAGTACCGCTTAGGAGAATTTTTAAAAAATAATTATTTATTCTTCTCTCATACAATGCTTCCCACTGCAGCCTCCCTTCTCTCCACACCTCCCAGTCACCCACCTCTTCTCTCCCCTAGATCCATTGTGCCTCGCTTTCCCTTCAGAAAAGAGTAGGCCTTTGGGAGGATATTCTAAACAGGGCTGGACATGAAAAGGGCTCCTATCCTAGGGCAGTTTGGGATACTTACCACCACTGGGAGATGTTTGTTTGTTTTCATTTCCAGGATGCCTACCTATATTTTTAATTTAAATTTTTTTTTGTTGAGAATATGATACTAGGTACTATATGTACATTATTTCCTCCCCTTCCTCTTCCCCAGACAGTTCCTCCTGTGCCTCTCTCCACCTCTCTCAGGCATTTGGTGAAAATGTTAAAGGCCTCCATTCATCCCAGTATCTAATGTAAAGCACATTACTGTAGCAAACATTTTCCTGGCATCATGGGATTTTGTTTCAATTTCATGCCCTTTGAGACCCAGTAGAATGGTGCTTCTCCTGGATGAGCATCTGCCTTCCGCTGTATCGTATCTGATGCACGGATCGGGGACATGTTCCTTCCTTTCCTTGAATTCCAGTGGAATCCACTACACTTGTCACTTCTGCCACCAGGCAGCTCTGGTTCTTTCTCTTCATGAGAGAGTTACTGGCCCTTCTCTTTGCACAGCAGAATTTACAAATTAAATTTGTAGTTTAGTTGCCCCCCCCAAACATGATGAAAATAATCAAATCATGAGACAAAGACAAATAAAACAGGCTGAACCAAAGAGAAAGACCCAATGGTCTTTCACAGACAAAGAAGAAACCAGATGCTAAGGAGGAAATCTTGGTGAGATGACATTGTGAAAATGCTCTCAGTAGAAAAAAAGAGAACTCTTAATTCCTACAGCTAATAGAAACTATTCTCAGCTGGTTTCTGCTGAAAAGATGAAACAGGGTACAAAAGAAAGAAAAAAATCAAAACAGTGAACATGTAACTGCTATAGGAAAATATAGCTCCTTCCTTGCACTTTAAATTCACTGGGAGAAACACAATTCTGTTTTAATCAACAGAACTGGAGTTCCTTACCCTGCCCTAAAATATGCCCCTGAGCATGTGGTCATATAAATTCAGTGTTCTGGTGCCAGTTTTCCCAATTCTTTTTTCCTTTTTAATAATTTGTAATTTTGGAGATTTATTTGTTTAGTATAGTCTGTCCATCCAGTAACTTAGAGGTGCTGGAAGCAGCAAGGCTGCCCTGGGCCTCATAACAGCGAGTTAGCTACTAGAATTGGGTGAACTGGGCTTAACACTGTGATCCGATGCCAAGCCCACACACCCTTGGTTTTGAAATTCAGAGAAAAGTTAAATTTTTACAAAAATAAATTTCCTTGAAACATTTCCTACTTGGATCTGGTATTTTGACATTTGGATTTTTTTGATAATGAGCATCAAATAGTAAAGAAGAAGAAGAGGAAGAAGAAGAAGAAGAAGAAGAAGAAGAAGAAGAAGAAGAAGAAGAAGAAGAAGAAGAAGAAGAAGAAGAAGAAAACAATGGGAGCCCTTCCGAGACTATCAAATAAACAAAATGATTTATAAAGTACATGCTGCCAAAATGCCCAGGAGTTTGCCATTCAAATTATTGGAAGATGGTCTTCATGCTTTGGGGATACAGTTTCATTCAAGTCCATTACTCTGATCTGTCACACAGGGTCTGAATGAGTGAAGGCACATTCCATAAAATTCGAAGTACTGGGATAGTTCACTAGTCGAGAGCTTTTAGCTTTGTATCCATGAGTCTCTCTTTGGTTGTGAAACAGCAATTACAATTGTGATGTGGTTAGGAACTTTAGAAGAAAATACCTGAAAAAAAAAAAAAAAAGACTAGGGGAGGGGAAGGGTAGGAAAAAAGAAGAATGGCAGCAGGAAGGAGTGCTTGTACTTCTTGTTTTTTTCTTCCAACCACTCAAAAAGGGGAAATATTTTGTTCAAGGCCAGCATCCTGCCACTTCCTGTCTAGAATGGCAAACAGATTTCAGTGCTTTTCACTCTCTGATGAAGCATTGCCAGCATTTTCCTTTAAAAAAAATTATTGTATTTATTTTGTGTGTGAGTATGTGTGCCTGTGTGTGTGTGTGTGTGTGTGTGTGTGTGTGAGAGAGAGAGAGAGAGAGAGAGAGAGAGAGAGAGAGAGAGAGAGAGAGAGAGAGAGAGAGAGAGAGAGAGAATGCACGTGGAGGTCACAGAGAGTAGCTTCTCTCCTTCCATCATGTGGGCCCCAAGGATGGAGCTCAGGTGGCCAAGCTTGGCAGCAGGGACCCCTGCTGGCTGAGGCATCTTGCCATCCCACATTGCCAGTGTTTTCCAAAGTGAGGGAGAAATGGGGGTTGTGAGTCATGCTGTGCAAAAACAGAGTCATGGGTGCTGTAGAAAGGGCTCCATTTATCAAGAGGAGCCCACACATGGGTGCTCTACGCTTGTTCGCCACTCCACCCATCTCTGAGCAGCCAAGACCACAACTTTAAAGTCATTGTTCCCGACATGGTCTGCAGTGTGTCCAAGATTGTCCACACTATGTCCTTTATCTCATCCTCCTGTTTCTACCTACTTGCCAAGATGTCTCTATTTAAGAGTAGATAGCGAGAGACCGGCCCCCAGCTCCCAACCTGCCCCCGACAACTTCCCTTCTGGACCAGAGGTGAGTGCCTGGGTCCAGCCCGGACCCCATCCCTGGCCACCTGCCACCCCGGGAGGACCTGCCCAGCTTGGCGCCGGGTTCTGGCCACTGGGCAGCTCCCCTTCTAGCCCCACCGGGAGGGATCCCCATTTCCAAGCCCCCGGCAGCCCCTGCAGTCTCCGCGCCCTGCCCCCACGCCCATCTGCCAAGACCCCACCCACTTCCTGAGACTTAGAGACCGGCCCCCAGCTCCCAGCCTGCCCCCCGACGACTTCCCTTCTTGACCAGAGGTGAGTACCCGGGTCCAACCCGGACCCCATTCCTGGCCACCAGCCACTCCTGAGAGGCCTGCCCAGCTCGGCGCCGGGTTCTGGCCACCGGGCAGCTCCCCTTCTAGCCCCACCGGGAGGGATCCCCATTTCCAAGCCCCTGGCAGCCCCTGCAGTCTCCGCGCCCTGCCCCCACGCCCATCTGCCCAAGACCCCACCCACTTCCTGAGACTTAGAGACCGGCCCCCAGCTCCCAGCCTGCCCCCGACAACTTCCCTTCTGGACCAGAGGTGAGTGCCTGGGTCCAGCCCGGACCCCATCCCTGGCCACCTGCCACCCCGGGAGGACCTGCCCAGCTTGGCGCCGGGTTCTGGCCACTGGGCAGCTCCCCTTCTAGCCCCACCGGGAGGGATCCCCATTTCCAAGCCCCCGGCAGCCCCTGCAGTCTCCGCGCCCTGCCCCCACGCCCATCTGCCAAGACCCCACCCACTTCCTGAGACTTAGAGACCGGCCCCCAGCTCCCAGCCTGCCCCCGACGACTTCCCTTCTTGACCAGAGGTGAGTACCCGGGTCCAACCCGGACCCCATTCCTGGCCACCAGCCACTCCTGAGAGGCCTGCCCAGCTCGGCGCCGGGTTCTGGCCACCGGGCAGCTCCCCTTCAAGCCCCACCGGGAGGGATCCCCATTTCCAAGCCCCTGGCAGCCCCTGCAGTCTCCGCGCCCTGCCCCCACGCCCATCTGCCCAAGACCCCACCCACTTCCTGAGACTTAGAGACCGGCCCCCAGCTCCCAGCCTGCCCCTGACGACTTCCCTTCTGGACCAGAGGTGAGTGCCTGGGTCCAGCCAGGACCCCATCCCTGGCCACCAGCCACTCCTGAGAGGCCTGCCCAACTTGGCACCAGGTTCTGGCCACCGGGCAGCTCCCCTTCTAGCCCCACCGGGAGGGATCCCCATTTCCAAGCCCCCGGCAGCCCCTGCAGTCTCCGCGCCCTGCCCCCACGCCCATCTGCCCAAGACCCCACCCACTTCCTGAGACTTAGAGACCGGCCCCCAGCTCCCAGCCTGTCCCCGACTGCCATTCTGGACCAGAGCTTGCCCCTGACTTCCCTTCTGGACCAAAGAGTTGGACAAGAGAACTCCCTTTTGGACAAGAGAGAGAGTCTTCCTGAGTCTGTCAGCTCTTTGTGAAACAAGTCCACTGATAAGACCAAGAAGGAATCACAAGGAGATGGGCAGACGTCAAAGCAGAAGTACATACAGCAAAATGAAGAGCAATACAGCATCACCAGAACCTAGCTCGCCTCCAACATCTAGACCTGAACACCAAAAATTGGAAGAAGCAGAAGAAAGTAGCCTTATGAGTAACTTCATGAAGAAGGTAGAGGCTTGTGTAGAGGAAAAGACAAGAAAATTGGAAGAACGCTGTAAACAACTAGAGGAAAGGGCAAACAAATTAGAAGAAAACAATAAAGCCCTCCAAGAAAACAATAAAGTCCTGGAAGAAAACATTAAAATCCTGGAAGAAAACAATAAAGCACTGAAAGAAAATCATGAAAAAGCAATGAAACAAACAAAGGAAACAGTCCAAGATCTGAAAAGGGAATTTGAAAAAATGAAAAAGACACAAACAGAGGGAATGCTGGAAATAGAAAACCTGAGTAAAAGATCAGGAACTTCGGATGCAAGTATAACCAACAGAATGCAAGAGATGGAAGAGAGGATTTCTGGCATTGAAGATACAGTAGAAGAAATAGTTCCATCAGTCGAAGGAAACACTAAAGCCAACAAAGTCATGAACCAAAATGTCCAAGAAATCTGGGACACCATAAAAAGACCAAACTTACGAATTATAGGGATAGAAGAAGGTGAAGAATACCAACTCAAAGGCACAGAAAATATATTCAACAAAATTATAGAAGAAAACTTTCCCAACTTAAAGAAGGAAATGCCTATGAAGATACAAGAAGCCTATAGAACACCAAACAGACTAGACCCCCAAAAAAAGTCCCCTCGACACATAATAATTAAACAACTAAATGTACAGAATAAAGAAAGAATATTAAGAGCAGCCAAGGAAAAAGGCCAAGTGACCTATAAAGGTAAACCCATCAGAATAACACCCGATTTCTCAATGGAGACTTTGAAAGCCAGAAGGACCTGGACAGATGTAATGCAGATACTAAGAGACCATGGATGTCAGCCAAGACTAATATACCCAGCAAAACTTTCAATCATCATAGACGGAAGGAACAAGACATTCGAAGACAAAGCCAGATTTAAACAATACCTATCCACAAACCCAGCCCTACAGAAAGCACTAGAAGGAAAATTCCAACCGAGGGAAGTCAGATACACACTTGAAAACACAGGCAATAGATAAAGCCACAACAGTAAACCCCAAAGAAGAGAAGTACACACACACTACCACCAAAAATAACAGAAATGAAGAATCACTGGTCATTAATATCCCTTAATATTAACGGACTTAATTCACCTATAAAAAGACATAGACTTACAGAATGGATACGAAAGCAGGACCCATCCTTCTGCTGCATACAAGAAACACATCTCAAATTCAAAGATAGACACTACCTAAGAATAAAAGGCTGGGAAAAGTCTTTTCAATCAAATGGTCTTAAGAAACAAGCAGGGGTAGCCATCCTGATATCCAACAAAATAGACTTCAAACTAAAATCAATCAAAAGAGATCAAGAAGGACATTACATCCTCGTCACAGGAAAGATCGACCAAGATGAAGTTTCAATTCTGAACATATATGCCCCAAACATAAGGGCACCCACATATGTAAAAGAAACATTACTAAAGCTTAAACCACATATAAAACCCCACACATTAATAGTGGGAGATCTCAACACCCCACTTTCACCACTGGACAGATCTCCCAAATCGAAACTTAACAGAGAAATAAAGGACTTAACCGATGTCATGACCCAATTGGAACTAATAGATATCTACAGAACATTCCATCCTAACAAGAAAGAATATACTTTCTTCTCAGCACCCCATGGAACTTTCTCTAAAATCGACCACATACTTGGCCACAAAGCAAATCTCAACAGATACAAAACAATCAGAATAACCTCCTGTGTTCTATCAGATCACCATGGTTTAAAGCTAGATTTCAACAACAACAAAAACTACAGAAAACCTACAGCCTCATGGAAACTGAATAATGCTCAACTGAATCACCAATGGGTTAAGGAAGAAATAAAGAAAGAAATTAAAGACTTCCTAGAGATCAATGAAAATGAAGACACCACATACCCAAACTTATGGGACACTATGAAAGCAGTGCTAAGAGGGAAATTCATAGCACTAAATGCCCACATAAAGAAGTTGGAGAAATCGCACACTAGTGAATTAACAGCACATCTGAAAGCTCTAGAACAAGAAGAAGCAAAGTCTCCCAGGAAGAATAGACGCCAGGAAATTATCAAAGTGAGAGGTGAAATTAATAAATTAGAAACTAAGAGAATAATACAAAAAATTAATGAAACAAAGAGTTGGTTCTTTGAGAAAATCAACAAGATAGACAAGCCCTTATCCAAACTAACCAAAAGACAGAGAGAGAGAATCCAAATCAACAAAATCAGAAATGAAAAGGGGGACATAACAACAGACATTGAGGAAATCCAGAGAATTATAAGGTCATATTTCAAAAACCTCTACTCCACAAAACTGGAAAACCTAAAAGAAATGGACATTTTTCTGGATAGATACCACATACCTAAGTTTAATCAAGACCAGATAAACTATTTAAATAGTCCAATAACCCCTAAGGAAATAGAAACAGTCATTAAAGGTCTCCCAACCAAAAAAAGCCCAGGACCAGATGGTTTCAGTGCAGAATTCTACCAGATCTTCAAAGAAGAGTTAATACCAATACTCTCTAAATTGTTCCACATAATAGAAACAGAAGGAACATTACCCAACTCCTTCTATGAGGCTACAATTACCCTGATTCCTAAACCAAACAAGGATGCAACAAAGAAAGAGAACTACAGACCGATCTCCCTCATGAACATTGATGCAAAAATACTCAATAAAATACTGGCAAACAGACTCCAAGAACACATCAGAACAATTATCCACCATGATCAAGTAGGCTTCATCCCAGGGATGCAAGGGTGGTTCAACATACGAAAGTCCATCAATGTAATACACCATATAAACAAACTCAAAGAAAAAAACCACATGATCGTCTCACTAGATGCAGAAAAGGCATTTGACAAAATCCAACACCCCTTCATGATAAAAGTCTTGGAGCGATCAGGAATACAGGGAACATACCTAAACATAATAAAGGCAATATATAGCAAACCAACAGCCAACATCAAATTAAATGGAGAGAAACTCAAAGCAATTCCACTAAAATCAGGAACGAGACAAGGCTGTCCACTCTCCCCATACTTATTCAATATAGTACTTGAAGTTCTAGCCAGAGCAATAAGACAACATAAGGAGATTAAGGGGATTCAAATTGGAAAGGAAGAAGTCAAGCTTTCCCTATTTGCAGACGACATGATAGTATACTTGAGTGACCCCAAAGATTCCACCCAGGAATTGATAAAGCTTATAAACACCTTCAGCAACATAGCAGGATACAAGATCAACTCAAAAAAATCAGTAGCCCTCCTATATACAATGGACAAAGAAGCTGAGAAGGCAATTAGAGATACATCACCCTTTACAATAGCCAAAAATGACATAAAATACCTTGGGGTAACACTAACCAAGCAAGTGAAGGACCTATATGACAAGAACTTTAAGTCCCTGAAAAAAGAAATTGAAGAAGATCTCAGAAAATGGAAAGATCTTCCATGCTCATGGATAGGCAGGGTTAACATAGTAAAAATGGCAATCTTACCAAAAGCAATTTACAGATTCAATGCAATCCCCATCAAAATACCAACACATTTCTTCACAGATCTGGAAAGAACAATACTCAACTTCATATGGAAAAACAAAAAACCCAGGATAGCTAAAAGAAACCTGTACAATAAAACAACTTCTGGAGGCATCACAATCCCCGACTTCAAGCTCTACTATAGAGCTACAGTAATAAAAACAGCCTGGTATTGGCATAAAAACCGACATGTGGACCAATGGAATCGAATTGAAGACCCTGACATTAACCCACACACCTATGGACATATAATTTTTGACAAAGAAGCCAAAAGTGTACAATGGAAAAAAGAAAGCATCTTCAACAAATGGTGCTGGCATAACTGGATATCAGCGTGTAGAAGGCTGCAAATAGATCCATATCTGTCACCGTGCACAAAACTTAAGTCCAAGTGGATCAAAGACCTCAACATAAATCCAGCTACTCTGAACCTGCTAGAAGAAAAAGTAGGAAATAGTCTTGAACGCCTTGGCATAGGAGATCACTTCCTAAATATAACACCAGTAGCGCAGACACTGAGACAAACAATCAATCAATGGGACCTCTTGAAACTGAGAAGCTTTTGTAGAGCAAAGGATACGGTCAACAAGGCAAAGCGACAGCTTACAGAATGGGAAAAGATCTTCACCAACCCCACATCTGACAGAGGACTGATATCCAGAATATATAAGGAACTCAAGAAATTAGACATCAAAAGGACCAACAGTCCAATTGAGAAATGGGCTTTAGAACTAAACAGAGAATTCTCAACAGAGGAATTCCAAATGGCTGAAAGACATTTAAGGAATTGCTCGACCTCCCTAATCATCAGGGAAATGCAAATCAAGACAACTCTGAGATACCACCTTACACCTGTCAGAGTGGCTAAGATCAAAAACACTGAAGACACTTTATGCTGGAGAGGATGTGGAACTAGGGGAACTCTCCTCCACTGCTGGTGGGAATGCAAGCTTGTACAACCACTTTGGAAATCAATATGGCGCTTTCTTAGAAAATTGGGAATCAATCTCCCCCAAGATCCAGCTATACCACTCCTGGGCATATACCCAAGAAATGCTCAATCATACCACAAGAGCACTTGCTCAGCTATGTTCATATCAGCATTGTTTGTAATAGCCAAAACCTGGAAACAACCTAGATGCCCTTCAACTGAAGAATGGATAAATAAATTGTGGCACATATACACAATGGAATACTACTCAGCAGAGAAAAACAACGACATCACACGGTTTGCAGGCAAATGGATGGATCTAGAAAAAATCATCCTGAGTGAGGTAACCCAGACTCAGAAAGACAAATATGGTATGTACTCACTCATAGGAAGATGCTAGATGTGGAACAAGGATGACTAGACTGCTACTCACATCACCAGTGAGGCTACCTGGAAAATGGGACCCCAAAAAAAGACACGGAGAAATGGACAAGATCTACATGAATAGCCTGGTCATGAGTGGGAACAATGAAGGGCGACAGTCGAGGGAAAGAGTGGGAGATCCTAGCTGGATCAAGAAAAGAGAGGGAGAACAAGGAATAGGAGACCATGGTAAAAGAAGACCACATGAGAAGGTGAGAAGGGGAGGAAGCAGAGAGCTAGGGAGGCCCACGAAGATCCACAAAGATACCCCCTCAAAAGACTGCTGGCAATGGTCGCGAGACGGCAGGAACTGACCTACTCTGGTGATGGGATGGCCAGACACCCAAATAGTGGTGCCATAAACCCCATCCAAGGACTGAGGAATCTGAAGGCAGACATCCACGGCTGGTCCCCTGGTGGAGCACTGGGAGTCTAATTAGTGAGTAAGAAGAGGATTTATATGAGCGAGAATTGTTGAAGCCAAGGTTGGATAAAGCACCGGGACAAATAACCAAATGAATGGAAGCACAGGATCTATGAACCAAAGGCTGAGGGGCCCCCAACTGGATCAGGCCACCTGAACGGGTGAGACAGTCAGTTGGCTTGATCTGTTTGGGAGGCAGCTGTGCATTGGTGCCAGGTCCTGGGCTCGTTGCATGAGTTGGCTGTTTGAATCCTGGGACTTATGCAGGGACACTTGGCTCGGTCTGGGAGGGGGGAATGGACCTGCCTGGACCGAGTCTACCAGGTCAACCCCGGTCCTCGGGGGAGACCTTGATCTGGAGGAGGTGGGAATGGGGGGTGGGCTGGGGGGAGGGGTGGGCGAGAGGGGGAGAACAGGGGTTTCTGTGGCTATTATGTTGAACTGAATGGTGTTATAAAATAATAAAAAAAAAAAAAAAAAAAAAGAGTAGATAGCACAAATTATTTCCCAAGGGCAAAGATACACGAGGAAGAATCCTGACTTCCTTTCCAAAGATCCATGAACTGTGCACAAAAAATGGAGGGAGAAGTTGCGAAACCCAAGCCTAGGCTTGGAGAAATAACAAAAGACTATCAGAGTGGCAATCTGGGGACTACAGCCTTCACACTGCGTTTTCACAGTCTTTCAGGCTTTTGATAGTTTTCCCCTTACCAAATGTATGAAAGTAAGAATAGTCTTCCAGAACACAGAGTAAAATATTCCTTTGCCAAACACAAGATCAGCCAGGCTTGCTAGAGATCCAAGTGGCTCTATGCTAATGGAGTTCTGGATTGGTATTCAGTCATTCGTCCCTGGTGATACTTCATATTGCTGAGGGAACTACTACTTTTTGGCTCCAGAAAAAATTATCCGAAGTTTAACTCAAGGTCAAGATAACCTAAAATTATTCTGGAACAAGTTAGTTTATTCTTCAATCAATCTTTGTCAGGAAGGCTTGGAATAAGTTAATAAATAAGAGATATTATACAATTAGTTAATCACTATTTTAGGAATCCCAAAGGATTTTGGACACAGAACTTTTCTTGAAAGAGAAAATTTAGGAAATTAATGAAAGCAAGTCTTTTATCTTGCAAAGAATTCTAATAGTGTTGAGTGGAAGGAGGAAGCATCTTATGTGTAGACTACTTTGGTATCGTGTCAAAAGGTGAAGGAAACATCCCTGTGAAGGAAACAAGAAAAACTGCACAAAAGTGAATGAATTAAAATCAACGTTCCTGGGATTGGAATGCACAGACTATTGTAAGTATCTGGAATGTGCTCCAGTAAGACGTTGTGAGAAGTATGCAGGCTGAGCAGTGGCTGTTACAGATATGGATCAGACTTTGGGAGAGAGGGTTTACAAATCATGTTGTTTAATTTTTATACCAACCCAGCAAGTTAAATGTTAACACACTTCTATTTTTTACATATAAAAGAAGGCAACGAAGGGAAGTTATTTTGTACTAGGAAAGTTTAAAATTTTATATATAAATGTAGGGATTAGACTTTAGTTCGTAACTGTCCATCTCCAAATGTTTTACTTTGACAATCAGAATACCTTTTCTGTATCCAGTGTCTCCTCTAATTATCTTTTAAGGAAGTTCAGTCCAGATGCCTTCTCATATTTACAAACCTAGGAAATTTATAAATTCTTTCACATTTATTTTGAATCACTTCGTTACTGATCAAAACTACTTTGATTCTGCAACCAGATTGAGATCTAAAGTACATTTAGGTAAAGTTTGTGCACACATGCAAAAAATATGCAAATCTTACCTTCTAAAAATGCAATTTATGTAAATTTTAGCATTTTCTAGTATAAAAATATTTATATAAAATTACTGTTTTTATGTCATGCTTTTTATTCAGATTTGATGTTTGCTAGAATAAGCAAATTTATATTAGATTAACATTCCACTGGGTTCAAATGTTTTCTTTTGCTCCATTGAATGCCTGTTAGTCACTGCAAAATCTGGTTTTGACATTTGGTATTTAACAAGCCTATTACTTGGCAAGTAGTTTTTCTTTTCAAGAGACTAGTTCAAGAATTGTCTCTGGCTTGGGTAGTTTGTTTGGATAAATAAAGTTTTTATATCCACTGAAATTTGCTCAAAATTATGCTTATATTTTATTTAGAAGGTGGTAGTTAATGTTAGTTATTTGACAAATATCAGTGTGATTAGAAACTGTGGTCACCTCAAAACAGAAAGTCCCAAATCAAAGAGAATCTTCATTTTTTTTTCCCTGTATGTATGCTCCATTAAAATGCTACTTGAAACACAGGACTCTTAATAGGGCTCTGGTGAGAGTGTCTAGGATTCACATTTAAATGAGCTAAGGACCCCTTTGCCTCCCTACTCTTTACAAAGTCAATGCCTACTCAAACACATTAGTAAATAACAATGTACAGTTATAGTAAATTGGCTGTCAGAAAGATCATGAATACATTGGAACCCCAAAGAAGATATTAAATCTTCTGGAAAGTACCAGGAAAAGATCACAAAAGAGGCTCTGTGCGCACTGAGTGTAAAGGCTTTGAAGAAACACATCAGAAGAGCAAGGCCACTCAAGGAAAGGGTGCTTTTAAGCCTTTTGAATAGATCTCTATGGTGTTAGGTTGTTTTTTTTTTTTTCCTAGTGGATATTAACCTTTATTTGTCCTTCCCAAACAAAACTCTGTTGTTGACTTACATATTTGTTTCTACTATGGTATGGATATTTCAGCCCAAACTCTCAGTATTTTATCATTCTATGGACAGCTCAGCCTCCTGAAGCTCTTGAAGAAGTGAGGAAGGCTGGGGCAGCATGAAGAATGGGTTCCAGTAGTTAATGTCTTTTCCTGTGGCCTAGTGGAATTTTAAAAGGATTTTTGGAGAAACGGAGTCTAGAGGCCGGATTCCAGAAGTCAGCATGTCGTACATAAGGGAGAAGCGACTTAATATTTATAGCTGATAATGATTCAGTTTTTTTGCTACATGTTTATTTCTTCAGCCACTTCTGACTGCAAAATGGGCCACCTGTCAAGACTCAGTCAAGTTTTTGCAAATTGTAGTTTACTTCCTGAACTCCAATTTGTCTCTAGGAATAGAGAGAAGAACGCCAAGTATGGATGCTATACTATCAAATATGCTTGGTTTACACCACAGAACGATAACTGTCTGCCTCTAACAAACAGCAATTGACCATTATGACCTTGTGAGAATACTAAATTCTGGACTATGATTTGAGAGTTAGGTCACTACTTTCCTCTGGTCTTGAACTTCATTTCTATAGTAATTGAAAGAGAAGAATTACATAATTGAAGGACACATCAGAGAGTTATTGGTAGTTTATATTAAAAAATGTAAAATTTGCCATTATCCAAAAATGAGGAGAGAATTTTTTTTTTTCATATTGGGGCCAAGTTTTCCTTGTGGGAGCTGAAATATACCGAATAAGTGTATTTCTTTTCTTTTATTCCACCTTAATACATGTACCCATTGTCTTTGTTTTTTTTTATTGCTGTGAAGTGACATCATGACCAAGGCAACTTATAAAAGAAAACATTTATTGAGGCTCACAATTTGGGAGGGTTAGAGTCCATGACCATCATGGTGGGGAGCATGGCAGCAGGCAGACATGAACAATGTGAAGCAATAGCTGAGAGCTTACACCTTACCTTACACCCAACAAGGGCACACCTCCCAATTCTTCTGAAAGAGTCCAAACCAACTGAGCATGAAACATTCAAGTATGTGATTCTGTTGGAGCCACTGTCATTCAAACCACTGCACCCATACACGTAATATCTTCACCGTGAATGTAGATTTGGATAGCTGCATTGCTGCTCTGATAGAAGAGATGCTGGCAATGAGCAAATCACATTTTCTAATTTCTAACACTTTCCCAAAACGCAGTTGCCATATATACCTGTACATTCTAGCAATCTGACAGCTGAAACAAAATAGTAAAAGTTATGTTCTTTATTCTGTTCTAAATTAATACTGGTGAAGATAAAGGTCCAGGACGGATGTCTCACAATGTATGAAGAAGAGATGGAGCAAGGAAGTGAGTAGCATGGCACACTAATCAGTAGGTTTTCTGTTTGGCATAAAAGTGTTTGAGCAAAAAAATTGTGTTTTGGAGGATATACATTGAAAGTCATGTGCTAGCTTGATCTATGCAAATACACATTTTCCTATGAGGTGTAAGGGAACAAAAAACTGTTGGAAATGGGTGTTTAAAAATGCTTATGATCTAAATTAAGAATCTAGTCATTAAATTGAATTCTGCCTTGCTGGATTCACAATGATCTTGGATACGTTTGGCAAGCTCTTAATGGGTCAGACTTGGCTTCCATGGTTAGCATCTGGAGAACAACGTAATCTCAAGACTTTATGAAGAAAAGGGATGCTGGAACTAAATATAAAAGCAGCCTGGGATTTCAACATCCTATTGCCTCTTAGTAAATGGAAACACTACTTTTTGAAGATCAGTATCTCAAAATATATGGCCTTTAGTGAAGGGGCTCCAATGTGTTGTCCATAATTTTTGACAGTGATTGTGCCAGGGCACAGCTGCAGAAACAGGAAGCCTGAATCGTGCCCTACAGAGCTGTTCAGGGTCGTGTTGCCCTGGAGTCACTCTTGCTGGTAAGAACAGATGCCCAAGACACATAAACACACTGACTTTTGCCAGTAAATGCCAACTTCAGGCCTTCATATCAGTCTCAGCAGCAACAATGTTTAAAAGATATAAATGGGGACCTGAACTTATCTTCCCCTCTCCCAAAGGTCTTATAGTGGATTTATTTGTGTGTGTGTGTGTGTGTGTGTGTGTGTGTGTGTGTGTGTGTGTGTCCATGCTTTTACACTAGTCCATGCAGGCACATACAAAGATCAAAGGCTGGTGTTATAATTTTGTACTCAGTTACTTCTTCCCCTCATTTTTTTGAGACAGATTCTCTCTTTGAACCTAGAGTTGCTGTTTTGTCTAGGCTAGATGATGAACAGCGGACCGTCCCACCCATCTCCTGGGCTACAGGTGCATGTCACCATGTCCATACTCCATGAAGTTATTGGAGATTGGAACTCAGGTCCTCCTGATTGCATAGCAAACACTTTGTAGTTACTGAATAATTTCCCTCATAGTTAATTCTTGGTGGAATTGACTCTTGGTTGGCCAGAACTCCTGGGTAAGAGAGGTGACTGGTGGCTTAGATGGTAGAATAACTTCCCCGCTGAAACTCAAGGCTACTATCTTTGCTGTGTTTCTGCTTTGTGAATTTTCTAAAGAAAACACATTTATTAATTCTTAGAGATTTTTATACAATGTATTTTGATCATATTCACCACCCTGCTCAATTCTTTCCAGATCCTCCACTATCTGCCTACCCTCCCAGTTTCATGCCATCTTCTCTCTCTCTTTTGTAAAACAAAACAGAATATAAAAAAATACCTAGTGGAGTTCAGTTTGTCGTGGTCAACTACTCAACTGCTCATAGAGCCTGACCCGAATGCAGTTGATAAACCAGTTGTCATACCACTGAGGAAAAGTCACTTTTCCTAGGAGTCATCAAAGGTTAATATCTCCTCAGCTAGGTGTAGGACTTCATGCCCACCTCTCCTCCTCTAGGCTGGGATGTTGTCTGGCTTGCTCTTGTGCAGGTTTTGTATGAGATGTGACAATCACTGTGCATGCATATGTACATCTTCTCTGCTGTCACTGGAAAACACTGTCTCTTTCAAGTCATCTACCATTCTCTTCTTGTGTAACTGGCCTAAGGTGAATGTTCCTCCCAGTGGTGTTGAACAGGAACAGATGCTAAAAGCTGTGTTATTGGATGCCACCCAGCATCCTTGTAAAGGTCACAGAATGGACAAGTTATGACGGTCATAGTAAATGGACAGTCTTTCAAATCGCTTTGTGGGTGTCACAACAGGAAGTTAACTTCATTCTGGGAGCATCTTTGATGATGGTAAGAAGAACATTTCCAAGACTTGGGTATATGATATAGAATAATGTCAAATATTCACACATCCCAGTTAGGACCAGCAGAGAGTTGTTTCTGGCCACCACAATATTGGCTTCCACCATCAGATGAGCAATACTGAATAAAACTTAAGAAAGTTTCAACTCTGAAAAGCCATTCTCTTGGAAAGGAGTTCATTTTGTGGCAGTCAATAACATCACCTTTTGAGGGAAAGAATGTCCCTTTTAAAGAGAAATAAGATGTGCTTTGGGGAAATTTTCACTAAGGGTCTGTGATGGCTCCATTGTCTCTGAGTGGCAATAGGTATAGTGCCTGTGAGGTACTCTCCAGGGGAGGACTCCACAAGCCGAGTGAGTAGTTTCAGTTAGAGGAACAAAAACAAGTTTATTTTAATCTTAGACAGCTTAACCTCCACAGACTCGACTCTTTCCAAATGCTACCTTCCACTTCAAGATGTGGTGGTTCTGGCTACGTAATTTGAAACAGCTGGGATCCTTGTGGTTTTTTTTTTTTTGGCTCACTTTCGGCCTTTGGTGTCATCACATCTGTTTTATTTGAACCTACTCAAAATGTGTAAAATAAGATCAAGAGGTGGTGGTGATTTCCTTTAACAAAGAATATCAGCACTGAATTTCTCAGCTGAGTTTACTTACAGTCAAATGAATGAAGCCAAATGTATGTGGTCCTTATACTCATCAAAGAGATTCTAAATCATTTTATATCACAGGTTAAACTGCTGACACGTATAAATATAGGTCATTTGCTTTACAGCAAATGTGCACTTGTTTTTATAAAACATAAGGATGATTAAAGCTATGTCTTTATGGGATGTAAATGCTGTTAATGCTTTTACGAAAATTCGGAATGTATAGTCCTTGCTTCCCAAGGAAGGACTCAGGAGCCTTTAGACATATTTGGGATTATGGTTCACATAAATATTGGAATTGCTTTTGGAATTGAAGGGGCTCTCAGATTCCTATAATTTTTGAATCATGTAAGTCAAATAAAAGCACAGATTCTATGTGTGAGAGAAAACTGTTTCTGCAGACATTCTGTGCTAATTCAGTGGATCTAATTGCTACAAAAGTATGACATTTCTCTCTGAGACACCCTGTTACTTCATCTGAATTTAATGCCTGTCAATGAATAAAACTTGAAAAAATGGAGGAGGATATGGTTTTGGAATTTAAAAACACATGCTGTAATGATTTAAGTAAAAAAAAAAAAAGAAGATAAAATTAGCAATGTTTTCAGAGTTATTCGTTTTTAGCTACTCTGAGAACAAATTAGGTTTCCCCTTTCAATAGATAATATGTGTTTACAATATCATGTAACTATTAACAGAATTAATGTTGAAAGTCTTGAAACCTGACTTTCATTAATGAACTAAGTTGTCAAATATTTAGTGTGCTCCAACTATTAATACACATTCTATACTATGAGAACAGTATAGAGTTCTCCTGTATTTGAAAATAATGTGCTTTATGGCTTATGATTTTCTAAGAATATGAACATAGAGATATAAGATTATTAACACATATAGACACATATTCTTTTTTATAAATATTTTTATTTTATAATTAATTTAATTTTACATATCAACCACAGATTCCCCTGCCCTCCCTCCTCCCACCCCCCAGCCTTCCCCCCCAATGCACCCCCCAAATTCCCACCTGCTCCAATGGACTAGACACACACTCTTAAATTAAGTTTGTTTATAAACTTCCGTGAATGGTATTCTATATTTGTTTTGGTAAACGTTTTTGTGTTTTTCACTTGTTATTAATTGTTGTGAAGTGTTTTCTTATATAACTGCACAAAATATATTTCTTTTTCCCATAGTTGGTAAGAATTTTGGCTATTTCCATTTGCTGTGTTAATATCTTCACATGTATCCCTCACACATATCTCTGTGATGTAAAAGTTTCTGGAAAAAAACTTATTTGTCCTTGGGAAAACTAATCTTTAACTTTACCAGATAAAGTCAAATTCTTTTTCGAAGTGAATATACAAATTTTCACCCTAATAATCATGCATAAAAAGTAGTTATAGCCCCTCATTGTCCCTCTTTCAAATGCTTTGCTATTTATATAGATAGGAAATGTCACTCCAAACTGGCTGTTATGTGTTCCCCTTAATTATTCTGCATTTGGGTTGAGTTTAGTAGATTATTAATAATTTAGTTTCCTCTCCATGAATAATGCTGATTTCTTCAGTCTTTTATTTACCTGGATTCATTTTTCTTATTTCTTGATCATTAGTGTTATTGACTCTAAATGCTAAGTCTGTAATTTGAGCATGCATACCTTTTCCCAGTCTATAACTTTATACTCATTTTTGTGTATGATACCCTGCCCTAACTTTATTTTTAATTTTGTATGCATGAAATTTTCAATATTTCCTTTTGGTTTTGTTGTCTTATGTCTCATTTAAGAAATATGTTTGAACCTAGGCTAGCGAATATATAATTTGAACACACTGGTATGTGGGTGCCACAGTTACACTTGCAGGAGATCATGATCTGAGAATCCCTGTTAGTATAGCAAATAGATAGTAAGTATTCATTCTTCTTCATTGCTGTGGGGAAAATCCCCCTCCATTTCTGAAGTTTTACATTGAATATGCCTTCTCAAAATCTTTTTGTTTGACAACTTATATCCTTTATGAAAAATTTTCTGCATTTATGTGAAAAGGCAAAGTCACATTAATCAAGATGGTATTTTTTGCAATGTATTTATTAATATTTTTAATATTTTGAGGGATTCAAATTGTGCTTTGGCATATTCAGCCCTCTCACTCTGCACCACTCCAACACACACACATGTATATATATATATATATATATATATATATATATATATATATATATACTTACACACATATATAGTCTCAGGGTTTCTATTGTTGTGAAGAGATATCACGACCATAGCACCTCTTATAAAGAAAAAACATTTAACTGGGGTGGCTCACATTTCCAGAGGTTTAGTCCATTATCATGGTTCAGCATGGTGGCATGTAGGTAGACACGGTGCTGGAGAAGGAGCTGAGAGTCCTATAATTGTGACCCATAGGCAACAGTGGTCTGAGACATTGGGCATGACTTGAGCATATATGAGATCTCAAAGCCCACCCTCACAGTGACATCCTTCCTCCAAGGTCATACCTACTCTAACCAAGATATACCTCCTTATAGTGCCACACCCTATGAGCTTATGGGAACCAATTTCATTCAAACTAACACACACACACACACACACACACCACACCACACCACACACATTCTCCATTGAGTTGTTTGTGTTACCCAGCTAGCTTTGGTATATGGGCAACCTATCAGAAGGTCACTGGCTCTCCTTCTCCCAGTGACTGTCTCCCCCAGCTAGCGGTGGAATTACATATCTGCCATTTCCCATCTATGCAAGGATTTTGTCTGGCTGGAGCTTTAGAAGGTCTTCTGTATGCTGTTATAATTGTGAGTGTTCATACAGACATCTACCCTGTTGTGTCTGAAAGAAACTTGTTTCCTCAATCTTGGTGTTAACTACCTAAAGCTCTTGCTATCTCTTTATTCTCTTTTCCACATAGATTCCTGAGCCTTGAGGAGAAAGAGAGATATGAATGTCTAATTTAGGACTCAGTACTCCAGTGTCTTTTGTTCTTTGAATGTTTTAACCAGTTGGGAGTCTTTGTGCTATTTCTCATCTGTTTCGGGGAGAATCTTTTTCTGACGAAGGCTGAGAAATTCTCTGATCTATGGGTATGTCAAGAAATGATTAGGAATTGTTTTGATATTATGTCAGTTTAGCATAATAATTGTATTGGGTTTCCCCTGAGAGTCTATACCCTATCCAGCCAAAGTCTCTTAGATTAATAGTGTCAGGTATGGGTCCATTGTATGGAGCAAGCCAAGCAGAAAGTGATTGGTTACTCCCATAATATTAGTACCATTATTGTGCCTGTAGGCCTGTCTTGTCAGGTCAGTAGTTGTAGCTTGCACAGTTCATAGCTGGGTGACACCAAGTCTTACTTTTTTCTTCTTCCAGCATGCATAGCACCTCCCAGCATCATGAATGCTAGCCAGCAGGGAAGAAGTTTCCAGATGAGTACCAGCTTGATTCTGTGACTCCAGTATGTGGTGTCTTCAGCAAAAGGAACTTGTTGTCACATTTCTTGGGGTAGGGAGATTATCCAGGGATATTGGCAATGGCTTATAATGCTTGGGTGTCTATGTGCCTTCATTTGCTAACAACTTAAGAAAAGGCAACCTATTCCGGGTAGTAAGGGTTTTTTTTTTTGTTTGTTTGTTTTGTTTTTGTTTTTTGTTTTGCTAGCAAGGAGTGTCTGTTTTAAGTGTATGTTAATTAATTTCTATTACTATTATATAGCCAAAAGCAACGTAGGGGTGGAAAGGGTTTTACTTCATCTTACAGCTCCCAGGTCACAGTCCTTCATTGGGGAAGGAAGGGCAGGAACTCAAGTATGAACCTAATGATGTGGGAACCTGGCCAGGCACCATAGATGAATGCTGTTTACTGGTCTATCACATAGATTTCTTTTTTATGCAACCCAAGCCTATCTACCCCAGGGGTGGCACCACCTAGTGAGGTGGGCCCTCACACATCAATGATTAATAAAAAAAAAATTGCCTCTTAGAGTTCTGTACAAGCGAATCTGATAGAGGCAATTCCTCAGTTGGCATTTCTTCCCTCTAGATGACTGTCGCTTATATCAAGTAGACAAAAACAAACAAACAAACACCCTAACCACCACAAACTGCTAGTGAAATTAGTCTTGGGAAGATTTTTAACATTAAGAATGGAGCTAAGATGCCAAATTAGATGCTACCTCTATGTCACCTGGTGAAGGAGAAGAATGTGATTAAAAAGAATGAAAATAGATTCTATTCCAAAGATCAACAGAAAGGAAAAACTGGAACTTCCCCAATGTAGTAACAAGATACCTGACAAATGATGAGACCAAGATGAAGGAAACCCCCCAAAAGAATCTAGCCATGCTGAGCACAGCCCCAACACAGAGCTCCCTGGTTGCTGAAGGGGAAGCAGAAGCCTTATCCATAAGCAGACTCTTTCCTCCTCCCTGACTAGCATCAGGGAATTGAGGTCTCAAGAACAGGCTGCTCATTAGAGGATCCTCACATGTAAGTGGACAAGACACCTAAACTAACAGATTCATAAATTATAACATAGAAATATAAGAAACATGAAAAACTCCTTATTTACCAAATTTAAAGATAATTGTGTATAATGTACTTTCAAACATTTACTCTTCATCTACAAACACATCTTGGATCTACTAATTCAGTGACATTTCTATCAGATATAAAGCAATTGGAATGTTTTTCTCTAGATTTTATATCATTGACATTGTAAAATGTTTGTGGTGAACACTGCATATTGCAATATTACAATTTACTGTAGCATTGAATATATACTCAAAGGGTAAGATATTCAACCTAGAGTGTTTCTTAAAAGCTAGAATTTGCTGTCACTCCCAGAAGACCCTAACGAGGTTTTCCTTATATGAAGACAAATATAAAAAAATATCACATTGGATTAAAACACTGCACTAGAGAGTCTAATATAAACAGCTTCTAAGAGCCACCATAAGTCAAAAAAGGAAGCTTTCCTCTAATATACTTATAAGCATGCAATCAAATAGCATGAGATGCTACTGAGTCTAGTCATCCCTACTGAAGTGATTATACCCCTCTGTTCTCCTCTAAAGTCATAGGGACTCAGGACTGTCAGAGAGACTGCTTCTCTGGTTATCCAATTCTCTGTCCTGGGGCTCTAACAGAGTTTAGCATTAGTTTTACTAATAGACACAATTATTCTATTATTAACTCTCATCAAACAGGCTGATTTGTGAATTATATAGTGATTTTTTTCTTTTAAAAATAAAAAAAAACTATTTATTTATGTGAATGTATGTATGTCTGTGTATGTGCCCAAGGAGGTGAGAGAGGTGTGGTCTCTTTGAAGCTGGAGTCCTAGGCATTTGTGAGCTGCCTGATGTTGGTGATGGGACTTGAACTCAGGTCTTCTGCAAGGACAACATGTACTCTTAAGCATTGAGCCATTTCTCCAGTCCATAGTGGTGTTTCAACCTGTTCAAAGAATTGTTGGAAAAAACTCTTAGGGAAATATGTTATTTCAGTTTTATCTATTACTGTTTGAATGCCTGCCCCCCCAAACCAAACAGTCTACAGACATCAGCTCAAAATAGTGTTATAATGAATTTTAAATGGGTTATGCATATGCATGTATCACTTCCAATTAACAAAAACTACTTCTTATGTGTCTGTGCACAATGAATCTTAGTTAAAGAACACGGAGTCTACAGCAAAGATTAGCTGTTCAAAAGCAAGTTTCCTGAGAGGTCACTGATGCCTGCTGGAGGGACATGTTAATCTCCCACTATTATGAAATATTATTTTATTAATTAAAAACTGAAGTAAAAATTAGTGTGTCTAAGCATCTCCAGTGTAGCTGGAGATTTCTCCAGTCTTGCTGGGATCTGAAGCCACTCAAACCCAAGTAAACACACAGAGACTTATATTACTTATAAACTGTATGGCCGTGGCAGGCTTTCTTGCTATCTAGTTCTTATATCTTAAATTAACCCATTTCTATTAATCTATAAGTTGCCATGTGGCTTGTGGCTTACTAGTACTTTTACATCTTACTTCCTCTGTTGTCTGGCTGGCAACTCCTGACTCAGCCTTCCTATTCCCAGAATTCTCCCCTCTCTTTGTCCCACCTATACTTCCTGCCTGGCTACTGGCCAATCAGCTCTCTATTTATTAACCAATCAAAGCAACACAATTACAGCATACAGAGGAATATCCATAGCACTCCAGACATGCTGAATGAATCAGCAGCTAAGCTCTTCCCAAGTGCAACACTTGTATTTAAAATTTGTTACCTTTTAGAAGAAGGCAGAAAACCAAGACCCAATCATGAGAATGAGGCAGTGGGAGAAAAGTCACAGGTTTGGTTCTCAGGCCTACTTCTGGACATACACAGACAGGGCCTGGTTGTGGTGATATTTTATTGAACCCTGATAAAATTTGCCGGAAGATCAGAGGACAGAACAAGCCACTATATTAAACATAGAGGTCAGGCAGTGGTGGTACACACCTTTAAGCCTAGCACTTGGGAGGATTCCGTCTGGATCTCTGTGAGTTCAAAGCCACCCTGGACTACATGAGATTGATTCAGTCTAGGAGAGAAACAGCCTGGCAGTGGTAGCACTCTGTTTCTCTCTATTCCCATGATGTCTTCATTTATCACGTATCTCTTTCCTTGCTCTCCCACTCTGTCCCTGTTTCAGCTTGAACTTCACGTTTTTAATTTTTTAAAAATATTGTGTTTCATTTTATGTGTTTGAGTATGTATCAGCATGTATGTATGTGTGTGTGTGTCATGTGCATGCTTGATACCCGAGGAAATCTGAAGATCATGCCAGGTCCCCTAGAACTGGAGTTACAGATGGTTGTGAGCCACCACATGGGTGCTAGGCACTGAGCCAGGGTCTCTGCAAGAGCACCAAGTGCTCTTAACCACTGAGACATTTCTTCAGTGCTGTGGTTCACCTTCATGATTCAAAGTCTCTGTGTTTATAAGTTTATGTTCTTGTTTTTCTTTCTTTCTTTCTTTCTTTCTTTCTTTCTTTCTTTCTTTCTTTCTTTCTTTCTTTCTTTCTTTCTTTCTTTCTTTCTTTCTTTCTTTCTTTCTTTCTTTCTTTTTTAACAGAAAACACATGTTCACGGAACTTTCCTAGTAGTTGTCAAGGAAACAGGGTTTTCTAATTCTCGGCTGAGGTTACTCTTTCACACTGTTCCATTTCTCACACGGTGACGAGCGTCCTCCTTTGGGTCCTAGAATAGTCACTGCATTTTTGTGCCTTTTGTGATTATTGCACTGTTGAATGGAGCCCTCCCAGTCAGTGCTAAAGCGCTTGTCCAGTGTTTCTAAGCATATGAAGACGACGAGGCACATTATGCAGAAAATGTGTGTTTAGGTGAGGTGAGTTACAACACCAGGGCTCATGAGATTAGTGCTAGCAAGCAAACAGTACAGATTTGAAAAGATAGCCCTAATTTACATAGGAACACAAGTGAAACCAAATTATGTATTGATGTGTTGACGGAAATATAATCATTCCAGAAAACGAATTCTGTTTTTTCCCCCTTTGAGCAATTTCTTTTTCAAGATTGAAACAAGAAATGCCACTGCACATTATGAACATAATCACCATGAATACTTTAAGAGTATAGACAACCTCCACAGGTACGTGGCATTTCTCTAAGATGAAAGAAAGATGGAAGTATAGATTATTAAGATTACCCATTGGCAGAAGCCAGACATCCTCCTGCAAAATCAAAAGCTACCGAGAGATTCAAACACTAAAAACTCGGCATTAATCATAGCTGTATCCTGTTTGCATGTGTGTGCTATTTTTGTTCTGTTAGGTAATTTTATTGCTTAGTTTTCTGCTTTAGTGTTTTATTGAGTGCATTCTTCTCTTCCCACATCTGGCATCCTAGCCAAGTGTGTCTGTTGCCTCACACACCCATACTTTGGCATCTGTGTTTGGCTCACATGAGGGGCTCTACTTGACATACTTTGCTCTCTTCACATGCACAGACCTGAACCATTTTCCCCAGAGAAATTTTCTCATTCCCACACCCCAGACTGCTGTAATCTCTCACTTATTTAAATGTTTATCCAAGTTTGTTCTTCTCTGAAGACAGTAACATATTTGAGTAGAAAAGTCAAACTCAGTTTCTTTCACTACGGTTTCACAACATGTTCCTGATCCTAGGGTTGCCATGTGTTTTCCATTTGGCAAACAAGCAATGCTACCACAGTGGATACCAGCATGCTATCCTCTAATTCAGCTCAATTCTGATACTGCCTATCTATCTGGGTATAATTTTAGATTCTACAGTTAAGAGTTTAGTACTAAGACAACCCTCTCTACTTCAGGTAAGTTTGAATTCAAGATTGTTTTATCTGAATGTGTACAACTGTCTATAAATCAAGGTTTCTATAATCCCCTACTTGTATTTATTTGTGAAAGCACCTAGAGAACTCGAGGACATGTCTGTGTTCATCAGTTTATTATGAAGGCTATTACAAATTATGAAGAGGAAGGGGTGTAGGTAAGGGACAGATCATCCATGCCTTCTTTAGGGCACTGTCCTCCAAGGATCACCCCAACCTGTTCTGCTGTGTGAAAGTTCTTTGAACCTTGATCTTTTAGATTTTTTTTGTAGAGCTTCCTTACATAGGCATGGTTATTTAATTTACCAATATCTCAGTTGACCAGTTTAACCTTCAGCCATCTCTTGTCCACAGATAGCTACCGCACTAATATCTTGCCTTATTCTTTCTCCCATCTGGAAGCTGCCTAGGGCCTACCAGGCATATAAAAGGAAATTTGTCACCTTAAGCATTCTAAAGATTTTTAGGAGTTATACACCAGGGAACTAGAGGCAGTCTCAAAATAAAATTCAGAATGTCAAAATATTGGTCTTTCAATTTTGATTATTTAAGCATTTGTCCCATTCATTTTTTTGTGACCTGTTTTGCCAACCTAATGCCTTGAACATATTCAAGACAAAACGTATGTATAGACAAAAGCATGTAGCTCAATGGTTCTCAGCAATTTTGGAATATAACATTCTTTTTAAAACATACATACCTTGGCTATAACCAAAAAGTTTCTAATTGCACTAAAGACTCACTCAACAAGAGGGAAATCATGTCTGGTACTGAAGCCAACTATCCAGGGCTAGTGAAGTCATGGCTCTTGGAGGAGAACCTACAGCTTCCACATTAATAAATCAGCATAATCATTAACTACATTCTAAATATTTGCCTTTATGCCCACATATAAGGATAGTTTCTCATGCCTTATTAAGGAAACTTTGAAATAGACAGAGAGCATTATAGAAAGCCACAATGAATCAAAATATATCGTTTTAGAGCTCAGTCCCAAATGATACATCTACACAACAACTCCTGCACCTAAGGCTCAGAGTCCTTGCAGAAGAGGGGCCAGAGAGAGTGTAAGAACCACGGGCATACAGTTTGCTATGGACCTGTGTATCTTAGGAATGTCAGAAGCTATACCCATGATGTCTCCCATCATGGTTGGCTAAACATGACCTGAACAAGACTGATACTAATAGACATGCTAATGTGGATGAAAGAAAGATCCTAAGGCCTCAACCCTCGACAAAAACTGTAAGCAACCAAGAAAAGCTGAGAGTGAAGAAACTCTTCTTGGGAGGGGCACACTAACTGGTTATCTAAGGGCCAATTCTCAGCTCTGAAAATGTATTCATAAAAGTAACGTTATACAGACTGGACAGTTGTACTTATGTATTTAGGAACACACACATACACACACAGAAGCACACATACACACTCGCATAAGAGAAAGAGTCCATGAATTTGATAATGAGCAGGGGAGGTACATGCAAGGTTTTGAGGGAATAAAGGGAAGAAATAATCATGTAATTATATTATAATCTCAAAAATTAAAAATTGAAAAATATAGCTGAAGAGTTTCCCTTTTCTAAGAATTTCAAACTCTCTTCCCCATCACCACTGTTTCTCCACATCAAGCATTTGTTAAAACTTATAATTAATCCCCATTTCCTCAGAATGTTCCTGAAGATTTAAAGCCCCCCAGAAATCAGCCCTATTTCAGAAGAAAGGGTGGGGATGGTATGTAAGTTTTAGTTCCCAGGATAGGAGCTTTCCTGTGTGGATGAATGAACTTTGATTATAAAAATGTACTACTGTATTTCCCAGTGGAAATAGAGACAATTAGAGGAAACTCCATTTCTCACTTACCACATTCACATACTGGTGAAAGCTGCTGAGAAGTTACAGAGAAGTACTGTAAGCTATTAGAACAGGAAGCAGTGGACAGAGAAACAGAAACTGATTGCAACCCTAAACCCATTGTTCATCATTTTCTAGTCTTTTGTTAGAGAATTTCACTTTTTTTTTCTTTTGAAAATCATGAGACTAATAAGTCCAAGGAAGCTGCCAGTCTTGAATCTCAGGATGGAATGAAGCGTAAACCCTGGCATAGCTGTTTTCTCTTAGAGCAGGGAGTTAGGGAAATTCGTTATCACCAGCATCTTTGAGTGTGGAGTCTCATTTGTGCCTTTGTGTATCAAGATCTGCTTCATTTTCACTTCCTTTTGAGGAAGCTCTCATACTCTGCACACATGGTTTATCCAGAGGACCATGGCAAAGGTCTGTTCTCTGAGAGCAACCATACTTCAAGATGCACCGAAGCTCCCAGATAAACAAACCCTGTATGACACAGATAAAAGTAAAGGCTCCTGGTCCTTGTTGCACAGGTAATAGAAAGTCAGTCTGTATCTTGCTGTTCTAAAGGGAAGAGTGGGTTTTCTGTTATTTCTTAAGACCATGTATCAAGTAACCTTTGATTCCATCAGTCACTAACCCTTTCTGAGAGACAAAAAAAAAAAATCACACTTGATTTCCTTTCAAACTATTGATCTGAAGACTAGAAATCTTTTTTCTATGCCTTTAAAGTCATTTTCTAAAAAGGCTATAGAATAATTTCCATAAGGTTTTATCTTGACTTCAATAGTATGTTAACAGAAATATTACATTCATGCATTTGTTAATGATATTGAAGTATGCTTTGGTGATTCTACTATAATTATGATAAAATCTGTGCTGAGCATATTTAGTTGACTTTTTTATCTGAAGACTTTCAAGGCCTTTTCTACAAAATATCTCCTTCATATTGGCAATATAAAAAATTAGTTATTACTTGATAGACAGAAGCTAGTTTTATTTCCTTTATATTTTAGATTTGTAAATAGCTTTATATAAGTGAAATATTTTGCTTTATAAAGTCACGCTTAAAGGTTGTTTACCTTAGGATAAAGACAGTTAATGATAACAAAATCATTTTCAGACACACTAGACGCTATCTTATCATTAGCCAGGGAATTCTACACTACCTACATTAAAGCTATAAGATTAATCATATTGAAGCAAATGGACTTAAATTTAGCAAAAAAAGTTATAAAAATAGAGGATATTTACTCCTTGAGACAAATAGCTCAACACTTGTTTATATGTCGACTTTGTTCCTAAAGTTTCTAAAAAGAATTGAGATTACTTAAAAAAATCATTCACTATAGAATAACATCTATGGTGAGAAATCAGAGCAAAGGAAGAAAATGTGTAATAAGAATGTAACTACAGTTACATAATGTTTACAAATGTATTCTGTAAACTTATGTCCATGTTGCAGACATACCCTGTAAATTTGAGCCTACATTTTCCAGCTGTCAAATGAAAGCATCCCAATATTGTCACTAAAATATGTGAGTGGTTGGCAAGTAGGGACACTTAATGAAACAGAATGTCCCCTTGTCTGTCAAGAAAAAGACATACTATTTGCTAGCAAATGATTAACTAAGTACTCATAATCATTGCAAGATATATATATATCTTGCATGAAACAGACTCTGTGTTGGCTACTTTTAGCTAATCATCTTGATACAAAAGCTAGAGCCATCTGGGAAGCATCATCTGTAGGCAAGCCTATGGGCTATTTTCTTTTTCTTTTCTTTTTTTCAGAGCTGAGGACCAAACCCAGGGCCTTGCACTTGCTAGTCAAGCACTCTACCACTGAGCTAAATCCCCAACCCTGGGCCATTTTCTTGATCAGTGATTGTGAAGAGGGCCCAGCCCACTGTAGGCAGAAACACCATTGGGAAAGTGGTCCTTTCCACTTGAAAGGCAGCTGAATGTGATCTTGAGAGCAATCTAGTAATAGTGTTAGATATTTTAAAATAATGGGGGACTTATAAAGTTAGATCATGGTTTTGATTGTGAATTAACATGAGATATTGGGGATAAATAAGAAAGAGAGATTATGGACTAATAGTGATATACATGTATTCCAAGTTGACAAGGCAGTTGTGCTTGTTAGTTTAAAATTATTATTCAGGAGATCACACATGTTAAAGTTTATAATGTTGGGTTTGCTGAAAATATGCAACTAATTTTAATCTAAGAAAAATCATGTGACATGCTGATTTCTCCCTTTAAGCAACTAAGGCATACTTTATTCTTTGAAGACCTCAGTATGAGGCTAGATTGATGGGGTTTTTGTTTTCAATTGTGTGTGTGTGTGTGTGTGTGTGTGTGTGTGTGTGTGTGTGTGTGTTCATGTGATATTAGGATGTACATATGTGTAGAGGCCTGAGGCTGACATCAGGAGTTTTTCCTCAAACACTCTTTACATTATTCATTGAGGCAGGGGCTCTGAAATGAACCTGGAGCTTGGTAATTCTGACAGTTTGGTTAGCCAGCTTGCTCTGGAGATCCCCTGTCTTCACTTCCTGAACTCTGAAATCACAAGTAGGCTGCCATGCCTGCCCATCCTTTTCTGGGGATCTTAGATCTGGTTCTCATATTTATATGGTAAGAGTTTCATCCATTGACCATCTCCTCCCATCTTGATAGGTTTTGAAATCTGTGGAATGCAATCATAATTGAGACCATTAGTCATGCTGAGGATGTCAGTGTGTGTCACCAACAAAAGCTTGTAAGCATGGTGTGGATATGGGAATGGAGAGATGGCTCAGTGGTTAAGAGAATTTGTTACTCTTGCAGAGGACCCAGGTTCAATTCCCAGTATCCACACAGCAGCTTGTAACTGTCTATAACTCCAGTACCATGGGATCTGACACCAGGTCCAGGGCATGTGGTACACAGATATATATATATATATATATATATATATATATATATATATATATATATATATCTGAAAACACACCGATACACATAAAAGAAAAAATAATATGAAGCATTGTAGCAGGAATTTTAATAGTTCTTATTGATAAAATCAAACCCGAGGCCAGTTATTGGGGTCAATGCTGGTAGATCAGAGAGACAGAACAAGCCACAGCTATCTCACCTCGCCAGATCTTCATCTGGTCTTGTCTCCTCAGACTGGAGGCCTCTGAGTCCTCATCTGGAATGGGTCTCAGCTGAATTACTGCTCAAAAGCCTGAATGCTTAACCGGCCAAATGCTTAACCAGCCAAAAGCCTCTAGTTTCTGGTCCTCACGCCTTACCTTATATATCTTTCTGTTTTCTACCACCACTCCCTGGGATTAAAGGCTGGCTTTCTGGGATTAAAGACGTGTCACCATGCTTGGCTGTTTCCAATGTGGCCTTGAACTCACAGAGATCCAGAGGGATTTCTATCTCTGGAATGCCAGGATTAAAGGTGTGTGCCATCACCGCCTACCTAGTGGCTTTTCTGTTCTCTGACCCCAGATAAGTTTATTAAGGTACACAATATTTTGGGGAACACAATACCACCATATCTCCTCTCTTTTTGTCTAAAATTAAAGAAAGCTTATAACTAATACAAGAAAAACTATCTAATAAGTATATACAATATATACAGACAAAAATTACATTAATGATGTCTAGTCCATTAACATTTGACAGATTCAGATAAAAACTCCATTATATATATTAACAATGTCCAGTCCAGTAACATCTGATAAATTCAGACCAAAAAATTTTCATTACTTATCTTATTTAAAACAAGTAGTTCCTTTTTAAAAGTAGATTCCATAATCTCCCTTTTTATCTTATCATATCCATATTTTCTCTTTTTTCTTTTCATAATAGATTCAGTAGTCTACCTTTTGTCATTTTTCTATCTTCCCCTTTTTCTTCAGTGTAGATTCAATGATCCACCTATTTATCCTACTATTTCTTTATCTTTTTTCTCAGAGTAGATTCGATGATCTATCTCATATCTATATTCTCTTTTTCTTTTTGCTTTCTAGGGGTGAAGATATCTTTAGGGAATCCTGAAAAGAAAATTTTGGGGTTAATCATCAAGTCCTGTATTGTTTGTCCAGTCTCTGGATAATAGGAAAGTTCAGCACTTGTTTCAAGTCCTTGTTTGAGTAGTTTGTCAGGCTGGATCATCTCAACTAGTCCTCTCGAAATTGTTCTGACCAGTTTGTAGTCCAAAGTCGATTTTTCCATGGTATTAATCAGCTTAATGGCTTTATCATAGTCCATGTGGAATCATCGTTGTAGGATCCTGTCATCTTTTTGAAGATTTCAAAGTCACTGTTAGGCATGGTCATGGTTTCCTGCAGACTTTT
The DNA here is from genome assembly GCF_049852395.1 of Peromyscus maniculatus bairdii. Taxonomy (NCBI): domain Eukaryota; kingdom Metazoa; phylum Chordata; class Mammalia; order Rodentia; family Cricetidae; genus Peromyscus; species Peromyscus maniculatus. Next base: position 33,660,693 of record NC_134866.1, on the reverse strand, counting down.
TTTTTTTTTTTGCCTCCTCTGTGGTTTGGAGCAATCATAGTCTGATAAATGTCTGTCTCTCGGAACCATGAACATTCTTCCCTAGAACAGAAAATCTTCACAGCAATTTCTCCCCACCATTTGTCTTGCCAAACTTTTCCAAACTGACCTTTGCCGATGCTTTCTTGTAACACGATGGTCCTGGCAATTCTTCTCTGAACCAGCAGCAGTAAACCCTTCGTCCCAGGTAGCAGCATCACCACAGTCACCAACATGATGAGAAGGAGCTGGCAATGTGGAGCAGTAGCCACTGCTTCCATGGTCCCACCACTGTTTGGGGCTCAGTCTGGGCCAAAGCTTCTCCCAAACCTCCTAGGCCGGCCTCAAAATCGGGATCCTCCTGCCTCTGCCTCCTTCAGCAAATCCAACCGGCGTGTGCCTCCACAACTGGCTGAGTGTATCTTGGGCCTGAGCTGGGGCTCCCAGGGCCACAGGCAAACAGCTTTTACATGAATTCATAACACGAACGTTGGGCGCCAGATGTAGCAGGAATCTTAAAAGTTCTTATTAATAAAATCAAACCTGAGGCAAGTTATTGGGGTCCATGCTGGTAAATCAGAGAGACAGAACAAGCCACAGCTATCTCACCTCGCCGGATCCTCATCTGGTCTTGTCTCCTCAGACTGGAGGCCTCTGAGTCCTCATCTGGAATGGGTCTCAGCTGAATTACTGCTCAAAAGCCTGAATGCTTAACCAGCCAAATGCTTAACCAGCCAAAAGCCTCTAGTTTCTGGTCCTCACGCCTTACCTTATATATCTTTCTGTTTTCTACCACCACTCCCTGGGATTAAAGGCTGGCTTTCTGGGATTAAAGGCGTGTCACCATGCTTGGCTGTTTCCAATGTGGCCTTGAACTCACAGAGATCCAGAGGGATTTCTATCTCTGGAATGCCAGGATTAAAGGTGTGTGCCATCACCGCCTACCTAGTGGCTTTTCTGTTCTCTGACCCCAGATAAGTTTATTAAGGTACACAATATTTTGGGGAACACAATACCACCACAAAGCATGGTGTGGATAGAGAAATCAGAGCACACAGAGATTTGCTATATTCTTAAAGCTCAAGTTAAGCAGATATTGGAGGAGGTTTGGGACCATGCAACATCCTGCTTTGTACACTGCACTGTCCTGCAAGCACTTGGCATATAGATGCCCCTGACCTTTCCTGAAAATTCCTAAAGTGGGGCTAAAACATTTGAGTAGTTGTTGCTTGGGACCCAGAGCAGTTGTGTCTATTCAGTTCTCTCAACACTTCAACTTTGATCAACAACATGTAAAGTAAGTAGAAATTTCACACCTTCCTTAGAAGAAAAATACAATGAAACACTACTTCAACTCCATTTTTCCCTGGGAGCCTAATATGGCCAGGTGGGAATTCAGTAAAGAGCTGGTTAGCTCCCTGATGAGTCAACTTAACATAAGATAGAGTCATCTGGGAAGAGGAAACCACTGTGGGGAAAACGTCTCCACACGATTGTCCGTATGCAAGTCTGTATGGCATTTTCTTGATTGATGACTGATGTGGGTGGAATCATCCTATTATGGGCAATACCATCCCTGGCCAGCTGATTCTGAGAGATGTAAGAAAACTGGCTGAGCTTGAGCATGGGAGCAAGCTAGTAAATAGCATTCCCCTATGGTTTCTGCTCCAGTTCCTGCCTCAGGTTCCTGTTTAAGGTCCTGTCCTGACTTCTCTTCATGATAGACTGTGAGTGGGAAATATAAGCCAAATAAAACTTTTCCTACTCCAAGTCACTTTCCGTTATGATATTTACCAAAGCGCTAGAAATCAAACTCCAAGACAGACTCTAAGAAGGCTCACAATAATCTAGAGTTCCTAATTATGTCTTTATATATGCCCTCCCACCCCCCACTGCCATTAGCAGGAACTACCACACCCTAGTAATGAATGGACTGTGGAAGTGTGAATGGATGCCATATACATGAATAGATTGTATTGGATTCTGATTTTTTTTAAATCTCTTTCTAGAAGGCTTCCATCTGTTTTTCTTGGGTGAGGTAGAACAAACTGCAGGGCAGGGAGCTGTTTAATGAAGTCATCCATCTGACAAGCAACTGAGGATTACTTCTGAACATTTCTGAAAAGAATAAGAAACTAAATCCTGCCAACAACCTGTGGAAGCAGATTTCTTCTCAGTGAGACTTCAAATGGGATCCCAGCTCCAAATGAAATTTGGATTTTTATCCTCGTGAAGACCCCAAAGCAGAGGATTCAGCTAACACACCCAGATCACTGCTCCATATGCAACATACATGCTGCACTGATATGGTTTTGCTGTATCGATCAATTACTCAGTAATCATGATCAGTACAGTTGTCTTTATAGTACCACACCTTTTGACAAAACAGACAAAGGTCCATTTTAGCATCATCCCTGTGTACAATGTTCCTTATTAAGTTAATTTATTACTGGATAATGTGTTTATTTTATACAAGAGTGAGCCTTCAATCAGGTTTACATGGTATTCATAGCATGATGAGGTAAAAGGTTGTTAGCAAACACAAATGCCAACTGGACATCTGATGACACAAGGCATGATTATGTACACAATATAATTTTTTTGTGTATCCTCAATACAGCTGCTACTGACCAAACAAGCATGGTTGAAGATGATGAACTAAAACTAGCTTTCTAACAGGTGGAAATACTTTGGTGCATATACTGTGTATGAAAATAGACATAACTTTTGAAATGGCAATGAGTTGCCAACCACTATTTCAAGGCCCCACCACAGTACAATTTTCTCTGTTTTCTTTCTATATCATCTGTCCCAGAGGGAAGTTGGAACTTTTCATGTCTCTTCATGCTCAAAAGAACTCAGGGACACTTGCAAGGTTTTTTTTTTAATTTTTAATTTTTTTATTAAAGCTCAGGCCAGAACTGGCGAAATGTCAGTTTCACATTCTATTGGTCAAAGCAGTTCTAATCAGACCCAGATCTAAAGGGAGAGGGAATAGACACCACATCTAAAAGGAAGAAATTTCAAAAAAATTTGCAAGCCTCTATAATTTGCCACAGATGGCAAATCAGACATGTAAAATATGGTAAGAATGCAGAAAAAATAAAATGGATAAGAAAACAGTATCAAACCTTTCATCAATACAAAAAAAGAAAAAGAAGTAAGCAACTGGATAAGCACATCTCCAATAATATCAAGCTCAAACTGATTAAGCAACAAGACTCAACTAAATTAATGTAGCTAGAAGTTTCTCCGGTCCTGCCCAGTCCCCACAGTCCCATGACCCGCTTATAAAATAATAACTCAGAAGCTTATATTAATTATAACTGCTTGGCCATTTGCTCAGGCTTATTACTGACTAGCTCTTACACTTAAATTAATCCATAATTCTTATTTATGTTTAGCCATGCGGCTTAGTACTTTTTCTCAGTTCTGCCTTGTCATCTTGCTTCCTCTCTGTCTGGCTGGTGACTCCTGACTCAGCCTTCCTTTTCCTAGAATTCTCCTTGTCTGCTTCCCGGACTATACTTCCTGCTTGGCTACTGGCCGATCAGCATTTTATTCATCAACCAATCAGAGCAACACATATTCACAGCATACAGAATAACATTCCACAGCACTTCCCCTTTTCTGTCTAATCAAAAAGGAAGGTTTTAACTTTAACATAGCAAAATTACATACAACAAAGCAGTTATCAGGCAATAATTACAGTTATAATATCTAGTCTATTTGTATTTGGCAAACTCAAAGAAAATACTCTATTTATCCTATATTTGTGAGATAAGGTTTCATATCTAACTTATCTTTTATCATAACCAAGGAAAATTATAACTATCTAGTCTTCAACTATGTCAAAGACTCCAGAAGGACATAATATTATCTAAGTGAACAGGAAATGCATTGTAAGCAACTTTTAAAAATTCTGGAAATGACAGAGACAGCTGCCTGTCTGGACAGTCATCCAAAGTTCCTCTGTAACATTGGGGCATCCATCTTCAGCCTATAGGTCTTGAGTCTCTCAGTTGCTTTTTTCTCTGTGTTTTGTAGAATATCTGGCAGTGTCCTTTATGAAGCAGGAGCCTGAAGGACCATTTCAGCTTGCAAAGTTCATTGGTCACTTTTTCATGGGTCCTGCATGTCCAGTCAATACAACATTTTCTCAAGCAGTCCAGGCAAAAACAATTTCTTGCCCAAATGGCTATTTTTATCAAGAAGATAAACTCCATATAGAATGTCTTTGATGCCCATCCTCCTCTTTAAAGTAAATTGGTGCTCCAGAAGCAGCCATGTCTCGCTGTTTAGGAAAGTCTAAATTTTAAAACATTTAAGAGCCATATTCTGTACATCTTTGAAGTGTTTGAAGATTACCTACCTAATTGAAATATATCTATGTATACCTAGAAAACTTAACTAATTTTAAGTGTGATTATCATAGGTGACTAATTATTAATCTGTATTTCTTAATTATACACTACAATTTCAAATGAATTGCACAATAAAATACTTTAAACAAGAGTAGAAATATACATACAGTATAACAAAATTAAATTTAAATTTATATCAATAAACTAAAATCCATAGCAATGTAAAAATTTTAAACAATTTGTTGCTCTTAAAAGTAGGTCCAATAATCTACCCTTTTATCCTATCATATCTATAGTCTATATATCTATATCATATCCTCCTTTCTTTTTTTAGAAAGAGATTGACAATGACCAATAATAATTTGTAACCAACAGCCTAAATAAAGACAGACATTCATAATCCATTTTTTGGGGGAATGTCTGTATAGTATTCTAGGCTACTTCCTGCTGATTGTGGGCACTGGTAGTCTTAAAGGGATCCTGAGAAAATTTGAGATAATGGCCAAGTCCTGGGAAGACCAGCTACAACCTTTGTTGAGAGGTATCATCTGTTAAGGTTCAGAAGGTCTGGCTTAATCAAATCTGATCCATCTTAACCTGGAACAAATCTATAGCCTCTTGCTTCCTGTGGGGGGAAAAAACAGAGCCCCCTTTCCAAAGCAACATATCCTTAGATCCAAATTTTTAAGTCAAGATACCTTTAAAATATACATATTGGTTTAACTGAGCAGCCTTTATAATTAAATGTCTTTATGCAGTTAAAAATTCCAAAAACAATATAATCCAGACTCTCTGTGTGATTTCCATCTTTACGTGGCTTATTTTTAATATTACTTTTACTTTCTCTTTAAAGACTTTATTTTTAAAAAAAACTATTTATTTGTATAACTGTCTATCCTCCTTTTTCTCTCTCTTCCAAGTCTATGTACATTTTTACACACACTGTAAACTGTTTAAGAGGTTTATTTTATCCGAATCTGCCTTATTATGAACCTATTATTTTAAACTGCAGTGGCTAGTACTGAAGCAGAAGCCTTGGCTGCTGACTGCCGACTTTAGCTTTGCAATATGGTGGTGTTACAATTAATGCCAGCTCCGGGAGCCATGTGCTCTGCTGACTCTGTGAGGCAGTGGGTCTATGCCTCCATCAAAGCAGTGTGTAGCCCAGAAACCATTTTTTTTTTTTTGTACTAGCAAAAGCTAAATCCACCATGCAGCATACTGTGTGGCTTGGAGATCCTCTGTGTACTTGGCTAGAATTCATCAGGCTGTAGGTCAAGCCCACATACTGCTGCAAACCCCCATACTGTAGCTCACGGCTTGTTTGAGAGACCCATCTAGGAAGCTGTTTTTAGCTCCATTTTAGAATCTTTTTTAAAAAGCTTTCTCAGGTTTTAGGTGCAAACTCTTGCTTGACTTTGGGCAGCCAAGTGTAGCCAGAAGTTTTCTATGGTCCTGCCAGGTCTATAAAGTCCCATGGCCCACTTACAAAATATTCACTCAGAAGCTTATATTAATTATAACTGCTTGGTCATTTGCTCAGGCTTACTACTGACTAGCTCTTATGCTTAAATTAACCCATAATTCTTATTTATGTTTAGCCACGTGGCTTAGCACCTTTTCTCAGTTCTGCCTTGTCATCTTGCTTCCTCTGTGTTTGGCTGGTGACTCCTGACTCAGCCTTCCTCTTCCCAGAATTCTCTTTGTCTGCTTACCCCACCTATACTTACTGCCTGGTTACTGGCCAATCGGTGTTTTATTTATCAACCAATCAGGGCAACACATATTTACAGCATACAGAATGACATCCCACAGCAGTATCCCAGTGTCATGTGTCCTCAGAGGTCAGTAATATAAAACAAAATGTCCTGGTCCCCACCCTGAACCTTTTTTTTTTTGGGTATTGATATGATGGCATATTTTGAATATTATCTAATGGTACATAACAAATTTTCATCAGTGAAACAATAGCTTGGTATAGGTTGACTTCTTAACTAACTAGCATCTGTCTTTTCATAAGATGGTTTAACCAATTAACACCAATGTTTTTATTATATTTTGTAACATTTAGTATTAACTGCATGACTGTCCCAAACACAGTTTCAAGAGTACATTTTAATATATATGTGTACACACACACACACACACCTCTAGCTTAAAAAAAGACACCATCAAAGGCACAATAATGTAAACTTCTTATATATTTTAAAGACAAAATTTATTGGTATTAAATGACAAAGTTGTTGCCACTTGTAAAAGGTACAGAAGATTTAGTGTTTAATAGTTATGCTCCAAACATTTATGTTTTATCAGAACATTTATGGTAACTTGACAATGAAACTATAAAATGAATCATAAAAAATGAGTAACTTCTAGTGAGTAATGGACATAATAAAACTTTATTATTAAATAATATACATTTAATAAGAAATAATGATTGAAGCTGAATGGTGGTGGTACATGCCTTTAATCCCAGCACTCGAGAGACAGAGGCAGGAAGATCTCTGTTAGTCTGGAGCCAGGACTTTGCTTACAAAGTGATTTCCAGGACAGCCAGGACTGTGACAAAGAGAAACCCTCTCTAAAAAAAACCCTAATTAAATAATAATAATGATGATGATAATAATAATAACAGATTGCAATTTTTCTATCTGCTATATTAATTTTACTGCACATTATTGAAGCTGTTTTCCATGTCACTGGAGCAGCTTGCTTGTGAAGAATGGAATGTGTGAATCCATAGGAATGTTTTAACAAGCTGAGTCAGTGATCTGTGTAATTGTCTTTTTTTTTAAAGTTTAAAACTTTATCCTTTATATTTTGACTTTCCCTTACTTAGACATTAAAATTAATTTGTTTTCCAATAAGCATATCTAGTCATGCTGATCATCAGTAAACCCATAGTACAGGTATTGCTATCTAAAAATAACAAGAACAAAACCAAAACTAAACATTATCGTCGTACAGTCAAGAATATAGGAGGAGCTTTGCTGGACAATGCTGGCTGAAGGTTTGCCAAGAAGCTTCAGTTAGACTGTCCACAGAGTTGTAGTCTCATTTGAAGACATGATGGAGGGGCATCTACCTGTAGCAACTGAAGCAGTTGCTGGCAAGAGCCTTTCAGCAAAGCACTAACCAAGACAGCTTTCCCCATCGCAAGTGATCCAACAGCAAGAAGGTGTCCACCTAAGAAGTTAAAGAATTTTAGCATATGATAATGGCACTGACATTCTTCTGAGTGTCACTGTTCACAGACACTGACTCGTACAATGTGGGGATGACTAAAGAGTGAGAGACAGTAGGGTGCCTAAATCATTGACATCATAATGGATGACAGATCAGGATCTCAGAGGACAGGGGAGTGTTTGCTTTTTGTTCCCAACAAACAAACCAACAGAAAGAAATAGACTTTCCCAGGTTTGTCTTAAGGAGCAGTACATGTGGCAAAGATGTAAGGGCTGCTAAGACATAAAGGCTGTCACTAGCTGCACACATTCTGTGTCGCATGCTGGCTTCCTGGCTGTGGTTAACTGAAACCTATGTGACCCGACTGCAACCGTTGTCGTAACTGAACCATGTGCTGTCAACTGCTCAGTGGCGGTTCTCTGTGAAGGCAAAGCACAATAGAGCTTGTAGTCGTGTCCCAGTGGTATTTCAGATGATATTAATATTAACTGTGTCCTGATATAAATACATCTTAATTTTTGTAACAAGCTGCAGAACAGTTTCCCAAGTGACTACATCGTTTTTCACTCTTTTTAGCAACCCACAGTGGCTCCAGTTTCTTTTCATCCTCTTCAGCTTCCTCAACATTTGTTAATATCAACTGTGTGTTTCTTCTAGTTTTGCCATGGTCCTAGGTATGGAAGTTCACTGTGGTTTTAATTTGTGCTTTTTGGATGTTTAATAATGCAGAATATTTCACTGCTTATTATTTTTTAAAAGATTTAGTGTGTGTGTGTGTGTGTGTGTGTGTGTGCGCGCGCGCGCGCGAATCTATCCATACATGGGCACGCCCATGTTATTGTGGTGCCAAGGAGGCCAGTGGGGGAATGTCAGATCTCCTGGAGCTGGATTTATTCATAGTTGTGAGCCACCCAATGTGAGTGCTGGGAACCAAACATGAGTCTTGTGTTCTTAAGTACTGAGCCATCTCTTCATCTCCCCAATTGCTTATTATAATTATTAGCTGTCCCATGTCTGATTAAATGTGATGTCTGCTTTAGCATGAAGCAATGATCAGCTCTGAAAGTAATAATAGAAAAAAAAAGAACTTATTTGGAAGTGTGATTGACAAATATTTTCTCCAAATTTCTGAGTTTTCCTACTCTCTTAAAATCTTTTGTCAGCAAAGACTTTTTGTAAGGAAAAGGTATCCATTTTATTGCTTATTTTACAGATTGCATTTTTAATATTAAATTTTAAAAATGTTTGTGTAACACAAGGTCACAAAACTTTTCTTCCATTTTCAATGAAGGATTTGTGTTGTAATTGTGTTTTAAATTTACTTCTGCATTTCATTTAGAATCTATTTATCAAAGGTGGCTAAGAAGCCCATATTCAGTTTTATGTGCATAATCCAAGGAATTAGCTTTGAAAACTTTATTTGTGGTCAGTATAGGGTTACTGGGGTGGTTCTAGGCTGGAAGTTTAACCCCGATTTCCTACCCACAATCATTGTCCTTCTTGCCATTTGTAATTTTTGATTAGTTTGAGGTTTTGTTTTCCTAACTTTATCTCTACCTCTTTATAGTCTAAAGACATCTTGTTTCTGCTCAGGACTGTTTTTGAGCATATGTTCTTTACAGTTGCACTAAAGCCAGAGTTAGTTCTTGCCTGGAGATGTGTCCAGTGGATATTGCATCTTACATTTTTGTCATTGAGAAATTTTCACAGTAATGATGCATAATTCACTTTGCCAGGAACCAGTGGTTTATAGACCAGGACGTGAGGGTTAGCTGTAGTCTGACTAATCTGTGTTCAATTCAGCTGGCTGATTCTGCTTTAGGCTGTGGGTCAGGTTAGTTCATTCTAGGCTCTGGGTCGAAGTCCTTGCTGCTTCTATAATGCTTTTTTCTGTTTTCACCATATCATCTGAAAACACTGACTGACTAGACCATGATGTTCATGGTAGATCACTGGAGTTTGAAGCCAAGCTATGGCATGTTCATATCTGCACCAGATTTCAATGTGATTCTTAACATTCCACTTATAGAATCTTCATAGATATGTCTATCATCACAGACACATGGGAGCAAACTTTACACAGACTAGGAAGACAGGTAGATTTGATCATATTTGGAACTGAGTATGATTATGATTAGGACCCAAGTCTGAAAATAAAATTATTAAGGAAATCCCAAATCTTCTATGAAATTTAAATAGAAAGTATACTTCAAAGTATAGAGTGAAATGCTGTCAATCATAATTATCCTGGATGAATAAGGCTACTAAAGTTGAAATATAACATGATTCAAATTTTCTTTTTGAATCATTTGCTTCCACATCTCCTGAAAACAGGTCTCTAAACAGACATGCTAAGATGATATGATGAGGCTCAACACTAAAAGTCTGGTAGAACCAACAATGTGCTCACACTCAATGACCACAGGCCACTGAGCATAGGTGCTGTGGTGTTCATCTATTTTGCACTGGGAATCATACTTCTCTGTGGGAGCCTACAATCCTCTGAACAGATAATAATTCATTTCTTCTCAAATTATATGAACAAAGGTTGAGTGAAAATGTAGGGTTGGAAGGAATTTAAATAAATCATCTTAAAAGTGAGCTATATGGTCTTAAGAATAAATTTTTAGAATGACCTAAAAGAGTTGGAGGAAATATTTAGATTAAGAAAGCTGAAATACAAAATCATTCATAGAATCAGAATATTTTAAAGGAGAGCGAGATAAAAAACAGCAGCTCTCAACTTGTGGGTTGTGACCCCTTTGGGTCAATTTGTAACGGTGAAAATACATCCTGTACATCAGATATTTACATTGCAATCTGTGACAGTAGCAAAATTACATTTATGAGGTAACAATGAAAATAATTTTAAGATTGGGGGTCAATAAGTATAACATGAGAAACTGTATTAAAGGGTCGTAGCATTAGGTACGTAGAGAACCACTGTTCTAAACACTTGGTTCATTTTTGAAACTTATTAAAAGATGATGGCAAACTTTCTATACAAACAGAATATTCCAGCTAATCCAAAGGTTAAAAGCATATGTCTAGATATCAAAGCATATTGGTACTCATGGGGGCATGGACTGAATGCGGATGCTGTTAGCATGTGCTTTCCTGTAACAGGACTAATCCTGACCCCTGAGATATAGCTTTAAGACAGACAATTTTTATTTCAAATAATGCCATGGAAAAACCGAGGTTTGAGATATTTTATTAAAGAAAGCAGGTGTATTCCACTAGCCACAAGGCATTCTTGGTTTGGGAGTATTATGATTCATCTGGGGTTATTGTTATTTTATTCCAATGTTGCCAACTTATAGGTCCTCTTTCCTCTATGCTCTCACCAAGGTCCAAGGCAGGGACACAGGACTCCAAGAAAAAACCAACTAGACGTTCTAGACAACCGTCTGCCAGTTGGCAAAACAATAAAATAAATACTGTTGTACATGAAATGGAAAATAGATACCAATAAGTAAAAGTGTCTTACACACTTTGGGGACTCCGTAGTATCTGCCATGTATCATAGTAAGTGATGCACACTTTTATTTTACCATTTGTAGTCTACTTTTCGAAAAGTAGCAACTCCCCATATCATATTTGAGTAGTCTATTTTTAAAAATAAAATTGCACAGAAATTACTATGTATTCAAATTTATTTTCTTTATTATTATTATTTCCCCTAATGATCTCTGTAAATTGTCAAGCAGAAATTTAGTTTTTTCTTCATCTATCAGGGGTAAAATATATAAAACTTACATATTAGAATAAAAAATAAAGTTATTTTGATTTAGATTAAAAGTTGCTACATTTATCATCTATCTTTCTATCATCTACATATCTATATACTTTGTCTATAATCTATCTATCTGCCTACCTGTCGTCTATCTCTATCTATCTATCTATCTATCTATCTATCTATCTATCTATCTATCTATCTATCTATCTACCTACTACCTATCTATCTACCTACCTATCTATCTATCTATCTATCTATCTATCTATCTATCTATCTATCTATCTACCTACTACCTATCTATCTACCTATCTATCTATCTATCTATCTATCTATCTATCTATCTATCTATCTATTTTGAAGATAGGTTGTCACTATGTAACCATGGCCGACTTGGATCCTACCTGCCTCTGATTCTCAAGGGCTGGGAATTAATGTATTCACCATCATATTCAGATCAATTGTTAGATATTTTGTTCTTCTTTTAAATATAAAATGTGGTAATTACTCAATTATGTTCCAGCAAATCTTGTGATAGATGAATTTGTGAGAAATATGGAAACAGATGCATTGTACCACAGTTTGCAAATGTTCACAGGAATTATTTCAGCACAACTGACTGTAACTTGAAGCCTTGACTTGGCCACTTGAAGATTTTAAGTATTTCCTTGAAGAACAAGATAAGAATGAAAGCCACGATATACATACACATGCAAAAACAAAACACAGCTAAACCACAGGAAAAAATGGATTAGGCATCACTTTAAAAACTGGAGGAATTTTTGACTTACAATGGTAAAACTTCCATTCTCCAATCAAATGTAGTCTTTTGCTTTTTAACAGCATCTAAACTCAGTGTTGATTAAAGTTCAACAAACACAATGTTATTTGGGAACACGTGGCTACCAAACACAGGATGATTCATTCTTACCTTTGCATGTGGAGTTTTGCTCAGCACAGCTGGGCCCAAGATTTACCAAAAGTCTTCTGGACAGTTTATGGCTTTTGGCTACTCTCCCTGAAAAAAAATGGAGAGAGAGAGAGTTTTGTTTTCAACAAAGGACAGGCACCACACACCACTTTAGTACAGTACTAATTCTGTCATCATTGCTGATTTACCCCACCAAAGGGAACATATCTTGGCTTTTGGTTGACAAGTACCATGTGGTTTTTTCAGACTTAGAACATTGAAGGGAAATGGTGTATTTGGTCTGGCATTTCCTGTCTTGAAAAATAGTCCATTTTGGACTTTAAAAGTTAATCTAGAAGGCATTCAAATGTAAACATCTTAATAATAACAATTGTTGCCTGTGTCTTTAAGGTCACATCCCAAACATCTTTGCCCAGATCAATGAATGTCCTGAAGCACCACTTTTCTTCTGTCAGTTTTATAACTTGGGGGTCTCAAATTTTCCCTACATTTTAGAGTCAAGATTCTCTTAGCTATTTGATGTCTTTCATGGTATTTTTCTAACTTATGAAGAATGACATTTATATTTTGATAGAAACTCCAGAGTCTGGAGATAATATGGGGTGATATGACCATTTTAGCAATGTTAATCATCCTAATTCATGAACAAAGGGGTCCTTTCATTCATCACATTGTCTGCAATTTATTTCCTCAGTACTTTATAATTTTTATTGTAGAAATCATTCAGTTTCTTTGTTAAATTTATTCCTTGGTATCTTTTTTTTTTTTTTTTTTTTTTACTATTATGAGTGAGATTTTCTTCATTTCTTTTTTTAGCAATTTCATTACTGGTGCCTAAGAAATCTCTTGACTTTGTATTTGGGTTTAATCTTACTGACTTTGCTTATCAAGTCTAGCTGTCTTTGGTAAAGGCTTCATATTTTTCTATGTAATAATTTGGCTTCCTTCTCTCTTCTTTGAATGTTTTTGTTTTTTCCCTGTGTGTTACTGCTTCTGGGGGAGCTTCTGGAACTGTCTTGAGTATGGGTGAAAGCATTGTCTTGTTTGTAATCACAGAAGAAGTGGTATCAACTTTTCCTTTTTCAGAGCATTGGGTGTATGCGAGTTAGTCATACAGAGTCCTCCCTTTTTTATTGAGACACATTTCTCTATCCCAAATTTATACTACTTACTATTAGTGGCAGGGCTGGGGTATGTGTGTTCATTAAGGGTTCCTATCAGGTTCAGAGGGTGAGTTGTACACTTTCCCTAAACCCTTGAGATGATCACATTGGTGTATGCGTGCTTCAGTTTGTTCTGTGGATGTTATTTATCTCATCTGCTGATTTGTGCAAGTTTACCACTGATGTTTACCACTGGAGATAAACCCCACTTGACCCCAAAGAAGTAGAGGTATAATCTTTTTGCTGTCAAAGTTGATTTTCTGGTGTTTTATTGACTATTTTTGCATGTGTTTATCAGAAATATTAGTCTACAGTTTTTATCTGTTATGGGCTGGGTTTGGTAACAGGACAACTTGGCCATGTAGACTATATTTCGAATATTTCTTCTCACTCTTTACTTTGAAACAGTTTGAGAAGAATCCATGTCAATTCTTCAAAAGCCAGTGAAACACAGCAGTGAAGCAACTCATCCTGTGCTTTCATTGGTGAGAGAGAATTTTTTAAAAATTATTAATTCAATTTGTTAATTCTTTGTTCAGGTTTCCTATGCTCTAAGAGTCAATTCTGATAGTTTACACACATAAGAAATGTGCCGCTTTCTTCTCTCATCTTTCCACTTCCTTGACAAGTCATTTTTAATTCTAGTCTCTAATAATCCTTTGTGCTCAGCTGTGAATCCTCTTCTTTCATCTCTGCTTTTATTTATCTGAGTCAGCTTTCTTTTTTCTCCCTTAAGTTTTCCAATTTTGTTTATCTTTTCCAAATCCAACTCTTTGTTCCACTGATCCTTTGTGCATTTCTGTCTTTTCTAGTCTGTTTCCCTCCCTTCCTCTGTTCCCTGCCCCATCCCTCCCCCTTCCTCCATCCTTCCCTCCCTCCTCCATCTCTGTGATGTTAGATTTGCTTTTTCAGTTCACCACATTCACCACGAGGCTGTTTGTTCTGATTTTTCCACGAAGGGCTTCTTTCTCAGCAGTGCTACCTTCTGTGTCCCAGGAATTTGGTAGAGGCTTTTCGTTCCCACTTATTTCAAGATCGGTTTTAGATTTTTCCCATTTGATTTCTTCAGGAACACACTGATTGTTCAAAAAATTTTAGCTTCCATAAATTCCTGTAGTTTGCAAATTTCCTCTTACTATTGATTTCTGCTTCTATATAATCGTAGTATGAAAATGTGTAATATGAAGCCATTTTTGCCCAAATGTTAATTTTTTTAAAGATTCGTTTAAAAAAATTATGAAGACGTTTTCACGACCAGCATGTATTCTGTGAACTAATGAAACTATGTAGTCCTAAGCTGCTACATGGAACAATCTGTATACATATGTTGGATCCATTTTTTTTTTCTGTAAGGTTATTCATCTCTGCTGTTTTACTGTGTGCCATTACTAGTGAGATGGATTTCTTTCCAGTGAGATGAATTTCTTTATGGAAGCATAATAGCCAGTTGTGGTGGCACATGCCTATAATGGCAGCACTTAGGAAACGCAGGCAGACGGATCATGAGTTTGAGGCTGGTTTAACTACATAGTAAGAGCCTGATTCAGGAACAAGAAATCTTAGAGCAAACATACAAATATACACATACATATTATAAATTGCCAACAGCTCTATGAAAAAAAAAAAGATCAACATCAGTAATGATCAATAAAAGGTGGACCCAGTAAGGTACTTCACTCCAGTAAGAATGACTATTAACCAAACACCAAAGCTACAAGTGCTGGTGAGGATTTTGATGTGAACTAAAGGGGATACAGACACCTTATTGCTGACAATGTCTCTATAGCCATTCTGGAAAACAATCTTTGAAAATTTTATTTTAAAAAAATCAGTGAAACTACTTGGCATTTATTTAAAGGAGAAGAAATTAGCATGTCAAGGGACATCTTCGCTCTCACAGTTTTTTTTTTCTAACATTGTTGACAACCAAAAATGAAATAAAAAATTAAGTTTTCATCAACTAATGAACAGACAGATATTGTGGTGCCTATAGATAATAAAATATGTTATTTAGACATTAAAAATAATCAAATGGTGCTAGGCAGGGTGGCACAGACCTGTAATATCAACCCTTGGGGAAGTTAGTTGGATTTGTTGGCTAAATGGAACACATTTCTTCAGATATTTGATAACTTTACAGAAGGGAGATTGTAGGTAAATCCCAAACTCATAGAGACTAGAATGCCTCTTTCTCAGCTGTATTTGGGTGGGACTGTTAGAATATACAGCTTGATATTTGTGTTCAGATCAGCTGTGCCTGGCTCTAGGTTACTCTGCTTTGTATAAAACAGTGGTCTTCCCCTGTACCGTGCCACAAGACTCTGTTTTACAAGCAGCTTTTGACTGTTTATTGAGGATGACTCCGGACCTGGGTAGACATGGGCTTGACACCTCATGTGAATTTATGGTTGCTTAATAAAATAGGATATTAAAGACAAAAATGTATTTGCTTATGCTATAGCATGCTCATGGCAATTTGTAACATTGTTCTTTTTTTTAAATTAAGATATGATTATACTACTTTCCCCCTTTCCTTTCCTACTTCCATATGCCTCCCCTTGTTCCCTCTCAAAATTGTGATATATATGAGTGAGTATATATATAACAATACACATACATGTGAAAATAACAACTAAAGAAAAATATATCCTTCAATATATAAAGCTGACCCACTAAGTTGATTTACTGTTGTTTGTGTATGTATAATTTTAAGGCTGACCACTTGGTGATAGATAACCAGTTAGGGGCTCATCCCTGGGGAAGACTATGTCTCCCGTTTTCAACATTCTTTAGTTGCATGTAGTTCTTTGTCTCTGCATTGGGCCTTGTGAGACTTCCCCATTTATGTTAGCATGCCTATTGGTGTAGTCCTTTTCTGGGTCCTGTTTAGGGTGCCATATTGTTGAAGTATCATGGGTATAGCTTCCCTGTCATTTCTAGAAGACACAATCTCATGGTAGGTTTCCTGATCCTTTAGATCTTAAAATCATTGTGCCCCTGTTTCCATGATGTTTCCTGCGCCATAGGTGTAGGAGTTCTGTTTCAGATGTATCAAGTGTGACTGTGTAACCCACAATCACTTGGTCTTCGCAGTTTGACTGGTTGTGGCTTTCCGTGGTGGCCTCCTTCTCTTGCAAAGGAATGTTTCTTTCATGATAGGTAAATGATACACTTACCTGCAGGCACCAGGACAGATATTAAGAATGCAGTTAGGAATCATGCCCATTTAGTAACATGGCAGTGGTAGGTTCTCTTCTGAGATCCATGACCTCAATAGCCCCAGGTTTCTAGGGCCAGGCTCATGTTTCTAGTTACAACATCATGTTGTAACACACTTTAAGTCCAATTAGAGAGCTGTTGGTTAGCACTAAGATATGAGTGACACTGTTGTAACCTTAGGGCTGTCATGCTATGCCAGCCATTGTTATGGCTCATGATGCAATAGTGTTCTAAGGGAAAACATGGGCTTTTGTGTGAAAATAGTTGCTTAGATAATTTTAACATATGTGGCTTTCTCAAACTTCTCACAAACTTCTCACAAGAGAGCCAGGCTAGTAATTGAGGAAGGAAGAGTAGATCGGCTACTGAGAGATGGTAGTATTCCTCATCAGAACTCAAGCAAAGAAAGTACATTATGACTTCTTTGGCAGATGGGTAACCATTTTAAGACATAGTTTGGTTGGGATTTAAAAATAAAAAGTAAAGATTTAACAAGTAAATGTCCTTTACGAGTTGAAGCAGCTTGAAAAACTACAAATGAGCATTATACAGAGGCTTTAAATGAAGGAAGGATTAAGCATCATACCGTAGGCTGAATATTTGTCACTAAAGGTGCCTATACCCTAATCCCTGAGACCACTACTTAATATATTTTTTAAAAAACCTTGCAGTTGTAACTTAAGTTACTAGAAAGATGTTTAAGTAGATTATTTTGTATTATGCCGGCGAGCCCACTCTAATCACATAAATCCTTCAAAGTTGAAAACTTACTCCAGCAAAGACAGGAAAGAGATATATGATAGAGGGAGATAAGGTATTATAAGCACAGAAAGAATTGGGGTGTAGATTCTAGCTTTGAGATAAGCAACCCCAAGAGTGAGATACAAAGACAGGCCTTAGAGTCTGAAGGCAGTGAAGGAGACCTGAAAGCCTGCAGGGTATGGGGCCTCAATCTAAGAACTATAAGGGCTGGATACTGCCAGCAACTCAGTGAGCATGGAAACATGATTTACAGTACCTCCAGGGAGTGTAGACGCTGGCGCCTGTGTTGTTGGCCTTCTAGAATTAAAATTTATGGGAGAGCAAATAACGTTGTCAAAGCTGTTAAACTTTTGATAACTTTTCTGGTAGTCATAGAAAATAGTACGAAGTACAAATTTCTTGTGCTTTCGAAGAGTAGATACGGAAGCAAGTGAAATTACTGGTTAAGGGTGGTGGCTGGAATTCCCCACCGGTAGAGAATCTGAGGTGTCTTGACAGTTTGACCAACCTTACGAGATTCAGTCTACCTATAGAGAAATGTGTGGGACCATCTGCCAAGGAACCAAGTCAGGAGCCACACCATGGGAGTACAGGTTTCTGAAGGAAGCGCGCCGCGCTGCTTGGCAGTCTGGCTTACACCGGCCCCTGCCTTCTCCTTAGATTTTACATTGCAACCCAGGCAGCTGAGCCCTTCCCTGACCTTAGGGATATATGGAGGGCAGCTGAGACAGAGGTGAAATGAAGAGAGGATGACATGGAGGTCACAAAAGAGAGCAGAAGCTGAAGACGGTAAACTGAAGTAGAACAAACAACTATGGTGGCCCCAGAGATAGGGTCACAGCCCAGAGACAGGCAGCACAGGAAGACAAATCATGAGACAGGCAGAAAACATACAGAGAGAAAGTGAAAACGAAAGGTCCAGCTCTCCACGAAAGCAACAGATGGTGATTTAACATGTTCTTTGGCAAAATGAGTATTATTCTCCATTAGTGTGACTTAACGTCCGTCGGGACATTAGCAAAGAAAGAAAACCATCAGATTCATTTGAAAATGAATTTATGTTAATATTGCAAGTTTC
Organism: Peromyscus maniculatus bairdii; assembly: GCF_049852395.1. Classification (NCBI taxonomy): domain Eukaryota; kingdom Metazoa; phylum Chordata; class Mammalia; order Rodentia; family Cricetidae; genus Peromyscus; species Peromyscus maniculatus. The sequence goes on along the minus strand of NC_134866.1, from coordinate 33,642,236 downwards.
TGCTGAAATGGTCCTACAGACACAGGGTGATGAACACACACGACTCAGCACCGACTTTATTTGAAAGGATGCTCCTGAGAACTTAAATCATGTGTGTTAGGTTCAAAGTTCCTGCCCCCTCCATGTCAGTGCTGGTGACAATGTCCTAAATGGAAAGAATTTGGTCAGGCAAGCAAGAAGATTATTATCAGATTAAACAAGCCTAAGGTGGGTTTCTGTTCACCAGAAAAGCAGATCCCCTAAGATGCATTCCTGTATGTAAGGAACCACCCTTAATCCTACAGGGACCTTCCTTAACCTTTCCCCAAACAGCAACTACCCTGGGCAAGGGTGCCTAGTTCCAGGTCAGCCTGGACAGCCTTTATCAGTTCAGATCCCCATCCTGTTGACTGTCATATAAAATCTGCTTGCTTTTCTGCCATTTTGCTTTTCTCTGTCCCCCTCCCAGCCACCCCTCCAGACAACCTTCACAGTTTGATCTCCAATAAATCTTTATTTCTATCCAAACAACAGTCTAGTTTGGTAGTTTCTCTGCATCATTGCTTATAATGAGCATGGTGTGTCAGGAACAGAGATGATACATTTGTGCCTTCTATCATGTTGGCACCTACTGAATAACAGTGTCTTAGCTCAGGTTTCTGTTGTTGTGAAGAGACACCATGACCACACAGTAACTCTTACAAAGGAAAACATTTAATTGGTGTGGCTTACTCACAGTTTCAGAGGTGTAGTCCATTTTCATCATGATGGGACATGGTGGTGTGCAGGCAGACATGGTGCCGGAGAAGGAGCTGCTGCATGTTGATACGCAGGCAACAGGAAGTAGACTCAGTGTCACCCTGAGTGAAGCTTGAGCAAAAGAGACCTCAAAACCCACCCTTACAGTGACCCACTTCCTCCAACAAGATCACACCTACTCCACACGGCCACACCTCCTAATAGTGCCACTCCCTTTGGGGGGCCATTTTCTTTCAAACCACCACAAATAGCAAATTCACAATTTATTGTTTACAATTTACCAAGTGATCTCAATACACATGCATGTATGGGCATTATATCTTCCGCTGATTTGTATTTGACAAGTTCACGGGACTGGGTTTTCTAAGTAGTTTTGATACGACTGCTCCCTCTACTTTTATATGTTCATGAGTGGCACTTGTTACTTCTATGAAGAAATTTATCAGTCTACGCCTCATGGTTTGAACTGGATGGGAGGTAGCTGTCTGTGTGTATAAAGGAGACGCAGAATTCTTCTGCTATGGCATTAGCACTCACAGTGGAGCCAGCTCTTATTTTATAAAATGAAGTCACTCAGGGCAAGGCACAGCCTGAATGCCACTCTTGACTCAATACAGAGTAACTCATACCAGCCTATAGCTTGATCTCTACAACTTGGTTAGATGTTACCTTGTCGGCATTGTGAATGTGATAATCATCACATTGTACTGATAAACCACTAAAATTCTCAGAGCCCCCTAACATCAATTTGTGAGGTCCTCCCTCTAGGGTTGAATTTATCACTTCCTTACTTATATTATGTTTTATTTCATATATCTGGCCTCCAATTTTCATCCGGATATTATGAAGAAGTAAAAGAGAAATAGAAATGAAAGTAAATGTCACCACTTATTATGTATGTCTGCTTCTGAATATATAACAGGAAAACATCCAAGTGAGTTCTTGCATGCATAGCCATTTGTAAATATTGAGTATCACTGGCTTATTTCAAAATTTCAGCTATGCCATTTCTTTCTGTTCTGGGTAGGTGATTTCATGTTTGTTGATCTGGTTTGATCTCATATAACAAAACAGTGGCCTTTCTTGGCCTCACTCCCAAGTTCTTCCATGTTTTAGAATTCTTTCTGCTCTGTAACAACCCAGGCATATTAGACACTGCCGTAAATTCTTGTTTTCCGAGATGAAGTCTATTGTTTCCAATTTAACACTATTAGGATATGATAACACTGGTAAAGACAGAAATATCTTTCTTTTTACAGTATTTTATGTCTCATGACATTTTCCTTTTGGAATATAATGAAGTGTTATTTAAACAAATAAAAAGACATTCTTTCCAAATTCTAATTAGTTCTATAAATTTGCAAGTATCTATGACATTTCTAGTATTTTATTAATGGTTACTTAGAAGTTATCCAGTAATAGAGATTTAGTATGAATTGAAATAAATATATTTCAAATCCATCATTTTATTTGAATTAAACAAGCTCAGAAAGAGTAAAGTTTATCAATTTATGGATTTCAATTATAGCCAATGAAATCTCAGATGATTGTACTATGATCTAAGATTCCCAAGTTCCATTGCATTCATTTTCTTCTACTTTGTCTTTCCTTTTATACCCTTTTCACTTATTAAATAATGAAATACTTTCCTTTAAATTGTTATTTTTCTCTCTGTCCCTCTCTGTCTGTCTGTCTGTTTCTGTGTCTGTGTCTGTTTCCGTGTGTGTGTGTGTGTGTGTGTGTGTGTGTGTGTGTGTGTGTGTGTGAGCATTCATGGGTAGATGTCAGTATAACCCCCAGGAGCTAGTTCTCTCTTGCATGTGGATCCCCGGGTAAAGGCAATAGTATTTACCCACCGGGCTATTTCACCTGTTCTCTGTTTCCTATCATGAACAAGATTACTATACTTTAACATGCAAAAGCTACAATGCTCTACTCCTTGTTTCAAGGATTGAGAAAAGGACTTTTGCAGAAACTGATTGTTTTCATTCAGTGTATTATGATTATGGTTTCCCTTCCCCCAACTCTTCCCAAATTTTCCCACCTCCTCAACCCACCCAAATCCACATCCTGTCTGTCTCTCTCTCATTGGAATAACAGACAGGCATATAAAATGGTGATGATAATAATAAAAACAAACAAACAAACAAACAAGAATTGGATAAAACAAACAGAAAAAAGCCAAAAAAAAAAAAACCCAAAAGACCAAACCACAAGACACATACAGATGCAGATGTACACATACATTAACACATCCAGGAAACCCATAAAAACAAAACCAGAAAACACAATACATAGGCAAAAGATCTGTAAGGTGAAAACAGGATGCCTAGAGAAGAACCCTCCAAAAATGATCATTTAAGAGTTAGCTTTGTGTTCGAGACTGCCTCTAAGTGTGGCTTGTATACCCAGTGGAACTAATTTTTCATTTGTGAGTGTTTATCAGTTAGAGATAGCTTCTGGCTTAGGGATGGGGGCTTGTGTCCACTTCCTCTCTTAGCACTGGAGACCTGCATGACTTAGACCTATGCAGGCTCTGTGCATGCTGCCACAGTCTCTGTGAGTTCATATGTATTGTGTTTAGAAATTATTATTTCCTCAGTGTTTTCTATCTTTACTGGCTCAACCCCAATATTTCTATTTTTATTTTTTTTTATTAAGAAGAAATTTTTTATACATTTTCCCCTCTTCCCTCCTCCTACCTCTCCAGCCTTCCCAATCCACCCCCCCGCCCCGATTCCCTCCTACAAGAAGGTAAGGCCTCCATGGGAAAGTACATTTATTAGAGGCAGGTCCAAGACCTTCCCCCTGCCTCAAGGCTGTACGAGATATCTCATCATAGGTAGTGGGCTCCAAAAAGCATGCTCATGCTTTTTGGGGATGGATTCTGATCATACTGTCAGGGGGCCCCTTAAGCAGATCAAGCTACACAACTGTCTCACTATGCAGAGGGCATAGTCCAGTCCCATGTAGACTCCACAGGACATACCACAAGGACACACACTCACTCATAAGTGGATACTAGATGTAAAGCAAAGGATAACCAGACTAAAACCCATAGCTCCAGAGAAGCTAGCTAACAAGAAGAACCCTAAGAAGGGATGAATGGATTGCCCTGGGAAGGGAAAATAGATGAGAGGTGGCAATGGAGGGTAGAGGATGAGGGATGAGAACATAAGGGAACAGGTTGGTTGAGCTGAAACAGCAATGCATAGTTGTTGGTTACTCTTATAGCTTTTGTGCCATTATTGCACCAGTATATATTGCAGGCAGGTCACCATTGTAGACTGAAAGGTGTGTAGCTAGGCTAGTTAGTGTTCACCTTTCTCTTCTGGCAGTGCAGAGTACCTTCCCATACCATGGGCACCAGTCAGTAGGGAGCAAAATATGAATTTCCCTGGATTTGACAGCAAGTAGACTGAGTTTATCTTAATGACAATAAGGAGCCACTAAAGCTTCTAAGGGAGGAGACTATCTCAAGTCATCATAACAGTTAAGAAGTTTGGAGCCTTGGAAGAGGAAAGGAGATCATTCAAGGGGCACTGAAGTACTTGCGGGGAGATATACTGAAAGCCTAGATTAGGATCCCCTAAAAGGAAGATAGAGGAATTGGTAGATCTAATTAGTGGATACTCGATTCCTTTTTATTCATATCTCCATGAAATCAATAATGTCTCTTTTACATAATTTCTTGACCCTGTGGGTCTTTTTTGATGTTTATCTTGAGCTTTAGTCTCATCATGGAGTTCTTTGTAGAACTCCAGCAAGTTTCTTCCTACTCTTATTATGCTGACCAAGCAACACAGTTGCAGGTATATGTGGTCTCTACATCCAAGGTTAGATAGATTATCAGCTTAACACCTGTATCTCCTAATTTAAATACTGGCTTCTAGATTTTTTTTAAAACAATACTGAGAGAGAAAGGTGTGTGTGTCTCTGTGTTGAATTTTTCTTCCACATCTTTATTAGATTATAAGTATTCAAGTTGTTCTTCCAATATAAGTATTGTTATAAATGTCCCTGGAAACAGATAACACTAACACTATGAATTCAGAAATGCAGGAAGTACAGTTTCCTCAGTCTGTTCTGCTCATCTTTGAGAAAAAAGAAAAATATGACAGGAAAAAGCTTCTTGGGCTAAAAGGAAGTTTTTTGTTATTTAGAACTATGACTAAGGAATAGACGTAGGCTTTTTGAAGTGCACCTGGGGCTTAAATGATAGTGACACACAGTCACAGGCGCAAGAAAAAGAAGCAAATTTTGTCTCTGGTGGAATATCTAATAAAGTGTAATTTTTCAAATGGAAGGTAGAAAGTGTACCCAGGGTTTCAAATTATAGAAAAGAGAAGACAAATTACCTATGCTATGAAAATAGAATCACAATTGTTTAGGGAAACGAAGGTGACTAACAGGAGGCTGGGAAGAGAGAGGAGGGCATGAGGGACATGGGGGAGACAAGTTCACAATGTATTATATAATTTTATGAAGCATCCTTATGAAATTCACTGGGTAACCAATAAGATTTACCCATGTTACATTTTGCTTGGGTGTAAACAAAAACGTACAAATGATATTCTCAGCATTTAACAGATACAATGTATAAAGGGGGTAATGCTTGTGTCTGTTTTAAGAGCACTTCATCCTTAAGATTTCAGGAAAATGATCATTCGGTTCATCCACACACTCCATATCAGCTCTTCACATCTACATTTGGTAAGTAAGAGCTGAATCACCAAGCTATGCAGTTTACATTAGAAGAACTTGCACAATAGAAGCATTGGCAAACTTCAGTTTTGTTTAAGTGAGCATGTGGTTAATAAAGAGCCTAGGATGCCCAAAATACAGTAAAAACCTCTATAAGTGAGAACATCAAGCCTCAGACAAGGTAGCTAAGAAGCTCACTAGCTTGTCTTTTGTGGTCAGCTGTGGCTAACTTGGAAAACCCCCTTTGACTCAAAACTATTATTCAAAGCCGTGAGATAAGCACATCACCCCAACACCTTTGAAACTTGTGGGTTTAAAATAATGAAATGTCATGGCATAAGCCTGGGAGTCTGTGGCAATGTGTCTTCCTACTTAGTACTGTTTAGAAATTGGCTTCACTGATGTGATGGATCTTCCAACATTTTCTCATTTTCTTGCTTTATCATGCTCCCTTCCTAGAAAGTAGAATATCAAGTACTACTGCTTGTTATAGGATTCAGTAGGTTTGATTTGAGATTTCTCTGTTCTCTGCTTATGTGGTGAGTATGTTAAACTGATGAATTAGTTTAGATACTTGTGTGTGGTGATATTGTGTCCCCCAATATATTGTGCACCCTAATAAACTTATCTGGGGTCAGAGAACAGAACAGCCACTAGATAGACATAGAGGCCAAAAAATAGCTTTCTGGAGGCAGAGATCCATTCGGATCTCTGTGAGTTCAAAGCCACACTAGAAATAACCAGGCATGGTGACATACACCTTGAATCCCAGCACTTGAGATCTCATGTCTTGCTTGGGAAAAACACATGCCTTTAACCCCAGGAAGTTATGGCAGGAAGCAGAAAGGTATATAAGGCGTGAGGACCAGGAACTAGAAGCTGTTAAGCTTTTAGGCTTTCAGCAGCAGTTCAGCTGAGATTCATTCACATGAGGACACAGAGGCTTCCAGTTTGAGGAAACAAGATCAATTGAGAAATTGGCGAGAGGAGGTTGGCTGTGGCTTTTTCTGCTTCTCTGATCTTTCAGCATTTCACTCCAATACCTGGCTCTGGGTTTGTTTTTATTAATAAGACCATTTAAGATTCGTGCTACACTTGTGGGGTTTAGAGCCTTGGATAGCTACTTCTAAATCTCTCATTGTCATATCATTTTTGAATCTGATGACTTGCAGTTATTTGTAAAATGGCCCTAAGATTTTGGTGGATAGATTTGCTTATTCCACAGATTTCCCAAAGGGGAGTTAAGTTGTAAGAAAAGTTTGCCCATGTGATTGAGCTTTTTAAAAATGATATTAAAACTATCTTTCTTCTTAGGATTTTTTTTTTTACTTTCTTATTATAATTCTTTTGAGAACTTCTTGTATGTACTGTGCACCTATATCACTGATGGTCTCCCCTCTCCCTTCTCCCCCCTCCAATTTGTCCCCTACCTCCTCTGTCAAGTATTGTAACTGTAATTCTTGCTTGATAACTGTTTTGTTATATATAATTTTACTGTGTTAAAGTTAAAACCTTCCTTTGTGAATAGACATAATAGGGGAGGTGCTGTGGGGATATCTTTTTGTATGCTGTGTATTTGTATGGCTCCTATTGGTTAATAAATAAAGCTGTTTTGTCTTCTAGCAAAAAAGCTTACAGCCAGGTGGGAAATACAAGCAGAGATACAGAGAGAAGAAGGGCGAGTCAGAAGAGATGCCAGGCTGCCACCAAAGGAGCAACAAAATGCTAGTAGACTGGTAACACCATGGCCATGTGGCAACTTATAGATTAATAGGAATGGGTTAGTTTATGATGAAAGTATTAGCTAGACAGAAGCTGAAGCCATAGGCCATATAGTTTGTAATTAATATAAGCCTCTGAGTGATTATTTTGTAAGCTGCTGCAGGACCACAGACCGGGTGGGACCAGAGAAATTTCTGGCTATAATCAAGTTCATTATTCTTGGTTTATATTGTTTGTTTAATATTCTTAGTTATTTATTATTGTTTTTTGCATATACATGTGCACATACATATGTACACATGTGTGCATATGTATGTGCACATGTATATAATCTACTGTATCTATTTAGCTTTGCTCATATGTACACGTGTCCAGGGATGGCCACTTGGGATTGTATAACCTATGTAGAAGGAAAATGGTTCTCTCTCTCTCTCTGTGGGCATCTTACTGAGAGCTCTTCATCTAGGGATGAGACCAAGTGGAATTTCTGCTGTCTACATTGGCATATCAGCTGGTGTTGTCATTGTTTTGGTCTTGTTCAGGCAACCAAAAATATCTGGGGACACTAGCTAACAGCAGAAGTCATGGACCTCTGGCACATATAATCTTTCTGTGTAGCCCCCTCCCCCATTCAGCAAATTTTCCTGAGCCTTACTTGTAGGGGCTGCACTGAAGATGCATCACTGGTGCTGAGCCCCCTCAATAACTTATTCTATGCCTTTGGATCAGTTGTAGATATCCTAATTGTCTCCATCTGTTACAAAAGGAAGCTTCATTGATGAGGAATGGAACTGAACTTATATGTGGGCATAAGAATAAGTATTTAGGATACAATTAGAGATTATATTAGTTTATGAAAATTGTAGAAGGCTCTCTTCTCTTTCACCTATGACATTTTCATTCAAGAGTAGTCAGCTAGGTTAATAGTACCAGGCATGGCCGGGCGGTGGTGGTGCACGCCTTTAATCCCAGCACTTGGGAAGCAGAGCCAGGCGGATCTCTATGAGTTCGAGGCCAGCCTGGGCTAGCAAGTGAGTTCCAGGAAAAGGCGCAAAGCTACACAGAGAAACCCTGTCTCGAAAAACCAAAAAAAAAAAAAAAAAAAAAAATAGTACCAGGCATGAATTCTTATTGGAGTCCAATTAGACAGCTGTTGGTTGCCCCCAAGATAAAAATACCACCATTGCACCATTCTTAATATCTTATTAGTCATTTTTGTGATCCATAGGCTTTACAGAGGGACAAGACTACCAATTGATTCTTTCCCTTAGCATCTCGCACAATATATCTCAACACTATAAGAGTCTTTCCTCAAGGAGGAGCCTTCTAGGTCATTTCCAGTTTCATTCCTCCAAGTTCTGTGTCTGAGGTGTGTGGTGTCTGCTGCAATGGGGCCTTACCTTCAAATTCTCAGAGGTAACCAAGGACAAAGACAACAGCCTGTATTTTCAGGGAGTCTTTCAGACTCCCCTGATCAGCAACTCAGGAACTAGGTTTCTCATGCGTCATACTGGAGATTTCGTTAGATAGTTTATGTCTGTCTCTCTGCTTCCCTTCCACCTTTCCCCCTGCTAATGACCATGCCTTATTTTCTGATTTTCTCCTTTATAGTACCCATGACCCACTGTCCACCTTTCTGGACTTTCTTTTCCCCACCATCTCCTTGGTTCCATTTTAATTTCCTGTTATTTTGGCTAGTTTTATGTCAACTTGATACAGCTAGAGTCATCAGAGAGGAGGAAGCCTCAACTGAGAAAATACCTCCATAAGATCCAACTGTAAGGCATTTTCTTAATTAGTGAGTCGTGGAGGCAGACCCAGTCCATTGTGGGCAGTGTCATCCCTGGCTTGATGGTCTTTGATTATATAACAAAGCAACTGAGCAATGAGAAGCAAATCAGTAAGCAGCAACCCTCCATGCTGCTGTATCAGCTCCTGCCTCCAGGTTCCTGTCCTATGTGAGTTCCTACCCTCACTGCTTTTGATGATAACTATTATATGGAACTATGAGTGAAACAAACCCTTTCCTCCCCAAGTTGCTTTTCATTATGGTGTTTCAGCACAGCAATAGTAACTCTCACTAAGACACCTGGTTTCTACGGCTACTGCAAATTATATACTCACATCTAAATTTTCAGAGCCAGGGACCACAAGTCACAGAGAAGAAGCAGTTTTTGTTTTTCTAAGCCTGGGTTACCTCACTTGATATACTAATTTCTAGCTCCATAATGTTTTTTTCTGCAAATTTCATGAATCACTTGCTTTTACAGCTGAATAGAATTACATTGTGTATATGTGCTATATTTCAGTATCCAATCCATTCATCAGTTGAAGGACATTTTGGTTGTTTCCATTTTCTAGCCATTGTGAATAGATCAGCATTGAACATGACTGAGCAAGTATTTGTGGAGTAGGATGTTGAGTCCTTTGGGCATATGCTGAGAAGTGGTATACCTGGGTCATATGGAAGACTTACTTCTTGCTTTTTGAGAATTCTCTAGAGTGGCTCTATCAGTTTGCAGTCACACTGAAAGTGAATGAGGTTCTCCTTTCTCCACAGACCTCACCAGAATTTGTTTTCAGTTGTGTTCTTTATCTTCACCCTCCTTACTAGGGCAATATTAAATCTCAAGGTAGTTTTAATTTGTATTTCTCTAATTGGTTAGGGTGATAAACACTGTTTGAGATATTCCTTAGCCATTTTTATTTCCTCTTTTTCAAGTTCTCTGTAAAGTTCCTTAGCCCATTTTTAATTGGGTTCTTTGTTTTTGGATTATTTGTCTCTGTTTTTTGGAGTTCGTCATAGATTCTAGACACTAAAGATTCCCTCCAATTCTGTGGGCTTGCTCTTCACTTAGTTGATGATTTCCTTTGCTGTACAGAAGCTATGTAGCCTTGTGAAGTCTTACTTGGGAACTGTGGGCCTAAATTTCCATGTAAATGGAGTCTTATTCAGAAACTTCATTCCTACACCTATATTCTGTAGGGTACTGACTAGGTTTTCTTCTGGGACTTTCAGTGTTTATAGTTTCGTGGTGAAGTTAAAGACCCATTTGAAGTTACTTTCATGCAAAAAGACAGTTACGGGGCCTATTTCAGTTTTTCCTGCGTGTGGCCATGTAGTTTCCCCAGCATTGTTTGTGGGAGATGCTGTCTTTTCTCCACTGTGTGCTTTTGACATCTTGGTTAAATGTCAGATATCTGGATTGTGTGCATTCATATTGTGGTTTTTTATTTTGCTCCATTGGTCTACATGTCTATTTTTGTGACCATATCATACTGTTTTTATTAGTATAACTCTGAAATATATCTTGAAATCTGTAGTAGCAGTCACCCTAGCAATGCTTTTCTTCCACCCAAGACTGATTTGGCTATCTTGAGTGGTTCCACATGAATTTCAGGATCTTTTTTATTGGTGTGAGAAGTGTTGAGGGCATTTAATTCTCAACTTCCTGGTAGTCAAAGTGTGAGAAAGATGATTTAATTCAAATAAGACATGTGCTTGTGTTTTCCATTGTCCTGAGTAGTTTTATGTCAACTTGACACAAGCTAGAGTCATCTGAAAGGAGAAAATGCTTCCATAAGACCCAGATGAAGGGCATTTTCTTAAGTAGTGATTGATGGGGGAGGGGCTCAGCCTGTTGCAGGTGGTGCTATGCCTGAGTTGGTCATCCTTGGTTCTATTAGAAAACAGGTTGAGCAAGTCAAGATGAGCAAGCCAGGAAGCAGCATTCTTCCATGGGCCTTTGCATCAGCTCCTGTCTTCAGGTTCCTGCCCTGTTTGAGTTCCTGTCCTGGCTTCCTTCGGTGATGGGCTACAATGTGGAAGTGTAAGCCAAATAAACCCTCTCCTCCTCAACTTGTTTTATGGTCTTGGTGTTCTGTTGCAACAATAAAAAAAACTAAGCAAGACAAATTGGTACTGGGGTAGTGGGGTATTTCTGTGACAGACATGACCATGTTGTTTTGGCAAAGATTGTGGAAGGTCTTTGGAACTTTGGTGTAGAAAAGTCATTGAGTGTTGAGAGCTCAGTGAGCTGTTCTGTAGGAGCTTGGAAGATAATAATGTTGAGAGCAGTGCAGATGATGAAGTCCTGGCTTGTGACATTTCAGAGGGAAGCAAAGATTCTACTGGGTCATTTTGTGAAGAATTTGTGGTGTCTGGTCAGCTGGAGCTAAAGAGTCAGCTGTAATTAACAAGAGAACATAACCACTAAAGTAAAATCTTTGCTTTTCTGGCACAACAGATGCTGATCAGCTATGACTAAGAAGAAGCCAGGATCATTGAGGTGAAATCTTCTGGAAAGTGTTTCCCAAGAGCCAGCACACAGAAGCTGCATTCCAGAATTGGCCAAGGCTGTACCTTATTGCTGGCAGCTCAACTTGGTATGCAAGAATCACCCAGATGGTACTAGTTTTGACCACCACAGTGACCATGACAGTAACCACTACTGCTGACATCAACAATGACAAGCACAGAGACCACTATGATTGAACATCACAGCGAACACCACAACTGGTCACAAGAATGACCATAATGCCCGACTATCACATTGAACATTACAGCTGGCCACCACAGTGACCACCACAGTGAGCACCATGGCTGACTTCACAGTGACCACTATGACTGACCACCACAGTGAATACATAACTGACCTTCACAATACCAAGACAGTGACCACTAATCCTGACCACATCAATTATAAAAGCAATAGCAACTATGACAACCAGCAAGGTCAGCATTACAACTGACCACCATAGTGAGCAGTGCACACTACAATTGACTACCACCATGGCCACCATGACTATCACAGTGGCCACTACAACTGACCACCATAACTGACCATCACAGTGAACATACAACTGACCACCACAGTGACTGCCATGACTGAGTAGATGGCCAGAAGAAAACAAAATCAATGCATCTTTGGAGGTTCCTTGTTTCATAATGTGTCAGGCCCTTTTTCCAATCTTAAAAAATATTTTATTTTGTTTATTAGTATATGTATTTATTTATTATTTATTTGTTCTCTCTTTTTACTCTATAGGTCCTTTGCATTTATAATATGCTTTCCAGTTTAGTGTTTTATGGGATTCCTGAGTGTGTGAACGACTGGGTCTGTGAATCTACATCTGTTTTGTTGTTGTTGTTGTTGTTGTTGTCTCTCCTTGGGCTCTTTTTCTTCTGTTTCTTTGTTTTGTCATATTCTGATGTGTTTTTGCTTTATCTTATGGCACTGTGTATGGTTTGTTTTATTGTTATCCCTTAGAAGTCTTGTTTATTTTCTAATAAGATACAGAAAGGCGTTAGCTCCAGATGGGAGAGGAGGTGGAAAGAACTGGGAGAAGTAGAGGGAGGGGAAACAATCAGGATATATTATATGAAAAAAATCTATTTTCAGTAAAAGGAAAAACAGAAGAAAAATGCCTATTCAAAAAGGAAAACTTGGTATTCAAATAGTGACATAGAAAATAAGAAGGCAGACAAAATATTTTCAGGTCACATGGTCAGAGAAGATTAAAGAAACTGTTAGAATTTGTCTGGCAATTACTATGCTATAGCTGTTACATAAGGCATTCTGTGACTTGCCATAGCTTTCCTACTTATGTTGTTTTTATTAATATTTCTTTGCTTCCTATATGTTCTGTGTTTTGTTTTTGACATTTTATTCTTTCATTTAGAATTCTTTTCGTATTATTTCATTAGAATGCATTTAGAGAATAATTTCTTTTGTACTCCTTTTGGGGATTTAATGCTCATGTTAAGTCTACCACCATTCTTCATCCATTCCAAACATTATAGCCATCATTTCTTCAATACATATCCTCTACAGCTCCCACGTGGAACACCAAAATAGAGGTATTTAATCTTCCATGCTCTCGATTGCAGAATTTTTCTTTTTTCTGCTTTAGTTTCATGCCAGAAATTTTTCTTTCCATTCACTGCCTGTATCAGTTTGTTAGTGCTCATGAGTCCAGTCAGCAGGCTGGTCCCTCTGGTCCTGCTTAGGCTCAGTGTTGTGAGAATTCCTTCCTTGTGGATAAATAAACAACTCCTGCCTCCTTCTCATAAATTCCCAATGACAAATCAATGAGCCACCTAACATTTAACCCAATGTGTTCATTGGACTTACAAGAAATGAATGAGGTGTCACAGAAGCAGAGGCAACCCCCCAAAGCAGCTGAATCAGAAAGTTATCACCTAGCATTGATGTTTCCTTTATAACTTCATAGATGGAACCCCTCTGTTACCTTCTCTAGTCTATGTACTCCAGCATATTCTGAGACCCCAAAGCCACATGCAGTTAGAGCAAAACTATGTACAAATGGCTGAGTGGAATGGCGGGACTTTTAAGTAATGTGCACTGCCTTTTGCTCTTGAGATCAGCAGTCACCAGCCCCAGTATAATAGCCCTTTACAGCCAGGCACAATCTAACTTGATGAAGATGATCACTGTTCTGTTTTGAGGATGGTGTTTGTCTTAGTATTTCTATTGCTGTGAAGAGGCACCATGACCACGGCAACTGTTATAACAGACTAACATTTAGTTGGGGTGGCTCACATTTTCAGAGGCTTAGTCCGTTAACATGATGGTGCCACATGGTGGCATGTAGGTAAACATGGTGCTGGGGTGCAGCCAACTGCCGTTCATGTTGGCTTGCAGGCAAGAGGAAGTGGTCTGTCCCACTAGACCTGGCTTGATCATATATGAGACCTCAAAGCTCTCCCCCACAGTGACACACTTCCTCCAACAAGACCACGCCTACTCCAACAAGGCCACACCTCCTAATAGTACCACTCCCCTTGGGGGCCACTTTCTTTCAACCCACCGCAGTGTTCTACAATACTCACTTCTGTGGTATTGACAGTTATGGGTTGGCTATGTGGCTTTGGTGATTTTGACTGGTTTCAGCCAAAATGTTTGAGGAGGTCTTATCTGGAAGCTTCTATTTGCCTGATGTGACCTCTTATCTCCTTGATATTACATTATGTATCTCCTTCTTAAAGGTTGTGGGGTTATGATAGAGAATGGCTTATTGAAGCCCAGGTTCAAACTGCTACAACATTAGATTTGTGATCTCTGCACATCTGATCTCTGTGAACCACCCTCATATAAATATGGACAGCTATATTTTACAATTGTGTTGTTATAAAAATAAATACAATTTGGTTTCATTGTTATGTGTTCAGCTATTTTTCTGCTTTTAAAAGAATTTGAAACAAAAAATTTGGGGGGCAACATGAATACATACAACTTCAGCCATTTAATATTTGACAAAAAAATGCCAAAAACCTATGCCAGAGAAATGAAAGGCATCTTCAACAAATGGTGCTGGGAAACTGGATATCCACAAGTAGAAGGATAAAATCGGATTTGTGTCTATCACCTTGTACAAAAACAAACACCAGATGATCAAAGATCTAAATACAAAACCTGAAATACTGAAAGTGCTAGAAGAAAACATAAGCAGTACCTTATAGGATATGGGCATAGGAAAGGAATTTCTGAATAGAACTCCATTTGCTCAGGGGTTAAGGCCAACCATTCACAAGTGGGACTTCATTAAAACTAAGAAGTTTCTGCACAATTAAAGAAACAGTTAGTCAGCTGAGGAGGAAACAATTTCTGAGAGCTATACATATGACATGGGATTAATATTCAGAATCTATAAAGAATTCCAAAGACAAAGAATGAGAAAAAGAGACACATTTGAAAAACTTGTCAGTGACCTAAACGAAGTTCTTATGAGAAGAGTAAAAATGTCTAAGAAATATCTCAAAAAAATATTCATCATCTCTAATGATTAGGGAATGGAAATCAGAACAACTGTGAGATTTCCTCTTACTCCAGTTGTAATGGCATAGATCAACAAAACAATAAATGTTAGAGAAGCATGTGGGGCAAAGGGCATCCTCATTCACTGTTGGTGGGATTGCAAACTGGTTCAGCCACTCGAAATCAGGGTGGAGTATTCTCAAGAAACTAAAAATAAATGTACCATATGACCTGGCTATGCTATTTCTTGACATAAGCTCAAAGAACTTTACATCCTCCTTTTCAGATACTTGCTCAGCTATGTTTATTGCTGCTCTATTCATAATATCTAGGAAATGGAAACAATCTAAATGTCCTCCAGCTGATTAATGGGTAAAAGAAATGTGGTACACATACAGTACAGGATACTATTCAGCTGTAAATAAAAATAAATAATGAACTTTGCAGGTAAATGGATGGAACTAGAAAAGATCGTATTGAGTGAGATAATGCAGCCCTAGGAAGGCAAATATTGCATATTCTCTGATCTGAGGCTTCTAGCTGCAAATCTTCAAATTTGAGTACATATCCTGGAATAGCTATAGAAATAAGGACAGAAAAAAGGACCGTTATTGGGATGGAGTTTGGGGTGGGGGAGCAATAGAGAGGGGAATCGCAGGATAGAGGTGATCCAAGGAACAAAATGGGAGAAGTGGGAGGTTTAATTAATGGTGGGGAGGAGACAAGTACAGAAGGAGAGATGGGGATAAAGAGCAATAAGGATGTCTTGAAAAAGTCATAAGCAACCATACTATTAACTGTCTACCCCTAAAAACCTACAGTGCACATATGCATGTGTCTAAATATATATTATGTTTTTTTATTTTACAATACTATTCAGTTCTACATAATAGCCACAGATTCCCTTGTTCTCTCCCTTCCTGTCCCCCTCCCCTTCCCCCCAGAATATATATTATGTTTTAAATGAAAATTTCCCATGTGGGCTGACAATGTTCCAAGAACCAAAGACTAACAAAAATCCCAGTATGAGTCAAGAGAAATCCTTGTTTGAGTTATTGGTGAGGGCTGTCCAAGAAACTCTCCTGTAGCACGAATCTTAAAGGGTCTTATTAATAAAAACAAACCCGGAGCCAGGTATTGGGGTGAACTCTAAAAGATCAGAGAAACACAATCCGCCACAGCTAACCTCAACTTGCCAGTTCCTCAGCTGATCTTGTTTCCTCAAACGGAAAGCCTCTGAGTCCTCATGTGAATGGATCTCAGCTGAATTGCTAAAAGCTAAAAAGCTTAACCAGGCTTAGTTCCTGGTCCTCACACCTTATGTACCTTTCTGCTTCCTGCCATCACTTCCTGGAATCAAAGGCGTGTGTCACCATGTCTGGCTGTTTCCAGTGTGACTTTGAACTCACAGAGATCCAAATGGATCTCTGCCTTTGGAATGCTAGGATTAAAGGTGTGTGTGCCACCATTTTCTGGCCTCCAAATCTAGTGGCTGTTCTGTTCTCTGACATCAGGTAAGTTTATTAGGGTGCACAATATATTGGGGAACATAATATCACCACACTCTTCAAATATTACAGGCCATTGTTATTGCTCAGAGGTGGGAGGTGAGTCCCTGTTGCCGAAGGTACCAGGCACTTCAGACACAGAGTCATGAAACCTCTGACCTGACCTGAAAGCTTCCTTCCTGAGGATTAGCTTCCATGGAACTGTAAAGCACCATGCAGACTTCCAAAGGAGGGAAGCAATCAACAGTGCTACCCAGTTATAATGTTTATGAACCACAACGATGACTATCATGGCATAATAATCCTAAGGGTGTAGTAGTGGCGTGGGCATGGATACCTTGGTGGTAGCCAATAGCTCTCTTATTCCACGTAATACTCACTCAGCAAGAACAAAATCATGCCTAGTACTAGAAACTTAGCCAAATACCCAGGGCTAGTGGAATTATAGATCTTTGAGGAGAACCTGCAATTGCCACTTAACTTACCCAGCATAATTCCTAACTACATCCTAAATATTTGTCTTTATAACCACAGATAGGTTTAGTCCTCACCCCTCATCACGGGTGTTTTTCTTTGTAATAGATAGAGACCATTACAGAAAAACCACAGCCAACCAAAATGCCAAGTTGTGGGCCCAGTCCCAATGGATACATCTACAATGCTCACACCTAAAATTTAGGCATCATTGCATAAGAGGGGCCTGAAAGACTGTAAAAGCCAAAAGGTCAGGGTATTTTCTGTGAGATGTCTTTCCTAGTAATGTCAGAAGCTACACCCATAAAGTGTCACCAACAAAAGTGCCTAATCATGAGGTGGAGGTGGACATCTACAATAGAAATGCTAATGTGGCAGGTGAAATCCTGGGAGGTCTCAACTCTAGACAAAGAACTAAAGGCAACCGAGCAATACTGAAAGCAGAAGGAATAATGCTGAGAGCAAGGAGAGCACACCATTGGTTATCCAATACCATGTGGTCATCCCCGAAAGCATACATACAAATAACATTACACAGACTGAGCAGGTTATGCTTATGAATATATATATATATATATATATATATATATATATATATATATATATATATATATATATATATTTGTACATATGTATATATGTACAAAGAGGCCCTGAGTTTGAAAGAGAACAAGGAAGGGAATAAGGGAGGGCTTGGAGGGAGGAAATTATATTATAATCTCAAAAAATGAAGAAACAACTTAAACATTTTTATACTTCCAGAATTACTATGGCCTAAGGCATTCTAGGTCTACGGAGGATCATATCTAATGGCTTGTCACACTGCCATTTCTGACAATGGCAATGGCCCAAACCACTAAAATGTGAAGCTCAAATTAATCGTGGGGATACAAACTACCACTTGATGAGAAGATCTTCAAAGTCACATCACAGAGGAGGAGAAGCCAACCCCACTTTCTAATCAGTCTACCACAGCCAGCTTCTCTCACCGTGTTTCTAATCAATTTAGTTTATCTGCTACTTTGATTCTTGCTCTTTTTTTTCCCCTCAGATTGTTGTTCTCTTGTTTCCAAAACATTTAAAACAGATTTACTCTGCAGTTTGAGTGTAGCTATTGCAGGACCTAACACTCTGATTGTGCTGTCCCTTCCTTCGCCCTTCCTCTGTCTGTGTTTTATGGTTTAATGTTGGTTCGAGGCAATGCTTGTTTGCCTTTGCTTTTTCGAGATGCCCAGGATATTAAATACAGAATGATTCGAGGTTTGTTTCTTGGTTTGGCCTTTCTTGCTCATACACTGACAAAGTAAATAAGGTGAATTTAAACACCAACCTACCAGGAGGTTGCAGCTGGGCATCAGGGGAGACATTTCTCTCACCTAAAGCTGAGGTAGGCGCAGCTGGTTCTTTCTCATCATACTGTTTTAGAAGCAGATAATTTTTCGTTTGGCTTACCCAAAGGAACTATAGCCTTCCCCGCACCCAACTGTTTCCCGAATGGTCATTAGAAAATAAGAACCAAAGCCATTTATTGACAAATGCCCCCAGGGAAATCATCTCTTTAGAGCTCTCCAGCACTGGTTTTGTTTTTTTTCAGTAAATTCATTTTTTTCTTCCATAGAGTATGCTTAGTTTCCAGTGTGAGCTTGGATTTGAACTATTTTTAAAATGATTATTAAATCTCTTACCTCTAGGTATCATAGCACTAGCTGGGCTTTAAACTTTTAGTCTAACACAATGCTGCAATGGAGGTCAGATTTACCGTCTTTAGGATGCACAGGTGAAAATGTACATAAATTCTATGGCTGCAATACAGACTGGAAGAGTTGGAAAGATACTGGAGACCTAGGTGAACTGATGCCAGGGATTCAAGAGAACATTATTTTTAGCTTCCTTGAAGACGTGGATGTCTCTATTTTTTTTTATTAAGAATGTTTTTTCATTCATTGTATGCACCAATCAAAGATTCCCCCTCTTCCCTCCTCCCACAACCTCCAGCCTCTTCCCCAAACCCATCCCCACTCCCCGTCACAAGAAGACAAGGCCTCCCATGGGGAGGCACATCCAGCTGAGGCAACTCCAAGCCCTTCCCCCTGCCTCAAGGCTGCACAAGGTGTCCCGTCATAGGTAGTGGGCTCCCAAAAGCCCCCTCATGCACCATTGGAGCCCTCTCATGCACCAGGGATGGATTCTGATTGCATGGCCAGGGGGCCCCCAAGCAGATCAAGCTACACAACTGTCTCCCCATGCAGAGAACATAAGGGAATGGGGTGGTTGAGCTGAAACAGGGATGGAGTGGGAAAGCAATGAGAGATACCATGATGGAGGGAGACATCATGGGGGGGAGGAGAGAAACCCAGTGCTAGGAAAGTTCCCAGGAATCCCCAAGGATGATCCCAGCTTGGACTACTAGAAATAGTGGAGAGGGTACCTGAGCTGAACTGGCTTGCCCCAGTGATCAGGTTGGTGAATACTCCAACTGTCATCAAAGAACTTTTCTCCAATGACTGATGGAGGCAGATGCAGAGATCCACAGCCAATCACCAGAGTTCCAGGAGTCCAGTAGGAGAGAGAAAGAGAAGAGGGATTCTATGAGCAAGTGCATCAATATCATGATGGGGAAACCTGCAGAGAGGACCAAACCAAACTAGTAGGAACTCATGAAAGCTGGATCAATGGCTGTGGATATCTCTATTGTATTACTCTGCTTTGGTCTGCCCATGTACATTGGGTTGGTTCACATGCCTTTATTTTGCTGACTATCATTTCCTTTCATATGTCAATCTGTATTGCTGGTTCTGCTTTTCTACTGCATGGTACATTATAAAAGCAACATAATTCACTGAGCCTTATTTGGCATTCATCATATATTCCAGGGGATTTTTTTTTTACCTTATCTTAATAACAAATGAAGGATAAAAGTAGTATTGGGGGTTGAAAATGGATTACTATGTATTAAGAGGAAAATTGCGTAGATTTAAATAATTTTATGCTTAATAATTAATACAGATAACTTCATGGTTTTCATTCATATTCTTCTAGCCTTCATTTTATTATTTACACCATAAAATCTTTCGCAGGTTTTAAATAGCTAAATGTCACATCATAAATAAGTGTCTTGGTGGATTCTGGTGTGACAAGGAGTGGGTAGTGTTAAAATTTATTAGCTCTCAATTCAATGGAGAGATTCAGCTATAGAAAATACTTGCGACAACACAGCAAAATGTGTCCCCATACTTTCAAAGTAATCCCTTTATAATGAAGAGAATGAAACAGCAAATGGCCAATTGGTGGATAGGTGTGTACCACAGGTACAGGCACCAGACACAGAAACGACTGTCACATTTCTCCAGCTGAGAGGTTTCGGGAACTTTCACCAAGAGGGAAATTAGAAGCAGACCCCTTATGAGCAAAAAAGGTTCTCTTGTAACACATTGTTGATGAAGGCATGATAGACAAATAAGAATTTTCTGAAATAGCATTTTAAACCTGGTGTTATCAATAAAACAAAACTTGTAACAGTGTAACAGCACCTATAATCCAAATCTGTACACCGAGTATCCAGGTAAGAAAATATACGCCAATGAGAGAATTCATATTCGTCATTTACTGAGCAGGACAGCCAGCTTGTTCAGATGCTAGATGAAGCGAGTTCCTATTGTACTAAGCATGGAAAACTAGCACTCTGGAGGAACAGAATGAGTCCACAGGTCTGTATGCACTTGATTGAAATGATCTCATTTTTCAGGAAAGTGTCTTCCATTAGGTGCAGCCAAGCTCTGGCATTCAGGTCACACAAAGTTCAGAGAAACTTCAATTGTTTAGAGCTAGCTGCGATGAAATACAGCAGTCACTTTAATATCTCCAAGGCAAATGCTGTTGGAAGTGGAAAATTTTTAATTCCCATTGGCTTGTATTTAGAGTGATGTAAAACATGGATCTAGCTTCTGTCTTGCAAGTCAAAATAGAGTCTGTGGACAATAGCACATGTGTTTGCTGAGTATTTACGGAAAGTAGAAATTCTTAAGATCTTATCCTAATAGTCTTGAACCACAGTCTGCATTTTATGGGCTCCTGGATTTTTCAAATGCTTACGCTAAATAAAGAAAATAGTAACTTGACAACAAGGCTTTACTACAGTGGTTCTCCAACTTTAGTGTGTGGCCGAATCTGCTGGATGGTCAGATCACAGACTGACTGGAGTCTACAAGGGCTGGGAACTTTGCGTATCTTACCACATTGTCCCAAGAGATTTTGATACTCATCAAAGCTGGAAAACCACTTCTGTACTTATCCTACTTGGAATCCATAAACTTAAAATCTGTAAGAGGTACGTTCTCTAAAGATAAAGACCTAGTTATATTACTAACTAAAGTAGACACATATTTTTAACTGGACTTTGCCCCAGTTTAATTAGAATCACCAGGGTTTGAGGTATCTAGAATTTCTGTAATCTGAAAACACATCCAGAATAAGCAAAATTATTTCTATAAAAAATATAGAGGCAATTAAGGAATGCTGAAAGTAGTTGAAATAGTGTTCCCCAGAGAAGAGCCTTCCAATTGGTTATTTAGTACCAAGTGGCCAGCTCTGAGATCATATCACATATATATGGATTGAGCAGGTTATATTCAGATATTTAGGATATGTAACAACAGTTAAAAAGTGACATGAATTTGAGAGACAGTAGGGATACACGGGAGAGATTAAAAAGAGGAAAGGGACATAGAAATTACGTAATTATTTCATAATTTCAAAAATAAAAAAATAGTCTTAAAAAAACTATAAAAAGGGATATAATTATGAGCACATTCCAATGATAATTATCTGTACCAAGGAAATGTTTAGTTCTATACACATAGTATAAATAGTTTAACTATGCATTGGAGGGAAAAGTGGGTCCATCTCCACTTGTATTTAGGAAAACTCTCTGGGCATTATGCATCCAGACATCACGCTTGTCTTTGGCAGATCCAAGACTTCCTCAGCTAATGAATAAAAACTGGCTTTTGTTCTCAAGGTTTCTTTTAGGAAAAAGTGAATTTTAGTATTTCATGTTTAAAATCCAGTTTTAAAACAACAAAAAAGGTAAAACTCACCCCCCTCAGTTCTTTCTAGGCCACTCTCATGTTGGCCTCAACGAGAATAAGGTCATGAGCATCTAATAAGAACACGTATCACCAAATATAAGATACTACTTGGCTATTTCCTTTACTGCACAAAAACACCTTATATTTTTAGTCATTTAATTATGGCTTCAGAATTTGGTTTTTGATACTGAAAGAACAATATTTGTTAATAATTAGGGAAATGAGCAAGGCACAGAATTTCCTAATAGGTCCGGCCCTTCTGCTTCCTGAATGGTAAACATTGGTGAAGGAAACATGCTGTAATAAGATAAGAGGCTCTAGTAGAGACACATTTGGAATTCCTCCCCAAATGATTCAATGTGATGCTGGCAATGACTTTAAGAAATATATTTAATCCTATCTCATTGTTTCAATGTGCTGTTTAGAACACGAAGTCATCAGCTTGCTTTTAAAAGTCTTGTATAATGGGTCACTTTACAATCAAGACCTCCAATTGTGCCAGTGAGGGGGAAATGTAATCACAAAGCCTGATAAACTATGCTGTTTGCAGATATAAGAAATGAGTTAATTCTCTTGGATTTTAATTTAAACATCCTTGCAACAAGCACTTCAGCATTTTGTTTTGCACTTGAGCAACATATTTATGAGAAAGAAGCCAGCATATTGTGAAGAACAGGCTTTTAATGTACACAGAATTTAACTTCATAGTTTGAGATCAAAGCCTTTATTCTAAGGATATGTTCAGTAATGGGCATAATGATGCATGTATAAGAAGATGTGTTGCAATGCTAAGAAACAAGAAAACTATTTTTCACCTCCAACTTCTGACTTCAATTTGTGAAGGGTTGATCAGGTTAACTGGTAAGAAGTGTAGAAGGAAACTGAGCTCACTGGCTACTTGGGATCTTGTTAAACATTTTAATTAATTTAAAATTTTATTATTAAATGGCTTGAGTTAGTGTGCTCTTAGGGAAGGACTTGCAGGGAAGTCGTATCTCAGGAAAAGGAAGTGGCTTGGAGGCAACATGGGCAGATGCATTCTGCTTTCAAAGTGCAAAGCTATACAAATACATGATATCTTGTTTGTTTTATCTAGGATATAGATATAGAAAATGTGTCTATAAAGGTTTCTTTAAGTATTTAGTTGATGTGAACGTTAGTAAAATACTGGAAACAAACTAAATGTTCACATATGCTGCATTAGATAGTTGTGCAACTATTCAGTGCAATAATATTATCTATTCACTGGGTGGTGGTGGTGTGCACTATTAGTCCCAGGCAGAGGCAGGTAGCTTTCTGAGTTCGAGGCCGTCCTGGTCTACAGAGTTAGTTCCAGGACAGCCAGGGCCATACAGAGAAACCCTCTCTTGAAAAACAACAGCAACAACAGCAGAAGCAATGATGATAAATAATAATATCATTGATCAAAATTCTTGCAGAGTAATGTTTAAAATCATGGAAGGAGTATCATATTAAACTCTTGGATCCTAAGGGAGTCACACGTTCAGCATTCAGCATAACCAAAAAGTTATACAAGTACATCTACATAAGTGGGAATAAAAGTTACAAGTGACACTCAGTAATTGTCAGTGGGTGTTGGGGTCAGAGGTCTGACATGATTTTTGTTTGTCTTTGTTAATTTATTGGGAAACAGGATAGCTTAGTCTTCTATCATGCTGTAGCAAGTTAATCAAAATTTAACACTTTAAGGCAACATGAATCTGTCATTCTCACTGGCCCATACTTCAGAAGTCTACCAGGGCCAGCTTGCCCTTCTGCTCCCGGACTCATAAGGCTGAAATCAGCTATTGGGAACCCGTGGCTCCTTCTGTCAGCTCTGGAGAAGAATCTACTACTGAGCTTATGAACATACAAGCTCAGTGTCTTGTGGTAGGACTACTGAGGTCCTAGCTTCAGCCTGGGGCTAGACTCAGCTCCTAGAGACTGACAACATTTTCTAGCTAATGTTGTTGTCACCTTCTACTCTGTCTAGCATAACTCTCAGTAATGCTTCTTGTAATATTGTCAATCTTACTCTTGGTGCATTGCTGTCTATTTTGCAAAGAACTTGTATTAATAATCACAGGAAAAGCAATATAACTTACTCTAAAGCAAGAAAACCTAATTCTATCCATGTGATTATTACTGTCTACAAATATAGTTCCCCAACAGCATTTTCTGGGTGAACTTAATTAAAATTGATCTTTAATTTCAAATTATAAAATTGTATATATATACATATATGTATATGTTTATTTCTGATCTTCTTCTAACTAGAATAAATGTACATGAAATATCAAGTTTGTTCTCTACTATACATCTTCAGTGTCATAAAGTTCTTGATATTTAGTAAGTATTTTAGAATTTGCTAAATGAATTAATTTTAGTACACACATACAAGATCCTAATAAAAACATTGTTATTACTCAGAAATTTTCATTTGCATTATTTTACCAGAAATAAAGAAAAATATTTCTGTATGTTTAATCTGAGGATTTTCTTCTTCTTCTTCTTCTTCTTCTTCTTCTTCTTCTTCTTCTTCTTCTTCTTCTTCTTCTTCTTCTTCTTCTTCTCCTCCTCCTCCTCCTCCTCCTCCTCCTCCTCCTCCTCCTCCTCCTCTTCCTCCTCCTCCTCCTCCTCCTCCTTCTCCTCCTCCTTCTTGAAGCTTGAGAACAATTTTATTAGAGTTTAAAAGAAAACACCAGGGTAGCCAAGCGGTAAACCTCAGCACTTCCCCTAAGATGGAGAATGAAGGAGAGAAAGAACAAGAAACTCAATGTATGCAGATTTCAGCCAAGTGGAATGTAAACAGCCACATGCCAGGAAGGGTGTGCTTGAAGGAAGTCCATAGTCTTAAGAAGCATGCTTAGAACAGAAGTAGAATGAAAACAGGGAAAAGTTATGCTTTCTGAGTAATCAGAGAAGCTGGCTGATTTGTGAAGCAGCATGGCTGTTGTCTCTTGGAGACTGTACTAGGGGGTAGGAGTTCCCAGAAGGAAAAGACATCACCTCATTGAAAGGATAATCACATGACCCTCCTCTTCAGCATAGTTTAACTTGCCTTTCCAGGGATGGTCCCTTCAAAGGGTCATAGACCCAACCAACTGGATTAATTCTTAAAGCAGTAACAGCCGCAGCAGCGTATTTCCACCTAGAGGTAGATTCCATTCTTTACTGTATTACCTCCCCTCCCCCAAAGACATAATCTTAGTGTTGTTCAGAAAATGAGCTGAAACGTTGGGAGCAGATATAACCCATATTTTCCATGAATTTCTAGAGATCCACTTCCAAAGCTGTCCACTAGAAGGGATCTACTTCTGGCTTGGATTTCTAGTCTTACCCCCATGTACAGCCTTTAGGCAAAGGCTCTTATTTAGAACAAGATAAGAACCCAGAATGCTCCCTGGCATTCCTGGTCAAGGAACCAAGAGTTTCTGGAACTGTTGCTTCTGGGGACCCTTCCCTGAGCTGCCAATCTTGTCAGTTCTCCTGATTTCAGCCTGCCTGTGCCTTTTCAACCTCCAGGCCTTACTCAGGCATGCTGTGATTCCATCCAGTCTGGTCTAACCCAAGATTCACATCTGGGCACAGATCGAGCTTTGTGGGTCATGAAAACCTTGCCTTGTCCCATCCCCAACCCTCAGGCCATGCTTCAGTGACATTACACCATCCTAGCCTGAGACAGCCTAAAATCTCATATAAGATACACAGTTGATGAAAGAAATCCTTATGCCAAGGTCTCACTTCAAAAACACAAACAATACAAAAAGCCAAGAGAGTGTATCACTCCCCACTCCATCTAGCAGTTCTACAGAAATGTTCTCCAAAGGAAGTTAATTGACGAAATCGAGGAAATGAGTTAAAAGAACAATCATAAACTTAACCAAAAAATTCAAGGAATTTAAAGACGACACAAAGAAACAGCTCATTGAACTTAAAGAGACTAGCAGTAAATGCCTAAGTGATGTCCTCAAACACAAAGATATTACAGAATGAAATGACAAAGAGAGTTCAGGATTTGAAAATTGAATTCAATGAAAAGACATAGGTATTGAAGAGAATTCAAGTTGCAATGAAGATGTAACTGAAAACTCAATAACCCTATTAAAAAGGCAAGAGATACAGTGGATCAGTTATAAGACAGACTATCAGGACTTGAAGATAAAGTAGAGGAATTAGGCTACACAAGCAAGGAACATGAAAAAATATGGAACAAAATGAAACCCCAAAGCCCCACCACACAAACAAGCAAATGAAACAGAAAAGATACATTCAGAAACTGTGGGGCACCATGAAAAGACCCAATCTTCAAATTATAGGCTCAGATGAAAGAGAAGAATCCTCGATGAATAGCATAGATCAGACCTTCAACACATTCATAGAATAAAACATCCAGAAACCAAGGAAAAACTTATCTGTACAGATACAAGAAGCACACAGAATACCAAATAGACATGACCACAAGAAAAAAAATCCCCTAATATATAGCTAAAATATTAAATGCACAGAACCACATATATAGAAAAAAAACATCAGAATAATAGCTGATTTGTCAATGGAAGCATTAAATGCCAGAAGATCCTAGAACAAGGTACTCCAATTCCTAAAAGAACACATATGCCAACCTAAACTACTGTATACAGAAAAACTATTTGTCACAGGTTAAGTAGAGGGAATGGGAAGTGGGTTGAGAGGAAAGGCGGGAGGGGCGGGAGGAGGGAGGAGAGGGGTATCTGTGATTGGTATGTAAAATTAATAAAAAAAAAATCCTTAGTTAAAAAAAAGAAAGAAAATCTTTCCTAAAGGAATTCCTGTCCTCCAAACCAACCCTAAAGTCAATACTAGAAACTGTACTTTGGACTAAAGAGAAGAATAAGTTCAACCAAGTGACTACAATCAACAAACAGTTTTCAATAATAGCTTTAAATATTAATGGGTTCTGGCAGGGAGGTGGTGGTGAGCCACTTTAAATTCCAACACCTGGGAGGCAGAGGCAGGCAGTCTCTGAGTTTGAGGCCAGCCTGGTCTACAGAGTGAGTTCCAGGACAGTCAGGTCTAGGCAGAGAAACCCTGTTGTGAAAAAATAAATTAACAGTCTTGACTGCTCAAACAAAAGACAGAGATCAGCTGAGTAGATTCAGAAACAAAAGGTATCCAGGCACTGGGACCGGGACCTGTCCTCAGTGCATGAGCTGGCTGTTTGGAACCTGGGGCATATACAGGGATACTTGGCTCAGCCTGGGAGTAGGGGACTGGACCTGCCTGGACTGAATCTACCAGGTTGATCTCAGTCCTCAGGGGAGTCTTTGCCCTGGAGGAGATGGGAATGGGGGGGGGGCGAGGCAGGGTTGGGGGGAGGAGGGAGAACAAGGGAATCCGTGGCTGATATGTAAAATTAAATTAAATTATAAAATAAAAAGAGAAAAAAATAGTCATTAAAAATAATTTCTAAATGTGAAAAAAAAGAATCACCTATGTGTTTCTTCCAAGAAATACACTTAGTGAGAAAGATATTTAAAAAGCTTGATATCAAAAGATAGAAAACAACCAAGCCAATGGAACCACAAACAAACATACAAGTCTACTTTATTATGATGTACCTGATATAAGCATACAAAGCTGTATTTTATTATGCTCACAGCAATAATCCCTTCTGGACTCTTATATTTCCCTTGTAGTAAAATATTAATGTTTTAAAATGAAAAAAAACTACTTTAATAAAAATATGGGAAATGGAAAAAAAAGAAACAAAATGTACCATTCTGAAATACTGTGGTGATATTGTGTTCCCCCAAATATTGTGCACTCTAATAAACTTATCTGGGGTCAGATAACAGAACAGCCACAATATTAAACAGTGGTAGCACACGCCTTTAAACAGTTAGGCAGTGGTAGCACACGCCTTTAATCCTAGCATTCCAAAGGCAGAGATCTGTCTGGATCTCTGTGAGTTCAAAGCCACACTGGAAACAGTCAGGCATAGTGACATATGTCTTTAATCCCAGGAAGTGATGGCAGAAAGCAGAAAGGTATTTAAGGCGTGAGGACCAGGAACTAGAGCTGGTTTAGCTTTTAGGCTTTTAAGCAGCACAGTTCAGCTGAGATTCATTCTAGATGAGGACTCAGAGGCTTCCAGTCTAAGGAAACAGGATCAGCTGAGGAACTGGCAAGGTGAGGCGGCTGTGGCTTGTTCTGCTTCTCTGATCTTCCAGCATTTATCCCAGCTCCAGGTTTAATTTTATCAATAAGACATTCTAACAATTCATGCTACAAAATACGGTGCATGAGCTGGCTTTTTGGAATCTAGGGCCTATGCTGAGACACTTTGCTCAGCCTTGGTGTAGGGAGGAGGGGAATGGACCTGCCTCAACTGAATCTACTAGGCTGGGCTGACTCCTCAGGAGAAACCTTACTTGGAGGAGGTGGGAATGGAGGGTGGATTGGGGGGAAAGCTGGGGGTGGGGTGGGAGGAGGGAGGACAGGGGAATCTGTGGCCGATATGTAAAATTAAATTAATTTTAAAATAAAAAGAAGAAATACATCTTAGCTTTAAAGATAGATATCACCATAGAGTGAAAAGATGGATGAAAGTACACCAATCAAATAGGACTAGAAACTAACCAGGTGTTACTAGCCTAATATTTAACAAAATAGACCTTAAACTAAAACTAATCAGAAGAGGCAAGGACGGGCACTTCATTTTAACCAGGGCAACAATTAGCCCAGAAGACATTGCAATCCTAAATATGTATACATAAAATTCTGGTTTGGTACAGACTCATAAAAAGCTTACTACTGGAATTAAAGATACAGACTAACCCTAATCCAATAACAATAGCTGATTTTAATACTCCACTTTTTCCAATACAGGTCTGTTTTGAAAATAAATGACGAGCGAATCCTCAGAATTAAATGACATTTTACATCACATGATCCTAATAGCAATCTTTAGATTATTCAGCCTGAACACAGCAGCCCATAGAAGAGTCTCTAAAATAGACCACATCCTGAAACACAAAACCAATATTAACAAATTCAGAAAGACTGAAATAATTCCATGCAGTTTACCTGACAGCAATGCAATAAAACTTAAAGTTAGCAATTACTGAATCTCTAGCAAATACACAAAGTCATGGAGATCAAACAAACATTACTGAAAGATGAACTAGTCAAAGAAGAAATCAAGAAAGACATAAAAAATTCCTGGAACTAAGTGAAAATAAAAGTACAACACAACAAAACTGCTGGGACAAATTAAAAGCAGTCATAAGAGAGAAATTTATACCACTAGGCTCCAACATTAAGAGCACAGATAAATGACTTAATGGTACAATTCAAGAATTTGGAAAACAAGAACAAGCCAAGATCCAGTAGATAGCAAGAGGCAATAAAAATCAGAGCAGAAATTAATGAAGTAGAAATAAAGAGAAAATAATATGAAGAATAAAATAATTTAAGAGCTGGTTCTTTGAGAAGATGAACAATATCAATAGATCCTTCACCCAACTTAACAAAGGAAAGAAAAAGATGATGTGAACTAGTGGGCTTAGAAATGAACAGGGAAACATTACAACAGACACCAAATAAATTTGGAATACTATAAGGAAATACTTTAAGAACTTACAATTCATTAAGTTAGAAAATATAATACAAAAAGAGGTTAACACCCCAAACAGATCTATACAAAATAAAATCAAAATACTTGTAATTGTTCTGACTTAAAAAAAAAAAAAAGGCCAGGCCCAGTTAGAACCAGAGTAGAGTTCCACCAGACTGTCAAAGATTTACTTTTAAAATAATTAGCAAACAAAAGAAAGAACACTGGAAACAGAAGAATTACCCCCACACTAGTGAAGACAGTATTGTTCTAATACTAAAACCAAGCAAACATGAAACACAAAAACAAAACTACACACTTATATTCCCGATGAACATAGATGTGAAATTCTGAAGTAAAATACCCAATAGCTGAATATAGGCATATATCAACAAGATCATTCACCAAGATCAAACTGGTTTTATCTTGGGGATGCAGGCATGGTTCAATATACATAAGCCAATATATACAATAAATTATGTATATGGAGTCAAAGACAGAAATCATATGATCATCTAAATAGAGGCAGAAAAGCTTTTGGTAAAACATAACATAACTTCATGATAAAAGGCCCGAGAGAGTAGGTGTGAAGGAATCATACCTCAACATAATAAAGGCTATGTATCTGACAAACCCACAGTTAACATTATCCTAAATGCAGAAAACTTAAAGCAATCTAATCAAAATCATGAATGAGACAGGGTTGTCTACTATCCCTGCTCCTCTTCAATACAGTGCTGGAAGCACTTTCCAGAAGTCTAAGACAAGAAAAAAAATTTAAAGGGCTACAACCAGGCATAGAAGAAGAAAAATTATCTATTTGCAGATGAAATAATAATATAGGAAGTACCTAAATTCTGCCAGAAAACTTCAAGAAACTAACAATATCTTTTAACAAAGTTGTATGATACAGAATTAACTTATAAAAATCAGTAGTCTTTCTAAATACCAACAACCAAAAGATGAGGAAGAAATCATGAGCATACTCCCATTCACAATAGCACCAAAGAAAATAAAATATCTAAAGATAAACCTAACCAAGGAAGTGAAGGATCTCTACAACAAAAACTGTAAACCTTTGAAGAAAGAGATAAAGACATCAGAAAATGAAAAGACACCTCATTCTCATACATTAGTAGAATTAATGTTATGAAACTGATCATCCCACTTAAAGTTGTTTACAGCTTTCTTGCAACCCCAAACAAAAATCTCCATCTTATCTTTAAAAAAAAAAAAGGCAAAACAATCCTGAGCAAAAAGAACAATGCTTGTGGTAATAGCATATCAGATTTCAAGATATATTCCAGAGTTATAGTAATAAAAATGTCATAGTAACAGTAAAAAAAACTAGACATATAGATGAATGGAATGAAATACACAAATGCACATAATCAAGCATTTAATACTTGATAAAGATGCCAAAAACATGCACCAAGAAAAGACAAGATGTTTACCAAATGGTACTGGGAAACTGAATGTCCATATGTAGAGGGATGAAATGAGACCTGCATATATTACCTCTACATGAAAATTAATACCAAATAGATAAAAAAAACCTCAGTGAGAAACCTGAACAATTAAAACTGCTGGAAG
This sequence comes from Peromyscus maniculatus bairdii, assembly GCF_049852395.1. Lineage (NCBI taxonomy): Eukaryota > Metazoa > Chordata > Mammalia > Rodentia > Cricetidae > Peromyscus > Peromyscus maniculatus. The sequence continues at coordinate 33,611,035 of NC_134866.1, read as the reverse complement.
AAAATATAGGCAGTACCTATATCATATAGGTGTAGGAAATTACTTTGTAATAGGACTCCATTTGCCATGGAATTAAGGCCAATAATTGACAAGTGGGACCACATAAAACTAAATAACCTTTGAGTAACAAAGGAAATAATCAATTTAGTCAATAGGTGATGATAGAATTGGAGAGACTGCCTGCAACTCATGTGATATAAGATTCATACTATTTAAAGAACTTAAAAAAAGAACAATGGAAAAAAATGACCCATTTAAAAATGGGCTTGGACCTGAACAGAGAACATTGAGAAGAAGAATAAAAGTGGCTAAGAAATATCTCAAATGGTGTTTATTTTCCTTGGAAATTAGGAAGTTACAAATTAAAATTACTTTGAGATTTCATCTCACTGAACTCAGAATGCCTGAAATCGAGAAAACAAATGATAATAAAACCTGCCAAGGATGTGGCAAAGGGGAGCCCTCATTCAGTGTTGGTAGGATTGCGAACTGATGTAGTCACTCTGGAAATCAGTGTAGAGAATTACTAAAAAAGCAGGAAGCAAATCTACCAAATTACTTGGCTATACCATTTCTTGGCATATGCCCAAAGGATTCAAAATCTTACTTCATAGATTTGCTCAACTATGTCAATTGATGTTCTATTCATAATATCTAGAAATTGGAAGCACCCTAAATGTCCTTTAACTGAAGGATGGATAATGGAATGTGGTACACATATGCAGTGCAACTCTCTTTAGTTTGAAGAAAAACAAAACCATAAAATTTCCAAGTACGGTTTGTAAATGATGGAGTTAGGAACATTGTACTTAATGATGTAACCCAGACCCTGAAATATAGATGCCACATGTTGTCTCTTACTTGTGGTTTGTTCTCAGCTCCAAATCTGGATATGTGAATACATAACCTGGAGTAACCATAAAAACCAAGAAGGTAAAATGGGACTATCCATGAGGGTAGGAGGTAGGAACTCTGGGAAATAGCAGGATACAGGAGCTATGAAGGAGAAAATGGGCAAAACAGAAGGGAGGTTTAGCTGAGAAAAGGGAGGGAGAGTAATACAGAGAGATAGTTAGGGAGGAAAGATAAAAAACACTAAAAGATTTTTAATAAAGCTACAAAGAATAATATTTATATTTACCTAAAATACACATGTATTATAATATATGATGAACAAAATATAATATATGATATATAGTATATAAAAATAAAACTATGACATTTGGGATTATAATGCTTTCCCTAAGAAATAGACTGTTTAACAAGATACAAGTATCTGGCAGGAGAGACCTCCTTTTGAGTTGTTGGTCATAGGAGTGTAGAAGACTCCTCAAAACATATAGGCTATTGCTGTTGCTCTATGTTTTTCTTCCAGAATTTGGAAGTAAGTTTCTCATTGTTGAAGACACTACAAGCTTTGGAAATAAACTTTGGAGAAATTGAGATAGAACTTACCTGGAGGCTGCCTTCCTGAAGACTAAGACTAATATTCATAACAGTAGAAGGTGCCATGCAAATTTCTAAGGGATGGTGGTGGTTGTGAATCAATAGTTCTACCCATCTGTGATGTTTATGAACCTCAACAATAACCAGCATGGAAAGATATCCCTTAAGATGCAGTAGTGGTACTTATGTCTTAGTGGTAACCAATAGCTGACTAATTCTACTTAAAGTCTGTTTAATGGGAGGGAATTTGTGTCTGGTACTGCAAACCTAACCACTCATTGCTGGTGAGGCCATAGAATCTAGAAAAGAATGTACTACTGCCACTTTCTCAGACCAGTACAATTCCTGACTACATTCTTACTACATCCTTTCTTTCATTCCTGTAGCTTCCACTCTTTATTAATGAAGCTTATCTTTGCAGCATATGAAGATCATTTCAGAAAGCCACACCTGGTCAAAATGCACCATGGGTTGCTCAGCACCAATTGATACATCTATATAACACCACTCTGATGACCAAGGCTTAGAGAACCTCATGAAATAGGGTAGAAAGAATTTAAGAACCAGATGACCAGAATAACTATGAGGTTATGTCTTCTATTTATGACAGGGAAATTGAATCCATGATATTTCAACAGTATGACTGCCTAAACAAAACCTGACCAGTGGCAAAACCAATTAACATGTGAGTGTAGATAGGAAAATCATCAGAAGTTTCCTTCATTAAATGAGGAGCTATAGGCAATTAATGATTGCTGAGACACGGAGAATCAAGCCTTCTCTCTAGGGATGAGCCCCCTAAATGGTTAGCTAATACTAAATAGTCAGTTCTAAAAACACATACATATGAGGAACATTAAATGGAATCAGCACTTTGTATTTATATATTTACTTATATATACACTAACAATAATAATTATTAAAGAAAAAGAGACCATAATTTAAGAGGGAGCTCAAATGTGTGGTAGGAAAGGTTAGAAGGAGAGAAGAAATGATGTAAATACAGTACACAAACATGAAATTACATCAATTACAAAGCAAAAATCAATGAGTTATGCAATTCATAGTACATACACAACCAAACTGGCAAATGAGCCCAGAGCACAGGGAGAACATGCGATAGGGATTGAATTTTTGGTGACATTCAAGAGTCATGGAAGAACAGAAATGTCCTCTACTGAACTAGACCGCCATCACTCTGTCAGGCTGGTTAACACCAGGGAGCAACCCTGGAATAGCTGGAGATTCTACATCTTGTTGTAGATGTAGATGCTGTGGGAATGTGTGACTAATGTACACTGAGTGAGCCAAGTCCCATTTAGGTAGTTGACAATGGCTAACTACTCTGTGTGTGCCTGAGAACACAAGATGAGGATGTTATGTTACAAGGTTTCCCATAATCTTTAACAGGCCATTAGGTCAAAGGATCATGAACCTGTGATAATCTGTGAATACATCATTATGATTCTGAAAACAGTCATAAAACTCTCCACTTATAAGAAGGAAAATACTAACATTAAAAAGACTTGAAGATTCTCCTGCCTTTAAAGAATTATCTGAGGCTGAACCTTTGTGTTTTTCAAATTTATATAATCCATTAGCAAATTATGAAATATATTCATGGGTTCCAATCAGATAATTTGTCAAATGAAGAGGAAAAGGAACAAGTACAGAGTTCACTGACTTGGAAGTATAAATATTGATGCTTAAAGCTATTACTTCTTTGTGTGTGTGACGTTAAAGGTATGTCTAACTTCTGGCCTTGGCTGACATGTTTTACATTCCTCCAGAGGACCAGGAGTTCAAAAATGGAGGTTACAGAATAAAAAGATCACAGACTTGAAGGAGAAGATTGCTTCTTTATTTTTACTAATATTGAACTAGAATTTAGTAAGATTGTATTAAAAATTCAACAATAATAGTATTAGCCATATCAATACTAATGACTTCTTCAGCAAGAAATAAGGCAGTTTTATCTATTATGATGCTAAAGATATTTGAAATATATTCTTTAGGTTCAAAAGCATCTATATATTTTTGTTCTTATACCTTGAGATCAATGATGAGTCTTCTCCATGAGAAGTCAACATAGCAGTTTCTTGCACCAGGAGTGCTATCCACCAGGGGGGGGATTAGTTAGTTTCCCACTCAGTTCCAACTTCATTTCTGTGTGTCCTATAACTAGACTCTGTGGCATCCCCAGAAATAAAGTCTTGCCATCTACTTCTGCTGGACAACAAAGAAAAATGGCAGTGGCCTGTGTTTTGGAGGTGGGAACCTCTGAGGCTTCTCTACTCAAGGGATGTATCCAGTACCTGCCATTGGGGATTTTGTTTAAAGGTCAATTACATCTTGGAGCAGCATTGTTCACCAATGAAGGCTACCTCTTTTCCAAGCTCTTTTTATTTTTATTTAAAAATTTTAATTTAAAGAATTAGTTTATTAAGTGATAGCTTTCCACATGGATGTTTTCATGCATCCACAGTTATTGTCAACCCTGAGAACTATAAAGATATTGACTTAATAAAAGTGGAAACACAACTTACCTAAATGTATGGGATGTAGCAAAAGCAGTTCTAAGAGGAGAAAACATACAGATAAAAATTGGGAGTGGACGGTGGGGAATGGAACAAGAGGAATCAGATGAGGGAAGGATGGCGGGAGAGAGTTCCAGCAGAGACAGCTGGAATCTGGGGACATCTCTGGGATGAGCTAGAAACCTAGAGCAATGAAAACTCCCAGGAATCTATGAGGATGAGCCTAGCTAAAATTTCTAGCAATAGGGGTTATGGATCCTGTAACCAGGCAAGACTTCCAGTGGAGGAACTGGGACACCAACCCAGCCACAATCTCTTTGACCTAAAATTGTCTTGCCTACAAGATATGCTGGGGTAAAGATGGTACAGAAATTGTGTGAGTGACTAACTAATGGCACAGCGGGAGATCCATTCCCTGAGAGAAAGCTCACCCCTGAGGGTCAGGACCCAGAGGTAGAATACCCCAGAGACCTAGGATAGAAGCAAACATGACCTAGTCAATGAAATGATTCATAATGATATTCTGCTATACTCATAGATTGGTACTTAGTCCACCTGTCTTTAGAGAAGTTTCACCCAGCAACTGACGGAAACAGATGCAGAGACCCACAGCCAAACATTAGGCAGAGCTTGGGAAATCCTACAGAAGAGGAGGAAGAAGAATTGTAGGAGCAAATGGGGTCAAGGTCACTACAAGAAAACCCACAGAACCAAATAACCTGGGCTGACAGAGACTGAATTAACAACTATGGAGCCTGCATGGGACTGACCTAGGCAATCTGCATATATGATTGACCAAAATGACAAACCTGCCAGTGGACATGTCAAGAGAGAAGGGGATAAGGTCTAAGCAAAGAAAGTCAAAGTGTAAGAGAAGACAGTGTCAAGGACACCACAGAGATGCAAACCATCCTAAATGTCCTCTGTGGAGAACTGCACACTGACAAATCAAATGTGGAGGAAATTCATAATTTCCCAGAAGTACACATACACTGAGGCTGTGTTATGAAGAAGCAGCAAATCTGAGCAGGTCAGATGTGTAGGTCATCAAAATCTCAAAACAAAGCAATCCCAAGACCAGATGACTTCACTGGATTCTGTAAATCATTTCAGGAACATTACCAAGCCTTCTCAAACTATTTTAAACAATTGAAGATGATACTTTCTGGGTCCTTTCATGAGGTCACTGTTATCTTGATATTAAAGCCAGTTCTTCATACTCCAAGAAAATTACAGCTACTTTCTTTATTGGCTATTGACAGAGAAATCCTCAATATAACATAAGAAAACCAAATTTGACAACACATTGGAAGGATCATGCACCATTACTAAGTGATACTTTTCCCTGAAATGCAAGGATTGTTCATTATACAGCAAGTGACAAACATAGTCTTCCATGTTAACAGAACAAAACTAAAAGTATGTGATCATCTCAATAGATGGAGAAAAAGCATTTGACAAAAATAAAACAGTTCCATAAGTAAGCACCCCATAAATTAGGTATAGAGGATTTTTTTCACTATAACGGAAGCCACACTTAGAGAACTCATAACTAACACTGTAGTCAAATGTAAAAAATGTTCAACATTTTCACTAAGGTCAGGGAAAGACAGGCATGTTTATCTTCACTACTTCTGTTCAAGATGGAACTAGAAGTCACAACGAAAGCAGTTGGAAAGTGAAAATGAAAGCATGCAAATTATCTCTGTCTGTAATTATCATTTGTATTTACAAAACAATGAATAACTCACCAAAATTATTAGAACTCATCCAGTCATTTGGTACATGTACAGAATATAAGCTAATGTATAAAAATTGGTGGCATTTCAGTACACCACAATAATATACTACAACAAGCTATATGAAAAGGACTTGAGAAAGCAGTCCACTTACAACTGCATAAAAGGATTATAATATTTAGAATTAGTTTAATCAAGGTGATAAAATATTTCTACACTGAAAACATAACATGACAATGAGAGAAACTGAAAATGTAAATGAGCATAAAGGTATCTCATGTCCATGGTGTAGAACAGGAAACACAGAAAAAAATATCCATGTTGTGTGGTATTGTGTTCCCCAAAATATTGTGTACTCTAATGAATTTATCTGGGGTCAGAGAACAGACAGCCACTAGATACAAAGGCTAGAAAATGGTGGCACTCACACCTTTAATCCTAGCATTCCAGAGATAGAAATCCCTCTGGATCTCTGTGAGTTCAAGGCCACATTGGAAATAGTCAAGCATGGTGACACACGCCTTTTATCCCAGAAAGCCAGCCTTTAATCCCAGGGAGTGGTGGTAGAAAGCAGAAAGATATATAAGGCGTGAGGACCAGAAACTAGAAGATTTTGGCTGGTTAAGCATTTGGCTGGTTAAGCTTTCAGGCTTTGGAGCAACACAGTTCAGCTGAGATTCATTCTGGATGAGGACTCAGAGGCTTCCAGTCTAAGGAAACAGGACCAGCTGAGGAATTGGCAAGGTGAGATAGCTGTGGCTTGTTCTGTCTCTCTGATCTACCAGCATGGACCCCAATAACTCGCCTCGGGTTTGATTTTATTAATAAGAACTTTTAAGATTCCTGCTACAATGTTGTTCAAAGAAGTGTACAGATCTGATATAATCCCTACCAATGTGTTAATGTAAACTTCCCCAGAAATTGAAAAAAAAAAGAATTCTAAAATGTATATGGAAATGCAAAAGACCCAAGATTTAGTAAAAAAAAAAAAAATCTGAAGCAAGTAGAACAAAACTGAATACATTATATTTCCCGGCTTCAAATAGGATTGCAAATCTCTAACAATCAAATAGTACAGTATTGGCAGGAAAACAGACACATATTACAGTTTGCAGAGGCTTGAGAACTGGCTGACATTAATGATGTCTATTTCCCATAGCAACCTGCACATCCCCAATGGATGGCCTACTCCCATGCATGTACGTACAACACCAATTTGACTTAGTGGGTTATTCTTTTCTAAAAAAAGAGATGAAGACATATTAAGAAGATAATATGTTGAGGGAGACATAAGGGGAGTTGGACAGTGGTGAAATAATCATATTAATCATGTACAAATGTGAAATTTTTCAAAGAATAAATTAAATAGAAGACAAATAGATTTAATGGAACAGACTTGACAGCCCAGAAATATAAGCAGGCTCATATGGGTTTACTTTTAATAATCATTGACAAAATTACCAAGAATATAAACAATAGGGAAAGAGTAGACTGTTCAATAAGCAGTGTTGGAAAACCTAGATGTCAACACGAAAACAGTGAAATTATACAGGTCATCCTACAAAAGTCAAGCCAAAATGTATTAATTAATTAAATGTTAAACTTGAAGCTATGAAATCACTAGAAAAAAAGCAGAGGTGAAAATATCCTTGACATAGGTCTTAGCAACTACTTTTTGGATAAAACATGAAAATCAAAGGTGACAGACAGAAATAAAAAATAGGACCACATAATTCCCTAAAGTGAAGTAAATAATCAGTGTGATTGAAGGCAACCTACAGAATGGAAGTATTGTAAGTCTATATACTAGGTAGGTAATAAAAAGTGTATAAGGTCAATAAATATTGATCAATTAAATATTTTGATATTTAGCTCAATATATAGCTCAATAAATATTTTGATCAATTAAATAAATATTTTCAATCAATCAAATAACTATTTTGATCAATTAAAGGAAAAATAACAAAAGAAAGGGAATTAAAGGCAACTTGGTGAAAAGGTGAGCTCAGGAACTGAGTAATGCTATTCCAGTGAAGTCTGATTAGTGCCCAACAGGAATGTAAAACTGACCACTATCACTAAAAGCCACTATGGGGTATCACTTCATGTCATTTAGGATGGCTATTAAAGAATCAAAATATCACAAGTATTATTATGTGGTGACAGGGGACCTTTATCCATGGCTGATGTGATTGTAAATTGTAAGATTCCCCTCAAAACAGACCTACCATATGGTCAGGCAATTCCATATTTGGTTTATACTCAAAGGAAATGAAGTCTGGTCTCAGACAGAACTAGCAGGCTACTTTGGAAAATGCTTAGATATTTTTCTTTTGATTTCTGTGGAACAATGGACTTTTCAGTGTTTTATATTTTTTTTCTAGACAAACACATCCCAAAATGAGGAAATGTTGATTAAAATCTGCCAGTATAACAATGGCAAATACTTACAATGGGTATAATTCTCCATTTTATGACAATAAAAAGCCCAACAAAACAAAACAGAATATTTATACATTTGTGATCCATCTCCACTAAAAATGAATAAACTAACCTGTAGATGTAACCAACCATCTTGTTAAATAAGAAACACAGAGCCAAATACAGAGTTAAAAGCCAAGAGGTCAGAGCAATAGCTAAGAGCTGAAATTAAAAACCTTACCCTTCACTGCCGCTGCTGTCCTACCTCTCCACAAGAGACCTACTTCCTGTGTGTTTTGTCCTTTTTATTGACTTTCTATTCTGTCTTCTCATTGGTTGTAAGCCCAACCACATGACCTCATCACTGCCCATCTATACAGACCTCCAGGTCTTCTATGGTTGGTATTGAGATTAAAGGCATGTGTCTCCATGCTGGTGGTATCCTTGAACACACAGAGATTTGCCTGTCATGTGATCAGGATTAAGGGTGTGTGCTACCACTGCCAGACTTCTGCTATGGCTTGCTATTAGCTCTGATCCCCAGGCAAATTTATTGATTAACATACAAATAAAATCACATTTCAGTACAAATAAAATATCACCATACTAACCTTAAATCTAATGAAATATGTTTATGTGCAAGGAGACAGTGGATTTGAACAGTTGTTTCCATAAAGAATAGGCAGGTAGCATACATCAAGTAATAAAGAAACTAGCTAGAGTAATTCAACAGAATTTTATTGATTTGGTAAAAGTTGAATATGAGCTAATATGGGCAAGTAAAATCCTTGCACTTCATAGTGAAGGGAAGTCGTCCTCATACTCCCACAGATGTTTACTCAGTTGTAAGAAAGATCATGGACTTTGCAGACAGTGTAAAGCAAGTCTCCATTAGTTCATTTGTGCTGTCATGACAACAAGACAACAAGGCAGAGTAATTTTTAGAGAATAATTAAGTTAACTGAAAAGAGAAATGGGCCATTTAAAGAAAAGCTGTCTCCAAAGCACCAGTTCTCATATTAAATTACATATCTCAGCTTATTTTATGACCATCATCATGGCTCAAATAGTGGACTTTAATAGGACATAAATAATTTGACTTTCTCCTGACGAATCTATGAAGCTTTCTTTACAGAATATATTCTTTCTCATATTGTCTGAAGGTCATATGCTGTGGGATGGTCTGTATGTCAAATTACTCTGATTGGTCAATAAATAAAACACTGATTGGCCAGTGGCTAGGCAGGAAGTATAGGCGGGACTAACAGAGAGGAGAAAAGAAAGAACAGGAAGGCGGAAGAGTCACTGCCAGCCGCCGCCATGACAAGCAGCATGTGAAGATGCTGGTAAGCCATGAGCCATGTGGCAAGGTATAGATTTATAGAAATGGATTAATTTAAGATATAAGAACAGTTAGCAAGAAGCCTGCCACGGCCATACAGTTTGTAATCAATATAAGTCTCTGTGTTTACTTGGTTGGATCTGAGTGGCTGTGGAACTGGCGGGTGACAGAGATTTGTCCTGACTGTGGGCAAGGCAGGAAAACTCTAGTTACAGTCATATCTTCTAACTTCTGAGGATATATGTAATATACCATAAGCTCAATATTTTGGAAATATATATTGCTTATGCTTTGGTTTCTAAAGTGTTGATCAGCTCTGGGCTTTTTAATAACTGCTGCTGATCTATAAGCCACTGACATGCCATGGCTACACAATTCTGGAGAAGAAAGCCATATTTATCACCAATTACTGTATTTTATTGCTTCATAACTCATACGGATCCATCTCTTTCTTGCTACATAATTATTTGTGACAATAGTTGAAAAATAAATCGCAAAGGGATGAAAACATTGGAAAAGATTCAACTATAAGAGATATATTCCAGTAACTCAAAGAATTGGTTATGAAAACTGAAAGAGCTGTGATCAGGCCCTGTGATATGAACAGCTGGTTGAGAACAATTAAAGAGCAAATGGAATTAAGTGCATTTTTCCTTTGGTGGCCATTTATGAGTCAGCTGTAGCATGTCATCTATTTGGAGTAGAAAGCCAAGGACAGTAGAAAAATCAACCCAGTAGTAAGTGTTCCTGCACATTAAGTTCTCATTGAGAAACTGCAGTCCAGTGACGGTAAGTGTGCCTTAGTGCTTGCTTTATATTTATGGACTATGAATCCTTTGCAATTATGTCAATCCAACTAACGTTTACAAGAGTTCTGCAAGACAGAAAACAAAAATTGAAGTTTCGATTTGGGTTCATAGACTTGGAGAGGTCCAATAACTTTTCTCATCTCATATAGTTAGTTGGCTTTTTATTTGTATAGTAATCATGGCTTCCTAATTATTAACATTTAAATTTTTTGCAGTCCATATTCCATATAAAAACTTAAGGAAAACCATAGCTTTTGTGTTCACTAATCAATACACAATTTTGATTCCTAAACAGTGCTATAAAAACCGTTTATAAACTCTCTCCCTTTTGATTATTTCCTCACATGGACTGATCCTTAGTTCCCCACTACTCATTTCTTTCTCAACGATTTTAAAAGTTATCTTTACCTCACACTCCAAAGACTTCAGTCTGACTTTTGTTTCAGTCTTAGCTTACGGACTCTGGCTCCTCTGCCTAAATATGGGAAATTTTCAAATCATACATTTAATTCATCTTCCTTCAAATCTCACTGCAGAATAGCCAGAAATATCACTTTTTCTCAACAACCCTTTTTGTGAATAACAACTTGCAAACATCAATAGAGGAAAGAAAAAGAAAAAAATTACTGGTTCACTTATATTAATTCACCAGTTCGGCCAGGCCAGAAAAGCTAGAGCTCTTATTGTTAACAGCTAAACCATGTGAGTGAGTAAATTCAGAGTAAAAGTACAAACTAGAAATCTAGAGTATAGAGCAAGCTTTGTTCTTGTTATAGCAGATCAGGATGTGGACAGCTACTTGGAACTAAAGAGGGGATCTCCTTCAGTGTTTTCCCATAGAAGCCAAAATCACCCAGTGTGATGGTTTGAATGTAATTGGCTCCCATAAGCTCGTAAGGAGTAGCGCTATTAGGAAATGTGGCTTTGTTTGAGTAGGTATAGCCTTGTTAGAGGAAGTGAGTCACTGTAGGGAGAGGCTTTGGGGTTTCCTATGCTCAGTGTCTAAGACCATTTCTTATTGCCTTCTGATCAAGATATAGCTAGCACCATGTCTGCCTGCATGCCACCATACTCTCTGTCCTGATGATAATAGATTGAACGTCTGAACTGTAAGTCACCACCTCAATTAAATATTTTCCTTTATAAGAGCTGTGTTGGTCATGGTGTCTCTTCACAGCATTAGAAACCTTAGCTAAGACACCTTGCCAGGTCCCAGGTCCCAATGGCTCTACCACCTCCAGCACCACCACTGAGGCACCAAGTGTTCTAACACATTTACTTGCTGGAAATACTTCAAATTCAAGCCACAGTTCAGGGTAGTGGTGGCCTTTGTGTTTTGGAGCTAGATAGAAAAATATGAAAAGTTGGAAAGTTGACTGTAATTTGGTAGTTAAGCAAAGCACTCATTCTACCTCCTTTGTCTCATAAGGAAAAGGATTCCGAAAATGAGATGGCAACAATCCTGAATTCAATGCTTGTTATGAGAACCTAACAAAGAAAGCACATGTAACAATGTCTGGATGATAGGAAATATTATTCAGATGTTACTAGAAGCCCTAGGCCAGCCTATGTTAACTGTTAACTACCATGCAAATGCAGAATTGTGGAGTTAGAAACCCTGTAAAATATGTTTCAGAAAGAATTGGCTAATTGTATCACTTTGGACACAGGAAAGAATATCACATTGCTGTTAAAGAGTATCAGGTAGGGGCTGCTACATGGTTCAGTGGATAAAGGAGCTTGCTGTGTAAGTAAGAAGACCTGAGTTCGATCTCCAAAACCCACAGTGGAAAGAAAGAAAGGAACCAGTTTTAGAAAGTTGTTCTTTGACTTCCATACATGGCCTATTGCACATGAATGTGTGTGTGTGTGTGTGTGTGTGTGTGTGTGTGTGTGTGTGTGTATACAGTCACAAAGTACAAATAATAACTTTAAAATATGAGGTGGTTCTATCATTATTCTTTATAATCTATGGTTAAGTAAACACTATAATAAATACAGGTGTTAGGGACGTAGCTCAGTTGACAGAGGGCTCACCTAGCATTGGTTCCATTCCTAGCACTACAGTTAGGCACACATGGTGAGATGTTGGAAGGCAGAGGCGGGGGACTCAGAGTTCGTCCTTGGCTACACAGCAAATTTGGAGGTCAATCTGGACTACATGGTAAAATATCTCAAAAGCAAAACAAAACCAAAACTAGAGAAACAAGCAAACAAAAAAAAACCAAATAAATAAAACAGGATAATGCCATGATATCAAAATATTCAAAGCCTTGTATCTCCGCGTCCACTCCTAAGAGGCATGGCATGGCAGATCTGATTGGTCCCTCTTAGTGACTGGGCTTGTGGCCCTGGCAGTGGTGACAAGGAGGAGCAGTGGGAAGAACAATATTATCTGTACTCTTTCATTTATTCACTCCTGTAATCTGTGAATTATTTTTCAAGAAGTAAAAGTGTTTTCTAAAACAATAAGAGTACACAGTTAGCAATTACATCAGTGAAAAAAGTATGAGTCACATAATCTTAGCATTTGGAAAGCTAACCAGAAGGATTGTCATGGTTTGAAGGCAGCCTGAGCTGTTCATGTCCTCCAAGACAAAGAAGCAACAAACAGAAGAACTCAGTAGAAGTAATACAGTAAGAACACAAGGAACTAGAGGAAGAAGGATCCACTATTGGCTGCTCCTGTGACATTCGGAACGGGACTTGGCTTGTTTCTTTCCTCAAGTAACACACTGTGCTTACATCAGATCCGTGTAATGCTTCGGTGACTCTAAACAACCAGCAAGAGCAATACTCCACTCTGCACACCAGGAAGTGCATCCTCTAAACTGGGGAGAAATTAGGCTCTTACCTGTTTGTGTGTTTCTATAAATGACTTCTTCCCCACACCCAAAAACAATGACACGGCCCGGCCAACATATTTACTAAGTCCTGTATGTGTTTCTGCAGAGTGTTGGCACACCACGGGAGCCTACCATAGTAATCTATTAACAAGTCCATTACTGATGTGCAGTCCTTCCAATTGGCGGAGGAGAACATCTGAAGAAGGAAAACACTTGGGCTGTGAAGTGTGGGCGAGAATGAGCACCTGCAGTGTGGGCAGACAAATGAAGCAGGTGCCACACTGGTTAGGTGCTTGCAAGGGCTTTGATAACTGGAGCATGACTGACTGCTGAAGATTTGCAGACAGAGTAAACAATCCATTTGTTTATAATTATTTGCGAATGTTCTAACCTCTGTTGTCCTCTTTGGTAATGTTTCCTGCGTCAGTTTGGAGCACAGCTTCTGTTAGACTAGAGAAGTCTGACAATGTAAACCAGAAGTTCATTTTCTAGGGTCATCCCTGCCTGAGTTTACCTTGTCTCCTAAATATTGATGATATAAGAAAGATAAGCAAAAATAAGAAGGGCCAGAAGAAGGAAAGCAAACTCTGTTCTTGCTTTTTTATATCGATTCATTTAGTCATTATTTTTATTTACTGTTATTCAACAAACACACATAGTACCTATTCATCCTTGCATTTATTCAATAAAGAAAACATACATACAAGTAACATAATATAGACTGAGTGGTTTGTATTTACTTATTTATGAATATATACGTGTGTGGTTTGTATTTACTTATTTATGAATATATACGTGTGTGTGTGTGTGTGTGTGTTGATATATTGTGTACCCCAATAAAGCTTGCCTAGGGATCAGAGGACAAAGCCAGCCACTAAATTAGACATAGAGGTCAGACAGTGGTGGCACACACCTTTAATCCCAGCACTTGAGACCTCATGCCCTTGCTACCAAGTATTGGGGAAGCACACACACCTTTAATCCCAGCACTAGGAAGGAAGGAAGATGGCAGGGCACAGAAAGGTATATAAGGCGTGAGTAAACAGGAAGTCTCACTCTGGAGACCAAGGATTTCATAGAGGAGAGAACTTGTGGCTGGCTTGCTCTGCTTCTCTTATCTTTCAGCTTTCACCCCAATGTCTGGCTCTGGGTTTTCTATTTATCAGACCGTCTGAGATTCCTGTTACACTATTGTATCGCAACAATTAATGAGAAATGGAGGGCACAAATTTAAAAAAGAGAGAGCAAGGAGGGGTATATGGTAGGTTTTGGAGGGAGGAAAGGGAAGGGGAGAAATGACGTAATTATATTACAATTTCAAACACTAAACCAAATAATTTTTAAAAACACCTGGGGAGGGGGAAGGTTTTACAAGATGCATGCTTATGTATGTTGTGACCATTTCTTAATGAAGTCAGTTCGCCCACTGATTGTAGACAAATTCACAATCTTAGTGCAAAGGAATTGAATAAGAGTTTAAAATCTCTTACACTTTGCTCCTCCACCAATAACCTTGACAAGCCCTTTCTTGCTCAGCCTATGAGACCTATTTGAGATTATTTACTGCATTGTACTTCTACTGATTTTCCAGAAAATAAATGCTCTATGATTTTTGTAAGAATACCTGAAGCTAAGGACTATTATTAAAAAAAAAACAAAAACAAACAAACAAACAAAAAAACTAGATGTATGAGAGACACACATGCCTTGATTGTTTTTTTCAGTGTAAATTGTTATGGTATGCCATATTTATCTCGAACTGAAATGTTTTCCATGTCTGTAGTTATGTCTCATGTTAGAATGACTCACTAGTAACCTTGAATTAGACAATAAGCTGTGGTTGATATATTGTGCATCCAAATAAAACTTATCTGGGGATCAGAGAACAGAACAGCCACTAGATTAGATATAGAGGCCAGACAGTGGTGGCACACACACCTTTAATCTCATCACTCAGGAGGCAGAGATCTGTCTGGATGCATGTGAGTTCAAGGCCGCCCTGGGAACAGAGCCAGGCATGGTGGCACATATCTTTAATCTCAGCACTTGAGACCTCATGTCTTTGCTTGGGAAACACACATGCCTTTAATCCCAGGAAGTGATGGCAGGAAGCAGAAAGGTATATAAGACATGAGGACCAGAAACTAAAGGCTTTTAATAGGAGTTCAACTGAGACCATCAGGGGTGAGGACTCAAAGGCTTTCAGTCTGAGGATTCATGGAAACAGGATCGGCTGAGGAGTTGATGAGGTGAGGTTGGCTGTGGCTTGTTCTATTTCTCTGATCTTTCAGCTTTTACCCCAACACATGGCTCCAGGTTTTTTTTTGTTTGTTTGTTTTTTATTAATAAGACCTTTTAAGATTCGTGTTACAACAAGCTAATGAAGAGAATCTTCAGGTGCAGGAAGACATAGGCATTTCAGATGTCCTTGTGAGTAGAAATAGTGTCTGCATTTCATAATATTCATGCGCTATCATTTGGTACTCTTTGAAAGTACATTATACACAATTAAATTTTGCTTCTTTTTTACAATGTGTTTATTACCAATATGTACATAATTCTACTATTTAAAATACATCCTTTAGACTTCTACAAATCACTTTAGTCTAAAAACACATTCAAGTTTTTTTTTTTTTTTAATTTTTGAGAGTGAGCAGTATAACATTATGGTCCAAGATTTAGTGCTTACTTTTTAAAATTACAATATACACTGGTAATGGATCACTGTGGAATTTAAAATAGTAGGACACTTTAATATAAATGATCTGAGAGAATACAATACATAACAGGTGGTTAAACTTTTTCTATAACCTGGAGTACTTTGGTCTTTCAGGCAATCTTGGGTCTCTTTCTGCTAGTCATTTCCATCAATGCAGGGCTGTAGCCAGTGGCTGCACAGATGGGTCTGTGTTATGATTAAACTTTATGTACAAGCACAAGCAGACCAAGCTTGCTTATTAGCTAGGTTTTTCAACCCTGTATTATATTATTATAGGGAAAAATTTAATTATATATTTGACCCTTAATGTCTCTTGGTTCTGCATCTATGGTTTCAACCAACTGTGGGTGAATGAGCAGTATTTTGGGAAAATATGCCTGTACTGAATGTGAAATGGATGGACACTTTACGTATTTTTAATTGTTTGGCAGCTTCATGCATTTATAGAATGAATTTTAGTTGGTTTTGCTTCCACCCCTATTCACCCTCCTCCTTCTTCTACTGTGGAAATTCTTCCCAACAAGACCCCCTTTCTGCTGTCGTGGTTCCCTTTTGTGTGTGACACACCGAGTTTAAGTATTTCTCTCGCTTGCACATAGGTGGGAGATCATTTACTAGAACAAGAGGAATTTCTTGGTGGTTACACCATTGAAGAAAATAAAATCCTCTCCCAATCAGAGTGAATCAATCATTCATTCAATTTTGCATAAAAATATGAAAATATCAAAATGAACCTCAAAAATATGTGCAATTATAGTTTATTACTTAAAATGTTATTCATTTTTAAAAGCAAGAGATTTTTTTTCAAACAAATATGCTTTATTATTCATTCACGCATAGGCAGTGTGCTTATCCAAATATCTGGTATGCTAAGCCATTACAGCTTATGGTTATATGGTTGTATGCCACTATGGCATATAGTTAATACCATGAATTTCATTTTCTGGTAATTGGGCATCTTGGGACCCATCTGAATCTGAGGGAATTGGGACTCCAGATTCAAGGATGATGAATCCATAGTGATGGCAAACAACTAGTCTGCAAGTGTACCAACCAAACTACACACTCAACCCCTTTGTCAGATTTTCATACTCAGCATCAATATCCGATCTCCTTACTCAGTTCAGGGCCAGGAGCCAAACAAACCACCCCCAAGATTACTCAAACTGGCCAATCCTAAGCCTGCTTCCCTCCATTCACTTCTTTATACAGAAGCCATAACTCTTGTCCATGCCTCCTCCTTGTTTCACTACTGTCACGTGGTTTTTATACCATAAAATTAGTGTCTTCTAAGGTTAGGTTCCATTCCCACTCTAGGGTTACCATACTATCTGCATTTCATTACATGAAATGATGCAATATTTTGTAAATTCCATGCACATCTCCCCATGCAGCTTAAATCACCTCTAGATTATATATAATACTTAACAGTGTGAGTTCTGTAAGTCCTATGTAAGTAATTGCTATTCTGTATTATTGTGGGAAATTACATAGTGTAAAAAAAAACCCACTCCATGTTCAGTATAGATATATTTTTTCAAATCCTTGTGATTCACAGTTGGTTGAAAACAAGGCATTCCTATTATCATCTTGATCATCGTCTCTTTCTTGTCACTGCTCACTAGATATTCCCATAAGCATACATAACCATTACCTGAAAGATAATAATTCAACAATTTTCTTGTCCTCAAACATAGCAGGTATTTCACTTTTTTTTTTTTGTAAAGGCATTGCCAATTATTCCAGCTCCTCTGATCAGAGACCTGGATGCAACCTTGGTATTTTCTTCCTCTCTCTGACCCTCCACTAGTCAATTGCTAGTCATTTGATGTTGTACTACTGGAAACATTGGATGACATATCCTCCTCTCTCTCCATCTTCACTCCTTTATCGTCACCTCTCCAACTTCATCATCTCTTCTGAGGTTCAGCATGACCATTGGTGCCGACAGTGCCATTTCTTAACCTAGTGACTCCTTTCTATTTTCTTACATTCTGTTGCTAGCGTGAATGCCTCCCATCCAGCAGCTTTCCTAACCAGTGGTTGCTGATGAGGCATTTCTCTGCCTCTGGGTCCTATAACATAACACTTGGGCTTCATTTTCACTATTCTGTTCCAAACCACCTCAGGACAGCATGATGTTATGGTGCACACCTCAAGAAACTTGTGAACGAGCCTGTGCAAAAGATGCATATTAAAATGTGGCCCTGGTTCCAAGTCAAGGGCAGCCTGAGAGACAGACAGACAGACAGACAGACAGACAGATTTGATTAATAATGTATGCAAATTTTCCTCTCATTCATGCTTCCTTTATTTAAAGAAAAGACACTTCCTTTGCTCAAAGACTGCTGAATTTTTTTCTGGGCAAGGACTGGGAATTTCCCTCCTCAATTTCTTACAGGCCTAACTTTAGGCAAGTCTCTTAGACTATTTCCTTATGAAGTACACTCAGTTCCAGGAGACCTTTTCTACAAGGACAAAGTCTTCTTCCCTCAAGGAATAAGAGGTGAACTTCATTCTCAGTTTCCTTTGCAGGTGCATGGACACAATCATTTAGTCACGCTTACATCCTGGATCCCACTCAACACTTTGGACCCACAGTATCCTAATCAAGTAACATGACACAGATATCCTGGACCTTTCTAAAAGGTGACATGATCTCCTTCAGGCTGAGGGCTTAAAACAGTGCAATTAATGAATTCTAAGGACCAGAGATTCTTCTCTCTTGGTGTACTGAAGGTGTTCTTACTGTGTTTACAATATAGAAGCATTACCTAAAAAAGGATAGCTGTTTCACACTTAGAAGGCTCAAAATTTTAGAAATAAGTAAATTTATAATTTGAAATCTATACAGTATCTATGCACATGCCACGATTAGCAGCTGAAGCATTGAAGATATGCTTTGAGTTAATGTCCTACCCCAGTGGACTGTTGTAAAACCTGGGCAAATTCTTTCGCTTCTGTGAGCTCTCTCAACTGTACAGTAAAAGATTATGTGAATTAAGTGAGTTACCATACATGAACATTTGAGTTATTTACTTCCAACAAATGTTTAAAGTCAATAACAAGAATGAGTTAGAAGAAGAATGGAGGGAAATGGGAACAGAAGGAGATGTGGTCTTTACAGAAAGACCATTAAGATCCTGATAAGGAGAGATCATGTCTACAGGTATATTCCTTAGAGGAATGAATGGAATTAAGTACAGCTAGTCTTCACTTAAGGATTTCTTTCAGGACTCTCACAGCTACCACTCTGTAGATGCTCAAGTACCACATATAAAACAACATTATTTGTATATAGATGACATTGTATATATTACATTCTACAATGTAGAATATTTATAGTACCACAATGTAGATAGTATGTGAATAGTCACTATTCTCTATGGTTTAAGGGATAATGATGAAGGGAAAAGAGTCCTTTGTGTTCAATACAGAAGAAACAATTATGAAAAACTAACAATATATCGCATAACATGAAGAATGATGCTGAAAAGATGGTTGTTTTTCAGAGACTGAGGATTTGTGAAGTAATGGGCTCTAGAACCATATGCCTACGCATCACTTCATATAAGGGTATTTTGCCTAGTGGTTGCTGCATTGAAAACTTAAGCTTTGCTTTTGGAATGTTTTGGATTTTATTCCACACCTTCACTTAGTAGTTTGAGTTTACAAATGTGGAACCCATGGGTACACAAGGAAGATGGTATTCAGTAATTTTGTAAATGTATGATGAATAAGTAGGGGATATGGAAGAATACCAAATTATGGTGAACCACAGTGACTAAGGTTTTACTTTATATTGGCAAAACATCACAGTAGGATCATTAGTTACTTTTGTTGTTGTGAAAATTTAACCAATATTAAAAAAATGTTCCTTTCTAGACATTAGGGTTCAAAAATCCTCTTGTCTGATATACTCAGTTGCCCTTGCTCTCCTTAATTCTAGAAGTGCTCTGTATTTCAGAATCTGCATGGAAATATGAGTAAGGGATCTAGCGTGGATGGCACATTTGACTCTGTAGTAACCGATATGTCCACCAGCAAATTTAATCTAAGAACACCTTCATTCTTAAGCATCAAAGATTAAAACATTATCCATTGGAAAGATATTTGCATTCTAGAGACTCAGGAATTACTAGAAGCTTCTTCAACTCATTCATTTATTTATTCACCAGTCATGTTTCAGGTGAAAATTTAAGATGAATAAAAATGGCTGCTGGGTAAGAGAGTTCACAGAAACAATGTTCACTTTTCACATTGTAGGTTTGACTGGGGCAGATATTTTTATTAAGCTTCAAAAAATTACTGATTCACACTTTGTTATTTGTTGTTCACATATGTGAAACATTATTCTAGAACTAAAGACAACTGCTGAAGATAGAAAATACATGCCTAGGAATCCACCGTGTAATGTCCCAGAATTGCCCATTAAACACTGCTTCAATGAGATTTTTTCATAGTAGTTGATTTTCTCTTATCCATTGTGCCATTTCACATGCTTAGGATTTTTCAAAGTCAGAGGATTATCTAATTTGTGACCCACAGTAATATTTGAACAATAGTAATTTTGAAATAAAATGATAGTCATGTGAAATGCTGTTACTTGTTTTTCATTACAAAATTAATATATTCCAATTGTAGGAAACATAAATAGCCCAGTAAAGATTAAAACGTTCTCAAAACAAATGAAAATACAGCAACAGAAAGTCCATGGCATAAGATAAATCAGTGTCAAGGGGGAGTTGAAGCTGGAATTGTGTTTCAGGGATAGAACACTTATCCAACATTTGTGAGGCCTTGATTAGACCCCCAGCACCACAAAAAGGGTGGAACTTTATACATCAAAACCACAGACATTTCAAATAAACAACATAATAATGTACCTCACGGACTTAAAACAGCAAGATGGGCCAAACACTGAATTAGTAAAACCAAAAGCATAATAAAAATCAGAACATAAACTGAGGTAAAATAAAAATAACAGCACCTTTAATTAAATTAAAGTTTGTTTTTGAAAAAGAAAAACAAAATGGACCAGCTCTCAGCCAAACTAACTGGGTAAATAGAGCAAAACTTCAAAATTAGATTTGGAGTAAGAAGACATTATAATTTCTATCAAAGAAATGCAGAGGCTAGAAGAAACTATCATAAATTTACACCCTAGTAATTGAAAAACCCAGGAAAAATGGATAAATCCCTTGACATATACATACCAATATTATGACAAGAAGACATAGGAAAGCAAAAGAGACCAATGTTATTTAAAGAGGTTAAAATACTAATCAAAAACCTCTCATCAGAGAAAAGTTTAATACAAGTACCTTCACAATTGCTCCATAATATATTACAAAAGAACTAAAACAATTATTCAGAAAACGTAAAGGAAGGCATTTTGCTATGTCCTTTCTCCAATGTCAGAATAATGCTGTTCTAAAATCTGGTAAAGATACAAAAGAAAACTTTACAACAGTATCCCTGATGAACATAGAAGAAAACATAGTCAGAAATTACTGGCAAATTAAACTTAAGAGTACATTGGGTAGTGGACATTTATAGTGAAGTATTTTCTAGACATGACTTCATCATTTCACATATGAATCTACATATGCTGTCACTGCATGCATAAGATCAAGCCAGATCAAATCCAAATATTGATGGAGAAGAGGCTATAGTATCCCACCCCTAGCTGAAAGGTTATTGGTAATTGATGGTTGTTAGGAAGGAAGAATAGGTTCTCTTCAGCG
Organism: Peromyscus maniculatus bairdii; assembly: GCF_049852395.1. NCBI lineage: Eukaryota > Metazoa > Chordata > Mammalia > Rodentia > Cricetidae > Peromyscus > Peromyscus maniculatus. Next base: position 33,589,429 of record NC_134866.1, on the reverse strand, counting down.
ATGTGAGAGGCTCTCCATGCTCCATTAGATGGTCCTACACCTGCATACGTACAGGTACCACTAAATAGACTCAGTTGATTTAAAAAAGGAGAGAATCTGTGGAGTTGGGACGGAAAAGTGGTGGTGACGGTTGGGGGGACACGGGTGGAATCGCAGTGGAAAGAAAGGGAGATGCATTTATCAAAACACATTAAATACATGTATGAAATGCCAAAAACGTTCAAACTGCATGATCAAGTGGGATGTATTCCGCTCACGAAGGGATAATTCAAAACTCACAAATCAGTAAATATAATATCAGTGCAACAGAGAACAAAACCCATAAAATAATTGTAGTAAATTGACAAAAGCAAACAAGTTTTTTAAACCATACTTTCATGATTAAAAAAAGCTATATAATTCTCAACAAATTAGTTATATAAGAAACATACCTCAGCATGGTTAATGCTGTACATGAAAAAAATCACAGTCAATGTTATCTTGAAGGGGAAAAGGTTGGAAACAATACATTTTCACAATCTAGAGTACATTTCCTTTTTGATCCAGAATAAGAAAAATTATCTGCTTCTACTGCCCTATTTAACATATTGTAGGATGTTTTAGTAAGAAGTAGGCCAATTTAAAAAAAGCTAACTAGACAGCTAAAAGTGGAGCATAAATTATGAATGTTATCAGATAGCTAGCAATTCTAAAGACTCCACCAAAAAGATGTTAGAACTGATAATCTAATGTACCAAGTTACAAAATTAATGAGCATTTTAAAATGCTAGTATATTAGCTATGCACAATGACATATTTCATTATGACATCTCCAAACACGTACATAAAATATTTTGTACTCAAGTCTTATCCTTATTATCATCTCTTATCCCCCAGAAACCATATAATCTCCTCCCGTGTGAATGTGTGTGTGTGTGTGTGTGTGTGTGTGTGTGTGTGTGTGTGTGTGTATGTGTGTGTGTGTGTGTTATGGGTAAGGGTTTATTTACAATCCCTGAGGCCCTGACTAATGGCCACACCACTCTTCACAATCTACCATTACCTGTTTATAAATCCTTAGTCAGGCCCATGTGGATGCTATTTGTCAGTGTGATATGAAAATAAAAAAAAAGATATAAAATACAGCATGCTGCTATAGTAAAATGCTATACATATACTAAGTATCTTATAACGAAGCAGATGTATTTCTGTAAGTTCTGCATGCTGGAAAATTGAAGATTGGGCATCAGCAGACCCGGAGTCTTCTTGGGACTTAGTGATCCACGAAGCCTATATTTTTCACTCTCACAAAGTGGCAAGATGAAGTAAATACTCTGAAGGCTCTTGTTGTAAGGACACTAACTCATTTCATGTGGGCCCCATCCTTAAGTCCTTTTACTTTCCAGAGACTCAATCTCCAAACACCATAACTTGAGGGTAACACTACAATATGTACATTTTTGTGGTGGAAGGAAAGAAGCATCGTTTGTAGCATGGACAAACATCATATTGTATATGTACTTGAAGATGTTTACCTTTGTGAACCAGCCAGAAAAAGCAAGGGACAGTTGTGCCTAATCTCGTCACCTCAGAAGACATCAGACTAATAATTGTTGAGTAATTTATCTTATAGAAAATCTACCACCTTCAAGGCTAGTTACCCTAAAAATTAGTTACTGTTATAGAGAATCCATCAGCCATCTATAAACCAGTATTTCTTAAGCGATCTAATCTAAGATGTTATTGTTCTAATGATCTGATTATGTTTACTGCTGGAGTATGCCTTAGTGCCTTTTCATAAAAGCACTCATGGACATGAGATAGTTAACAAGAAAAAAGGTATTAGATTTATAACATTAATATTTAATTGAAACATTTTCCTTTTTATAATTTCACCTGTATATGTTTTGTGTAGATGTAACCAACCGTCTTATTAAATAAGAAACACAGAAACAATGTAAAAGAGAAAGCCGAGAAGTCAGAGCTCAGAGCTAAAATCTCACCCTTCCTCCTGCTGTCCCAGCTTCGCGAAAAGAGACCTACTTCCTGTCGGCTCGTTTTTTTATAGTATGTTGTTCTGCCTTCTCATTGGTTGTAAACCCAAACACATGACTGCCTCGTCACTGTCTGAATGTACAGCCCCCTAGGTCTTAAAGGCATATGTCTCCAATGCTGACTGTATCCCTGAACACACAGAGATCTTATGGGATTAAAGGCGTGTGCCACCACCGCCACACTCTTGCTATGGCTCTAATAGCTCTGACCCTGAACACACAGATATCTATGGGATTAAAGGCGTGTGCCACCACCGCCACACTCTTGCTATGGCTCTAATAGCTCTGACCCTGAACACACAGATATCTATGGGATTAAAGGCGTGTGCCACCACCGCCACACTCTTGCTATGGCTCTAATAGCTCTGACCCCCAGACAACTTTATTTATTAACATACAATCAAATTAATATTTCAGTACAAATCAAAATAATATTTCAATACAATTAGATTAGCACCACATTTCCCCTTTTCTATTTTAAAAAAGAAAAAAAGCAAAAGGTTATGACTAACAAAAGAAAAAATATATACAAAAGTACAATAACTATATACAATATATACAAGTAATAAATACCTAAACAGGTATTTGACAAATCAGAGAAAATAATTCCATTATCTATCCTATTTTGATAAATCCAAGATATATCTAATGCACTTTCTATCCTAATTAATTTTCAACTATAACTAACTAATCTTCAACCATAACTAACTAATCTTCAACTCCCTCAGAGACCCAAGAAGGAAATAATATTAGCTAACAAAAATAAAAACAGGAAGTGCATGCAAGCAACTTCCAAAAAATTTTGTGAGTTGACAGAAACAGCCAGCTGCCTGGGTAGTCACCTGAGGTTTCTCCGCAGTGTTGGGGCATCATCTTCAGCCTATAGGCTTAGTGTATCTGACAGACTCATTTGTGAAGTAGGATGTACACAAGGTCAACAGTTCAACCTCACATTGGGTGAGAGCAGTCCACGTACCAGAAACACCTGAATTCCACTAGTGTCCTGTCATGATTCATGATTTTAAATTCTGGAAATTGTTGACAGTTTTTTAATTCAGCTGTCCATTCTTCTTGGCTGTGTATATATGGCTTCATCTCAGCATCCCCTTCTTCTCCACATCCCTCTATTAAATGCCAGTCTACTTTTGAGAGGCATGAGCTTTCAGCTGCTGTTCCATTGTACAACAGAATCCATCGGCCCTCTGCCTGTTAAGCTGCCTTCGAAGAAAAGGGCACTGTACCTTTTCTGGATGCGAAGGCCACTTCAGGGATGGGGCCATATTGTCCTGGCCTCAGAAGATGCCTTTTGATAAAGCCATAACCACACTTGTTTTGGCAAGAATCAGTAGTCCCTTGTTTCGTGATCTGTCTGTCCATTTTGTCCTGTTGATTCGAGGATACTTTGTTGTCCAGTGGCTAACTTTTGCCAAAATGAAAGTTGACTCCATATGCAGTTTCTTCAATGCCCATATTTTCTCTAAAGTAGATTGGTACTGCCAGGAGCCGACATGTCTCAAAAAAGAAAAATTTTCTAAGTTATTAAAACATTTTAAATGCCATATTCTGTAGATCTCTGAAGGGTTTGAAGATGACCTGTCTAAAACATCTCTGCTCAATTTTTAAAACATATCTAATATGACTACAAGTTCTATGATAATGTCTAACTACTAACTTTCATTTCTTTATATCCTAATAGTTGATAATGATAACATTCAAGGATCAGAAATTTGCATTACATTGTTAAATGAATGGTATAAATACAATTAGAAATATACATATAGCATTTTCTAACAATATCGGTTTCAAATTTGTATACAATATAAAACAATTCAATCCAATGTAAAGTATTTAAAACTAGTAATTGTCTTTTTCTTTTCTTTCTTTCTCTCTTTTTTTTTTTTAAACAAGAACCTTAAATCTAATCTCCTTTGCTTAGCCTTTTTCCTAACCCTTGACAATAACTTGTAACCAACAATTATCCCAGATCCAAAACCCATTAAAAAGACCAAAAAACCACCCGCCCCACACCACCTCTTTGGGAATGTGGGCGTCATATTCTTAAAATTGCTTCCTGCTGGGTATGGGCAAAGTTTTCTTTATCCTGAAAGAAAAATTTTAGGTTAATTGTCAAATTCTAAGAGAGGTAACTATATCCTTCATTATCCAGTCTGTGTATAATGCCAAAGTTCAGGGTTTATCTCAAGTCCTTATTCAAGTAGTCTTTGAGACTGGATCATCTCAGCTAGTCATCTCAAAATTGCTCTGAGCATCTTATAGTTCAAAGCTGATCTATGGATGATGTTTGTCAGCTTAATGATATTATTATTGTCCACGTGGAATTGTTGTTGTTGTGGGGCCCCATCTTCTTTCTGGAGACTTCAGTTGATGTTAGGCCTGGCCATGATTTCCTGCAGAAAACTGATAAGAGACTCGAACACAAAAACATATATATGCAGCTAGCCTTTTTTCTAGAATTAGTTAGTACTCTATGTGACCATTCATATCTTAACAAAGTTTAAAATGTATATATATATATTAATCTTGTAAATTTTGATATAAAATTTATACTTTGAGAAAAGTTTAAAGAATCAGAATAGAATCAAAGAGTTGAGATTAGTAATAGAATAGTCCCTTAATTAATTTTGCTTTTGTCCTGTACCATAGCAGAAGATGGCTCTTATTCTGGCATGATACAGGGAGTTTGCATTTTCCTTTTAACAACATGCTTGAGTTTAAAGAAGGAGAGAGCCATTCTCCAACTCCAAAGTCAGCTTTAAATTTTAATTGAACTGGGACTATTAGAAAACCAATAGTGTTAAATCTTTAGAGAAAAGCAGAAACAAACATTTAGGAAGACAAAAAAATTTTTTTTAGATAATATATACCCATACACCGTTTCACTCTGTTTCTTGGGATAGATGATTTGTCCCTTTTCTTCAGGTGTCCCATTTGTCCAGTGTTCTTCAGATTCCTTAACCTTCATTCTCCTACAAGACAAAAACAAAAACCTTTCCCCAAGACTAATTTTGGGGATGTTTCCTTTTGACAAGTTATTATCTGATTAAATGAAAAGGCATGTGTTATTGATACCAGTTAGTTTAAATTGGATGTTCATGCTGGTTGATGAACTATCACCTCCTCTAATTAAGAGGTCTCTCTTGTTCAAATCGAACCTTTATCAATTTTGATGGTACCCACAGCTTATCTTCTCCTGTAGAAACAAATGTAAAACCTCGTCCCCAATGTAATACATACCCTGGTTTCCATTCTGAGGTCAGCACATCCTTAAAGTATATAGGCTGATTTAATTCTGTAGTTTTTTCTATTATCCAATGTCTCTCTGCAGCTGTTGTTCCTTTCTCATTGGCATTCAAAAAATTCAAAGTTAGAAGAGCATTATGCAGTCTATTTCTGGGGGTTTTTGTTACCCATTTCTGTTTATTTAGCATATCCTTTAGAGTTCTGTTTGATCTTTCTATAACTGCTTGACCTGTAGGATTATGTGGTATGCCTGTAATATGCTTTATATTGTAATAAGCAAAAAACTGTTTCATTTTAACAGAGACATATGATGGAGCATTGTCAGTTTTGATTTGTGCAGGTATACCCATGATGGCCATAACTTCTAGCAAATGAGTGATTACAGAATCAGCTTTTTCAGAACTCAAAGCAGTTGCCCATTGAAATCCTGTATAAGTATCGATAGTGTGGTGTACATATTTCAATTTTCCAAATTCTGCAAAGTGAAACACGTCCATCTGCCAGATTTCATTTCTCTGAGTACCCTTTGGGTTACATCCTGCTGGTAATGGCGTTTGATTGTAGAAGGAACAAGTAGGACATTTCTTTACTATTTCTTTGGCTTGTTGCCAGGTTATGGAAAAATCCTTTTTTAAACCTTTACTATTGACGTGATGTTTTTTATGAAATTCTGAGGCCTCCAGCACATTTCCTATCAATAATTTATCAATCTCATCATTGCCTTGTGCTAGAGGGCCTGGCAGACCAGTATGGGATCGAATGTGAGTTATATATAAAGGATGATTCCTTTTCCTGATTGTATCTTGTAATTGAATAAATAGTGAAGTTAATTCTGAAGCATCAGGGATAAATTCTGCAGTCTCAATATGTAACACCACTCTTTCAGCATACTGAGAGTCAGTTACTATGTTGAGAGGTTCTGAAAAATCCATTAATACCAACAGAATAGCATACAATTCTGATTTTTGAACTGAATTATACGGACTTTGAACCACTTTACTTAAATTTTCTGATTTGTAACCTGCCTTTCCTTCTTTGTTGGCATCTGTATAAAATGTACGAACTCCAGATATGGGTTTTTGCCGTACAATTCGAGGCAAGATCCATTCAGCTCTCTTTATAAGATCAATTCTATTGCTTTTGGGATATTTGCTGTTAATTTCTCCCAAAAAATTACTGCAAGCTCTTTGCCAAGGTTCACTTTCTGTCCATAATTTTTCAATGTCCTCCTTAGTTAATGGTACGACAATTTCTGCTGGGTCTATGCCTGCTAATTGACGAAGTCTCAATTTTCCTTTGTAAATCAAGTCAGAGATTTTTTCCACATAAGTTTTTAATTTTTTATTTGGTTTATTTGGTAAAAATATCAATTCCAATATAATATCTTCCCTCTGCATTAATATTCCAGTAGGAGAACGCCTAGAAGGTAAGATAACCAAAATGCAATCCAGCTTTGGATCAATACGATTCACGTGTCCTTCATGCACTTTCTTTTCTACCAAGGCTAATTCTTTCTCAGCTTCAGGTGATAATTCTCTTGGACTATTTAAGTCCTTGTCACCTTCTAAGGTTTTGAACAAATTAGTCAGTTCATCATTTTTTACCCCAACAATAGTTCGTAGATGAGAAATATCTCCAAATAATCTTTGAAAGTCATTAAGAGTCTGTAGTCTATCTCTCCGAATTTGCACCTTTTGGGGTCTAATTTTTTGTAGCTCTATTTTATATCCTAAATAATTAATAGAATCTCCTCTTTGTATCTTTTCAGGAGCAATTTGTAATCCCCAGCAAGGCAAAATTTTCTTTACTTCTTCAAACATTATTTCTAAAGTATCTGCATTTGAGTCAGCTAGTAAAATATCGTCCATATAATGATAAATTATAGATTTAGGAAATTTTTTACGTATCACTTCCAATGGCTGTTGTACAAAATATTGGCACAGAGTTGGGCTATTCAACATTCCCTGTGGGAGGACCCTCCATTGAAATCTTTTAACCGGTTGAGAATTATTATAAGTAGGTACTGTAAAAGCAAATCTTTCTTTGTCTTTTTCTTGTAAGGGTATTGAAAAGAAACAGTCTTTTAAATCAATAACTATGAGAGGCCATCCTTTTGGTAATAGAGTAGGCAAAGGCATCCCAGATTGTAGAGAGCCCATTGGCTGAATTACTTTGTTAATTGCTCTAAGGTCTGTTACCATTCTCCATTTACCAGATTTCTTTTTAATAACAAATACAGGAGAATTCCAAGGGCTGGTTGATTCTTCAATATGCTGAGCATTTAACTGTTCTTCTACCAGCTCTTCTAAAGCCTGGAGTTTCTCTGTTGTTAAAGGCCATTGCTGGACCCATACAGGCTTGTCTGTTAACCATTTTAAAGGTAGAGCTGTTGGTGTCTTTGGAAGATCATCAGTTATTATGCCCTGTTCTTGTATAATATGGATGGCTGGTGACCACTCATTAGAACAATATCTTCTAATATTTCTCTCAGTAACATGTGCTAGTTTATGATTTGTTTCTGAGATTGGAGGGATGTTAATCTGAGTATTCCATTGTTGCAACAAGTCTCGACCCCACAGGTTCATAGTTATGTTAGCCACATATGGTTTTAATTTTCCTCTCTGTCCTTCTGGACCTATACATTCGAGCCATCTTGCACTCTGTTTCACCTGAGATAATGTCCCAATTCCTAATAGTTGAACGTTTACCTCCTGAAGAGGCCAAGTTGGATGCCAAAATTCTGGTGCAATTATGGTAACGTCCGCACCTGTGTCTACCAGACCAGACAACAAAACACCATTTATTTTTATTGTTAATTTTGGTCTTTGTTCATTAATAGAAGTTTGCCAAAAAATTTTCTTTATGTTTTCTCCTGAATTTTCTATTCTCTTTGTTTCATCATCCTGACCAGCATGATTTATTCCAATAGGCATTTGGTTATTTAATCGCTCTCCAGAGCAGGCATTTCCTCTATGGCTGCCGGAAAGGTTTGAACTGGATTTGCACTGGGGGCCTGCCTGAGGCCCCTCTGGGAGTTTCCCGAAGACTGAGGCAAAGGATTACCCTGTCTGTCCTTTGTTGATCTACATTCGTTGGTCCAGTGTTTTCCCTTACCACACCTTCTGCATATTCCAGAAGGAAGGGGCATTCTGTTGCCATTGTTCCTTGAAGAAACATTGTTTCTGGGAATGACCTGTCTACAGTCCCTTTTCAAATGTCCTTGCTTTCCACATCCAAAACATCTAACACTCCTCAAACCTTTTGAAATTACTTCTCCTACCCATGTATCATCATGCTCATCAGCTTCAACATTAATTGTTTCTCTAATCCAATCTTCCATAGGTGCAGATCTTGCCCTTAATGGCCTGATTATTCTATTGCATGCTGCATTCGCATTCTCAAAGGCCAAAGATTCAATTATTGCCTTACTAGCTTCTGAATCCGAGACCATTCTCTTTACTGCTGAAGCCAGTCTTTGTAAAAAATCTGTAAAAGACTCTTTTGGGCCTTGCATCACCTTTGTAAATGACTCAGATTTTTTTCCTGGTTCCTCAACTCTGTCCCATGCATTCAAGGCTGCCGTTCGACATAAAATTAGGGTTTGGACATCATATAAACATTGTGTTTGTGCTGAAGCATATTGGCCTTCGCCCATAAGCTGATCCTGGCAAACTTGTTCTCCTTTATCCCTCCATTGTTTTTCTATGTTTTTAGCCTCCTCCTTAAACCAAGTCAGAAATTGAAGTCTCTGGCTGGGTTCCAGAACACCTTGTGCAAGGTCCCGCCAGTCCTGTGGTACTATCCTATTATATGTTGACCAAGTGTTTAACATTTGCTTTACATATGGGGAATGCATGCCATAAGATACTATTGCCTCCTTAAACCTTTTTAAATCCAACATTTCAATTGGAGCCCAAGTATTTTGTGTAGCCATTTGATCAGGCATCTGCTGTACGGTTACAGGATAAATTAAGGGTGACTGTGTGAAAACAGGCTTTCTTTCTGCAACCTTATGATCCCGACTTGAAACAACTTCACTGTTAATTTCTTCTGTCTGAATTTTTACAGGTTTAACAAGTTCTTCTAAAGCTGTTATCCTGGCACTTAAATTGACTATCTTTTTAAATATTAAAATGTGGATTATTATAGTGATAAGGTGCATAATTCCACCAATACTAATATTATATAGTTGTTCCATTGCCAGACTGCCTAAAATTTCGAACAAAAACCAATTTTCTTCTAATGTACACATAAAACCCATTTGTTTTTTAATGTGGAAAAAATTCTCTTTTAGATAGTTTCCTTTAAAATATCTGATATATTATGACTTACCAAATCTGCGTAGAACAGTAGAAATCCGAGGGGATTTTCAAAGCAGCCACCTAGTGTCCCAGGTGTAAATCCAGAGAGAGAGAGAGAGAGAGAGAGAGAGAGAGGAAAGAGAGAACGCACAAGAAAGCGTAGCCGGCTAAAGCTTAAATGCAGCCACGTGTTCCCTCTTGTGCCGAGTCAAGGCTTGGGTCTGGCTTCCTTAAGCTCCGACCACGTGCGTTGGCTTTACAGGCAGGGCCCTGTTCGGCAGGGCAGGTCTGAGTTGTTTGTAGCACCGGCTTTAAGCAAGCAGGATTTAAGCAAGCAGCTCACCGATAGTCCAGCCTGAGGTCAAGCAGAACTAGACCCAGGCTAAGAAGCCGATCGCCGCCGGCCGCCGCGGGCCGCCTGCCGCCGCCGCGGGCCGCCTGCCGTCGCCGCGGGCCGCCTGCCGCCCTTGCGGGAAAGCCAAGCAGTTTTTAATGGATTCTTGTCACGTTGGGCGCCAGATGTAGATGTAACCAACCGTCTTATTAAATAAGAAACACAGAAACAATGTAAAAGAGAAAGCCGAGAAGTCAGAGCTCAGAGCTAAAATCTCACCCTTCCTCCTGCTGTCCCAGCTTCGCGAAAAGAGACCTACTTCCTGTCGGCTCGTTTTTTTATAGTATGTTGTTCTGCCTTCTCATTGGTTGTAAACCCAAACACATGACTGCCTCGTCACTGTCTGAATGTACAGCCCCCTAGGTCTTAAAGGCATATGTCTCCAATGCTGACTGTATCCCTGAACACACAGAGATCTTATGGGATTAAAGGCGTGTGCCACCACTGCCACACTCTTGCTATGGCTCTAATAGCTCTGACCCTGAACACACAGATATCTATGGGATTAAAGGCGTGTGCCACCACCGCCACACTCTTGCTATGGCTCTAATAGCTCTGACCCTGAACACACAGATATCTATGGGATTAAAAGCGTGTGCCACCACCGCCACACTCTTGCTATGGCTCTAATAGCTCTGACCCCCAGACAACTTTATTTATTAACATACAATCAAATTAATATTTCAGTACAAATCAAAATAATATTTCAATACAATTAGATTAGCACCACAGTTTTGTATACTGGTCACTCTACATTCCTACCCTAGGGAACCAGCCCCACAAATCTATCTCACAAGTTCACATCTGCTCATTTTGTTTTGTGAACCACCAAAATTAACCAGAGATGTAAAGAGCCAACGATCACATCTTTCTTTAAGAAGATGAGGATGAAAGTATTTTGGTGGACAAAGCATAAAAGGAAATAATATTTTTTTCTGAAAATATGACAGCTATTTGCATATGTTCTAAAAGCTGTAGTCAGAAAAAGCTTATGTATCTCCTCACAAATGTATGAAAGGCATGCTACCCATAGCAATATTCTTTATTTCTCTTGCTTCTGTCACAAACATATTTATTTTAAAACTGTTTAACTTGATGCTCTTCATGGTTTTAGGCTTTTTTTTTTCAAGTCTAAAATTAATTGTCTAAAAAATAATTGCAATGTGAGGGTGGCAGTAAATATTTTAATTAATCTCCCAAGCCATTGTTTTGCTTCCTCATGACTGACAATGCTAACCAACTCTAAGTGTGTCTGGTTAGATTCCCAAAGCAAAAGCAATCTTACTGTCTTGGAAAACATGTCAGGTTTCCTGGAGTTGTCTTACATGTAACCAACAAACCTTGTACTTTTCTCCTTAAAGAATTAATTTTAAAGTCTTTTTGTGTCATTAAAACCCTCACAAAATGTGGTAAATATTTATGAAGTGTGTTTATCCAATGGAAAATAGCAGTCTTAATTATGAAACTTTGTTACAAAAATAAAAATCTTGTTTTAAGTCGCCAATGCAACTTGTTTCAGTTAAAACTCTGTATTCCATTAGGATAGAGATAATGCGAAGCAATTGAGCAACTCTTGATGCCTCATAAAGAATCACCTTGCCCACATTAGCTGACTACATAAAGTAGCTGCTCTGCAGCTACCTTTTAAGGAACTCTGTTCTCCACTCCCATTTATTGCCTTGCTGTTTTGGGTGTTGTTAGTCTAGGTACTTTCACTGTTTCCCCTGCTCTAGATTCCTAACTTCAATCCCAGTATATTCATCTGTAACACCAGCCACATCTTGAATCTCAGTCCCATAGACTACTCTGGTTTATTTTCGCTTCCCTTCTCAAAACTTTAGTCCTCGTAGCCAGTAACAGTCATTTAGCAATATTTATCTAACCCCAAGCCCTGAATTCTGTTTCTACCTTCTCTATTCAGTTGGAAGCAAAGCTGCCAAATATTGCTCAAATTGTGGTAGGAATTCTGGTAAGGAAGGGGATTCTCTGAGCAGAGCCCTTCCAAAGGCGGATCTACTGACCAGGTGCAGAGACCGTGGTTGGCAGCCACCTCCAGTGGCTATCTTAAGATCTGCGTCAGCTGTGTAGAGCTTTTCATGCAAGGTTTTCCCCTTCTTGGATCAGTGCACATGTACTAAAGTAGAGACAGGGCAATCTGACCTGTAAAGGGTCAACTATAAAGAACAATTTTGCTGAGGAGTGCATTTTCTCCAGAACTCCTTTTCGGTTTATGCCTTAGTTACACATCTGTTGTGCTTTGATAAAACACCATGGCCACATCAAGTTAAAGAGGGGAGGGTGTTTTGAGCATATGATTCCAAGGTTTAGGACTCAATGACAGGGACAGCATGGCAACAGGTGGCAGACATGTTAGCTGGGGCTGAAAGATTAGTGTTGGAGGCTCTCATCTTGAACCACAAGCTGGAAGTGAAGAGAGCCAACAAAATACAGAGTCTTTAAACTTAAAGAACTCCACCAATGACATACTGTCCCAACAACACACCGAATCCTTCCCAAACAGCACCACCAACTGGAAACCAAGTGTGCAAATTCCCAGGCCTGTGGGGAACATCTCATTCAAACTATCAGTTTCTGAAGATTTTCCTATCTGTGACCACTCAACTTCTCTGTCTACCCTATTCTTCCTCCTTATCTTTACCTCCACAGATGTTGAATCTTGGTATGTTGCTTACCCTTCCAATATCTCATCAACTGCGACCACAGTATTTGACACGCAGTAACCCCTTTTGCTGTTCAAAATGCCTATTTTCTTCAATATCGCATTTCTTTCCACTATCAGCTCACAGTCAATCATCACTGCTTTCTAATATTGGACAGCAGCTCTCTGTAAGTCATTTCTAATTGAGTTAGGATGGTGATAAAGATACAAGAAAGGCCATAGAAGTGCCAAACCTGGTGCATTATTCCTGTGTGAAGATGAATGGCATCCTAGGTGACTGCAATAGAGGACCTGGATCAGAGCATCCAGATATGGGTGCCTTCAGTATATTGCTAGATCTATAGTTCGGTTGTGGCAGTGGAAGCATTCAGTTCCTTAGATAAGATTCATTTTGGAAGAAGACTGGAATCAGCCTAGAAAGAGAAAACAGCATTACAGGTGTGTGACAGGATTGCTCATGAAATAGCAATGCATACATTCCCTTCGTCTAGAACTCCCTTCAAAGTTGTACATTTTGTACACTTAGACTTGTAGATGTGATACTAGAAATAACAAAGGGACTAATCACAGAGGAATGCAAAAGACAAACTTTTTGCATCTTGGGCTTTAATACAGAAGTACTGGCCCAAGCATAACAACAACAACAACAAAAAGCCAGAATGTTTAATTAGGTAAGAATCAGTCAACCATAGTTCTCTCTTCCACTGTCCTATTATCCCCCTACAGGAAAACCTCAGAGCGTGGATGGAGGTACCAGAAAAGATGAATTAAGTAGCATAAACCACATCACTCTTTCCTTTGTCCTAGATTCTCTCCTGGAGTTGGATGTGAGCACTGAGCTATAAAGGCATGAGGTCATGAGTAAAGGGTATGTGTGGTACTCAGTGACTATAGTTCTGATAGACCATGGCATTGGCTCTATGACAAAGATTCTGAAGACAACAGGAATAGAGAAAACTGAGTCAGGCTCAAGAGCTTTCACAGAAGCTGGCAGAGTAGATGCCAGAAATCTTTCATTGATTTTTATCCTCAAAATATCACCCTAACAGCTAGAGTTCTGAAGCCTACTGGACGATTCTTACAGTAATTATCTCAAAACTTGAAATCCTGTTACAGTATTTTGTTTCACTGAACCAGAAATGTGACCCTATTGCATTGGATATAGATTAGTTTCCAAGTCCTTCAAATGCTGTAACTGACATATTTCTTCCAGTCTTAAATGGGTGTCTCAGCAGAAATCACGAATGAATGTATCAAGAGAGGATACCTGGAATGGTGGCTTCAGTCTAGAACTCTGTTGAATTGAGATATGTTGTAGATCTAAAGTGAATTCAAGATTTCAGGGACTTAAACTGTATCTCTTGGAAAGTTTAAATGCACAATTGTGAATTGGGTTGTATTGCTATAAGACAGCACTGGCTTGATATGCTATGAAACAGCCTAAGACAAAATTATCTTACATCTCAGAAGCATGTCACACAGACACACTGCCATAAAAAGAAACCTTTTATCAATGTTCAAGTCTTATAAAGGGGCAGAGATTTCTGCTTTAAAAATGAGTAAGGGACAGCCAAGAGGAAACCGTCATTTGGAGACTAGACTTTAAGTGAATAATAATAATAATAATAATAATAATAATAATAATAATAACAAACAAAATGCCTGAATTTATCTAGCTTCCTTGGTAACGACTAGAGAAAACTGTCAGAAATAGATACATAAGACAGTGAGGAAAAGTGAAAAAGGTCATGTTTTTTTTTTTTTTTTTTGGTTTTTTTCGAGACAGGGTTTCTCTGTGTAGCTTTGCGCCTTTCCTGGAACTCACTTGGTAGCCCAGGCTTGCCTCGAACTCACAGAGATCCGCCTGGCTCTGCCTCCCGAGTGCTGGGATTAAAGGCGTGTGCCACCACTGCCTGGCAAAAGGTCATGTTTTTGCAGATCTTCCATGAATTGAAATAAGAGCCTTCTCTGAGAATGGACAATGACGTCGAAGAGAACTGTAGCACGCACATCTAATTCTAGCACTCCAGAGGCTGAAGTAAGAGCATTATGATTAGATGAAGATGTCTTTGAGATACAAACTGAATTCCAGGCCAACCTTGGATTCATAGCATGACCTTGACTCATTTAGTAAAATTAAAAAAAATAAATAAAAAGAGAAAACTAAAAAATGGTTTAGTAGGTAAAGGTACTGGCTGCTACAGCTGACAGCCTGATTTTGATCTTCAGGCCCTACATGGTGGATGAATAGAAAGAAGCCTTTTACATTGTCCTCTGACAGACCCACAGACATGCACACACACACACACACACACACACACACACACACACACACACTCACTCACTCACTCACAAAAAGTGGTAATTTTCTTTTTCTTTCTGGATTCTCCCCCTGCCCCCCACACTCTCACACATACACAATTAAAAATATAATAAAAATTTAAAAACAACAACAAGAAAAGACAGACTAACATTAAGAGACACAAAGATTTAAGACACAGATGTCTTGCATGAAGGAGATAGTGAGGACTACCTAGGAATAAGTGCAAGTGTGTATTCAAGGTTCAGAGCCATGCTGGCTGGTTGGGTCTGGTCAACTTCCTTTCCAGCATCCCCTGGAAGCACTGTATTTATAACTGTTACCTTGTTCATAACGAAAGGGCACATTACCAAGAATCTCCAAGTTCTAAACTAATGTTCATTGTGATATAAAGTTATTCTTCATGGCTCTCAGAAGCTCACAGTGAGGATTGATTGGAGGTGATAAAGAAGAATCTAATCTACAGTGGAAATACCCAGAAAAGCAATAAAAGTCCTCACTGTCAGACTGAAGTGCAGTGCAGCAGGGTTTTTTTTGACTTGCCAGCCCCTAAATCATGGCACAGAGACTTAGTATTAATTGTGAAAGCTTGACCTTAGCTTAGGCTTATTTCAAACTAGCTCTTATAACTTAAATTAACCCATTTATTTCTATTAATTTATGTGCTGTCATGTGGCTCATGGCTTTTACCTCTTTTACTGCATGTCCTGCTTCCTCTGTGTCCAGCTCATGACCTGCCTTTCTTTCTTCTTTCCAAAGACCTCTCGGTCCCCAGAAGTCCCACTTAACCTCTTCCTGCCTACCTATTGGCCATTTAGCTCTTTATTAAACCAATCACAGTGACACATCTTCACACAGTGTAAAGGAATATTACACAACATTGCACTCAACATAATCTAGACAGCCTATTAGGCCAAACCATAATGGCTACTGACATCTGGTGGGCATAAAACCTGAATACTATATATTCAGGTGCAATGCTAGCAAGTTAGAATGGAGTTGCCCCACTGGAAGAGACCTGAAAACTTGGTTAGTGGTTGAAGTCAGGAAAAAACTAAATGAGTTTATGAATACAATCCACATATCCTTGCAGATGGTGAGCAGGCTGTCAATCCCCGGTCTCATACTTTACATGTTAAATACAAAAAAACTTAAGAGTTTTAAACCCATGGCAAAGGAGGAGCTATGTTGATTTGAGTCTGTTTGGATGAAAGTGGTGATACTTTAATTTCAGAATGCTTCCAGTAGTAAGAGTTACTAAAGGTAAAGCTCCAAGTGGTAAAGGTGTTGAGATTCCCTAGAAAATTTAAATTTAGATGGTTGTTTTAGTCTTTAAAATCATTTTGTTCTGTATACAGGGATGGATCAGTATTTGAATCAGTAATACTGGCCCTAGTTCAGATTAGCTCTGCACACACAACTGTGTTACAAGTAGTGCCTCTTGGACACACATTAAAAACATTCCTCTCTGAAGATAGAAACTGATGATTTCCTGGAAACTAAATGCATGTACTTATAGTAAACCCATTAGTGAAATGAGTAATGTGACCACAAGCATTGTCTTGTGGAAATACTAATATTCTGTTTTGGTTATTAGATGGAAAATAGGAAAAATATTGAGATTAGAAAATACCACTTCAATCACTGGGGAATTTGGTTGAAAATTGATTCTTTCAGATTTCTTCAACCTGAAAAAAAAATCAATGAAGAGGCAGAAATGAAATGGTACTTGTATCAAAAATGCATGGGACTGGTTAGCATGCCAAACCAAGTTTCTGTCCATGTAGATTCGCCATTCTCCAAAGAGTTTCGACCTGCAAGACTGTGATGACTCCACCTCTAAAGTTAGCATCGGGCAAGTTTCCAATATAGTCAAAGGAAAAGCCATAATACTCTATGTTTTATGCTTCAAAGATCACTGAGACACCATCAATTCAGCCCTTTCCTGACTGATCCATTTTTTCTCTATTCATCCTCCCACCTTGAAGCTTGAGGAGTCATAAGGGTTTTTTTTTCCAAATGTATAACAGAAATATGGATTTTGGAGACTGAGAGTGATCATGACTGAGGGAATATTAAGTATATAAAAAAGTTTGAACTAGTTACAGCAAAGCTGGGAGACTTAATATAGAAATTCTGTTACTGTTGAGGGTTGGGCAGATTGAAGGCTTCCCCTAAGGCCATGATGTACTGAGAAGGAACCTTTTCAAAACCAGGAACAAGCATAGCAGAGCCAGTAACAGCCTGGGGCCAGGGCCTTGGGATCTTTTCCTCCAGGCCCTGATGTATGAAGAAGGAACACAGTTCCTTCTCTAAAGCCAGGAATATACTTGACAGAGCTTGACCTGTGGCCAGGGCCTTGTGGGACCTGGGCTTCAGATTTAGAGAACTCAACTCTTCCCACTCTACCAGGCTATCATTGTCAGTCCCAAGGTTGCTATGAGCACAGTCTGTAATGCTCTTGAGATAACTTGTGTTCCTCTTGTGCAACATGATTTGATTAACTTCTCTCTGACTTTGTCTCATTTCTCCCCAGGAAATAGTCTATAACATGCTGCATTTCTTAATAAGCTTGCTTGACATAAAGACATAGCTTGTGCAAGACCTCCAGACCTCAGTTTTCTGTATTCTTTACCTTTTCATCCTCTGGCCATCTCCCACTTAGGACCCTGTCACTGAAGAATGACCTGCTTGTAGCTAGAGAGTTTTCTCTCCGGGTCCCGCCAAGCCCCGGCAGTCTGACAGCCCATTTATAAAATAAACACACAGACACATATTATTTAAACTGTTTGGCCTAATGGCTCAGGTTTCTTGCTAAATGTTCTTATATCTTAAATTAACCCATTTCTATTAATCTATACCTTGCCACATGGCTCGTGGCTTACCGGCATCTTCACATGCTGCTTGTCATGGCCGTGGCTGGCAGTGTCTCTCTGACTCAGCCTTCCACTTCCCAGAATTCTTCTCCTCCTTGTCCCACCTATACTTACTTCCTCCTGCCTGGCTACTGGCCAATCAGTGTTTGCTTCCTCCTGCCTGGCTACTGGCCAATCAGTTATTTATTTATTAACCAATCAGAGCAACACATTTGACATACAGAACATCCCACAGTACCTGCTGGTCCAGGAATAGAAAGAATAGAAGAGGAGAGGAAAGCTTAGGAAGTGAAAGATAGCCGAAGTGAAACAATGGCTAGTACCTATGGACAGGAGCATCCAGGGCAGCTCCCAGTGCTGGACATGCTAGAAACACAGAGCTCATTATTCCTCTCTCAGGACCAAACCTCTCTGCAAACATCCTGCCCCATCCACACTCAGTGACCTCTAGAACCGTTGTCTTTGTTGCCAGTGTCAAGATCCAGCAGCTTCTCTCACCTGCTCTGAGAGTATCTCCCAATGGAAAACCTCAACAGTTGAGGAAGCCAGCAGCAGAATAGGAGCCTAGAGATAAAGCTTCGCCCATTGACTCCATTTGTACAAAACTGTGCAGCAGGGATGGTACCCAACTGTATCTCTTTGTACCATTAGTTGGAAAAATCACCATCAACGTGACTGCAAACTCTTTCTCAGATAAAGAGTTTTAAGAAGTAAGTAATGTGGACTTTTACCTTAAATTTTGTTTCCATGTTTGGCTAAGAACAATGAAGTCTCTAGCCTATTTCAGAGTTTGCCAAACATTATTTTTAAAGATCAAAACAGTAAAAATTTTAGGATAAGAAGCTGTTCACCCTCTGGTGTCAGCTACAATGTCATCTGCCTGGATGAAAGAACACATAGCTTCACTTTACATTAGGCCTCAGAGGCTGCTGGGCTCTGAGTGAAAAGCACAAAGGTGTTAAGAATGTAATTCTTGTGTCATACTAACTTGAGTTACAAATTAGGAAAATGGAAATATGGTCAGACCCCCACCAGATATTATAAAAAAATTAGGACATGCTTATAACTCAGATGATAACATATTGTTTGTTGTAAAGTAACCCAGACAATACACAATAAGATATCACATAACAAATATTGTGGATATTTTAAAAAAAATTCTCCTACACAGAAAATTCTTCTAATGTGAGCAAATACTAATAATAACAACACAACGTCATTTAATTCTTCATTCTAAATAAAATGTCTACTAGAGCCTCTTTAATTCTTGCTATGTTTGACAAATTCCAAGTAGAGATGTAAAGTAGTTTTTATTTATTTATTTTTTAAAGACATGCTTTTAGTCAGTGCTAGACATGCTTCATTATTTTTCAAATTTTGGTTCTGATATTTGTAAGCACACTCTTTGATTACTCAAAGTTTGAGTATTATTAGATGTTTTAATTTTATTTAAAAAATTTTGTTTTTCATTTTACATACCATCCCCAGTTCCCCTGCCCTCCCCTTCTCCCATCCCTCACCTCTCTCCCATTCCACCCCCATCTATTCCTCAGAGGGGGTAAGACTTCACTTGGGTAGTCAACCAAGTCTGGCATACCAAGTTGAGGCAGGGCCTAAGCCCCTCCCTCCTTCCCTTCCCCGCCCCATATCAAGACTGAGTAAGGTAGGGAATAGGTGCGTGGGTTCTTAAATACAGATTGAATGCCTTGAAAGAAATAGTTCATAATCTTTCCACCTCAAATAGCTTCATTTCAGCAAGAGCTGCATGCTAGATAGTGTCTAATGCACACATTTTCACTTGCCATTTTATTTGAATACTCAATAAAATGTTAAATAATATTCACTCAATAGTTACTAAGTAAATTGTCTTGATCTCGAGGGAAGTTTTTTAGCATGATAATTTTCTCAATAAACTAAACTATTTAATCTTCTGTTGCCTATCTCAGTGTGCAGTGATAGTCACTTTTTTTGTATGATGTAAATTTTTTTAGAAATATTTAAGTAATTTCCAGAGTGACACAAAATTTTTCACTAGGTAAATGTCAATATATTCTAGATACTGTATGGTTATAAATTATTAAGTATATTCTTAGTATTATTTAGGTTCAAAATTTAGGTCTAGAAAGCATAAAATGTTTTCCTCTATATTTCACATTATATATCTGTCTCCCTTTCATACTTTATTTTCTGCTGCAAGATTTTTCTATCCTAAATATTGATAGAGGTCCATTCTCCTTGTGTGACTTGTCTCTTTCTGAGCTCGTTATGTCTGTGTTGAGAATACTGCTTCCAAATGTGCTGTTTATTAATACAGGCATTTCTGCAATTATAAGGCTTTGTGTATCAGACTATGTGGTAGTCTAGTGTGCATCCTGCTAAACCCTTATCAGTCTATGGGTTTCTCTTTGCCTGAGTGAGGTGGGTTTGCTCTCAAGGGTGAGATGCTGATGTCTGTATGTCTTTCCTGTATGGTTTCCACTGATGCAACCTCAAATGAGCAGACACAATTCTACAAGAACAGGAGTTTCTAATTCTATAAAGCACAAGAACATGCCCATTTCTATCTTTCCAATTTCTATATTCTTCCATTTATAAAAATAACAAAACAAAACAGAATCCTAATAACTATCAGAAGCAGAAATGTTGGCTTTACTATAGGCTGTGATGGACTGTAGCAGATGTTTAGTAGTTTTGCTTTGTGAACTTGTGGCTGAGGGGCCCACATTGAAGGCGTTTCCTAAGACAGAGGACCAAGACATTATAGATGTGCTGTTGCAATCTTAACATTGGCCATATAGATTTGCTTGAAGTATTCAGATATGAATTTCCTTTATCAAGATATTTCACCAGGATTACAACTAATGAAGCACCATTAGAAATAGTAAAGCTGGCTGGGCAAGTTTATTGCTTTAGAGACATTGATTCCACCATGCTGTTTTGAGAATAAATATTTTGAACAAAATGGTTCAAAACTATGACCCCCGTTGACACAAAACAGAAAGAAGATGTCTTTATAAACCATTAAAATTGATATAGTTTCTCCATGTTAATTTGTGGAAAGTGTCTCATTTGCTTATCTCTTTCTACATTAAAAATTATTGGTTTTTTGCAAGATTCACTTGAAGTATTTAGAAAATACTCATCATTCAATGATATTTTAGGAAATTATGTTTAAAATTATACTAATAAAGAGAAATACTCTCTCACCTGTACATGAATAATTATAAACTAGACTTGTAGGTTTAGTCCTTGTAAGTTATAATTGATTATATCTATATTCACACACATAGAGACAGACACATACATCATCATTTGATCAATTAGTATATGACTTTGATGAATGCTGTTGAATTACCAGTTTTAATAAAACAGTGGGGAACATACATATATATCTATATATGCACATATTTGTGTAAATATTTTATATATACTTCTGTGCACACATACATTTACATGCACATCTATGTTATGTATAATTTTTCTAGTGTGACAGCACCACCTGCATTCCTCAGGATGATCCAAAATTCAAATGACCTCAATAGGTAGAATTTTTCACTGTGGTACTGGCTGTTATTTTCCTTTTCTGTAAACATAATTAACTGAAGGGGAAGCTTTAAGCAAGGGAAAACTGCTGGAGGCCATAGCCCTGGAACATGGGAAAAAATTGTATGAATGTCTTGTCGTAATTTGGATTTCACTACAAGGTTCAGTGAGCCCCAAGGTAGCAGTTCATGTTTAATTCATATGGCAAATGGTAAGTTAAAGTGAGACAAAAAAGTTTTCCACTATTAATGCAAAAAGCTTACCAATATTAAAAGAAAAATACATTTGCAATGGGGGAAGTTCTCAATTCTTCTCTGCTGAATGGGAAGTATTCATAGATTTGATGTCATGTTATGAAGACTAGAAAAATACTTAAGATCATATGTAGTTGGAATGTGGAAAATTAGTTTTGTAAAGGGCAAGGGTAAAATATACTTTATGGGAGGTTGGTAGAGCTGTGAAAAGAGAGATATATCTTCTGCTCAAGTTGCAATTTCTTCATGATTGCATAACAATATGGGGGAAAGTAGAATAGTGTGATTGTAAAGGTTGAACTCACATCCAGGTGGCTAACCAGAGGTCTTGCTTTGTGATTACTAATGATACTCTCTCATAATCTTAACAAAATCAGTAGACCTAGGATGAGGAACTAAGCAATTAGGCTTGAGATTTCTAGAGTATTTACATCAGAGGTATTAGTCATTTAATCCATACATTTTAAAAGACTGGGTTTTACATAAAGCTTGATAAAAATCTCCGATTATTTTGTATCCTTAAATGGTGGTCCCCAAACCAAATGATTACAAAAGTCCTGGTTAAGTTCTTCTTTCTATTTTCCAAACTGATGCAAATGTGAAACCATCTTCTTCAATGTCACTTAAAATTATTCTTTGTAATATTATATGATGTTTCTAACTTTCTATAATGATTTCCACTGACAAACCATTGCTTATCAGTCTTCTGTGCCCTTCGGTCTATACAAATGTTACTCTATTAACTAATTTTAAGCATTAATTTGAATTATTTCATTAATGTTTCAATTCTGTAAGTAATGTAAATATACATAGACAGGTGCAATATTAAGTGAAGCATCCATTACACCAAGGAATATCTGTGAGATATTGAAGATATTTCATTGAAGAAACCACATCTTGAGTGATTGGTATAAATATTTTTGAACTTCAAAAAATATAGCTAATAGTAACTGCAGTTTATAAGTATCACTAACAAATTAATGTGTGTTATATTCTTATCTTATAGTGAGTATTGACCAATACCAATATTTGAGGTTCATTTACTCTTCTTCAAATAATGAAGAGATAACTTGCTATATTTCATTCATTAGTAAAATCTGTCATGGAAAACTCTAATTTCGTTGTAAGCCTAACTATAGTTTTATGAGACCTGAGTATTTGATGTGCCAATTGTTCATAGATCTTGATGTATATTTTATCTGCTTTTTTAAATTTTCAAATATTTGTAATATATTTGCAGATTGAGATGGGACAAGTATCTGAAAAGCGAGACACTGTCTACTTGACTCAAGCCAAAGTCATCTGAGAGGAGGCAACTTCAATTAAGAAAATGCCTCCATAAGATCTTATAGCACAAGTCTTAAAAGGTCTTATTAATAAAAACAAACCCAGTGCCAGTTATTGGGGTGAATCTGGAAGATCAGAGAAGCAGAACAAGCTACAGCCACCTCAGCAACTCTTCAACTGATCCTGTTTCCTCAAACTGGAAGCCTCTGTGTCCTCATCTGAATGGCTCTCAGCTGAACTGCTTCTGGAAAGCCTGAAAACTTAACCAGCCTAAAAGCTTAACCACTCTAGTTCCCTGTCATGAATTTGCAGGAGAGAAGAGAGTTTAAAAGGAAGAAAGGGAAGGGGAAATGTTGTAATTATATTGTAATCTCAAAAATAAGATAAAATGCTAAAAAAAAATAGCAAAGCAGAAAAATCTTTCATGTGTTGATGTTACTCTTCTGTTTAAAAAAATCTGTTCAAGTTGTTGAGACAGGAAAGTAGAAAATTAATTTCAATTTGAGTTGGTAGTAGCAAATGCTGACTTTCTCCTCACATGTTGGTATCTTAGCAAGATATCAGGGGCAAGAAGTCAAAGCTGCCAATAGATACCAGCAACTTCATAAATGCTTTAAGGGCCTCGCTGCTGCTCAGTGAAACCACAAGTGTGCTTTTTGATTGCTTTGGAAGACCATAGCATTAAGGAAAAGAGTCCCAGAAACATACCCTACTCTTGCAGGTCGCCAGCATGACTCGAGGAACTCTAAGATTGTCTTAAAATGAAAACCAGACCTAAACAACTTAAGCATATTTTAAAATGCAGTTTACTGGATGCTTGAAAGAATGGATGGAAATGAGCAGTTTTGCAGATATATTAAGAACTCAGATTTAGTTACTCACTTATTATATATATAAAGTAGAAGGTGGCAGCAAGTATCTACATGAAATTGAATTTGAAAAAGCAGACAGCTCTGGTGTTAATTTGGAAATTCCCTAGTCTTGGGTTAACATTTGACAAGGGTTATCTTTGTGGAAATTGTAGAGGTGGTAGAAAGTAAGTTGCTTAGAGATTAGTGAGATAAATTGAAGGTTTGGGCAAGACAGCTTATCAACAACAAAAATAAAATAAAATAAAATAAAACAATAAAAAAGTGATGTGGCCTCATCCCTGAGGCTAAAGCTATTAATAAGTAATAAAGGCCCTTTGCTTTATAATTTCCTCAGGATTTATCACAAAACCTTATTTGTCCCCCAGAAATCATGATTAACAATTTTAGCAGAAAGAAATGGGATTGATGAATTGATTGTAGTACATGAAGACGTAGAGAAAGGTGTTTTAGTATTCCATTGCTCAAGAAGACAGAGTCCCAAGGTACAAAGTCTTATGATAGAAATGAAGAAGATTACTTCTCACTCTCTTTGCCTACTTTAACTGCTTGTAGTTCTTTGTCTAGGGTTAAGGTTTCATGAGCTTTACCCCTTCCATATCAGAATATCAGTTGGTGTCATCCCTGTCCATGCCTTGTTTAGGCAGACATATTGATGATACCTCATGCGTGCAACTCCTCTGAAGTTTGTAGAAGACAAAACTCACATTGCAAACTTCGAATTCCTCTGAAATTGGTTATCAAATGCCAAGTGGTCAGCCTTAAAATAATATACATACAAGTGATAGTATATGAACTGAGGTTACATATATATATATTTTTTCTCAGTAATATATTTGAACTTTAGAGTGAGAACAACTGGTGAAGTGTATGGGAAGGGTTAGAGAGAGGAAAGAGAAGGAGGGATGATGTAGTTATATTTTAATTTTTAAAAAAGCAAAGAAAAAAAGGGTTGATCTCAAGACTCCAGGAGGAAATTACAAATATGAATTTAAAAGGTGATAACAGGGGTTGGAGAGAAGGCTCAGTGTTTAAGGACACTGTGTACTCTTCCAGAGAACCCAGGTTCAATTCCCAGGGTCCACATGTAGCTCAGACCTCCAATCCGAGGGGATCTGATGTCATATTCTAGCCTCTTTGGAAACTAGGCATGCACAAGGCACATAGACATGCATGCAGACAAACCACTCACATACATAAAATAATAATAATAAAAAAAAGAGACAGGCAGTGGTGGCACATGCCTTTAATCCCAGCTCTCAGAAGGCAGAGCCAGTTGGATCTTTGTGAGTTCAAGGCCAGCCTAGTCTACAGAGCAAGATCCAGGAAAGGCGCAAAGCTACACAGAGAAACCCTGTCTCGAAAAACTAAAATAAATAATAAATAAATAAAATAAAAGATGACAACAAAAATCTACACAAACACACATGCAGACAAACCACTTATACACATAAAATCCAAAATTAAAATGTGACGACAAAATAATGTGTCTTCATGAGATTCTACTGGGCTTTTTTGTCTTGTTTTATTCATTATACCTTCCCAATGTACATATATACTGCTCAAACTGTTGGACATGCTCCAAGTCTTACACATTTTGTATGGTTACTTCTTAGCTCTGTTGTGCATACAATCAATAGAAAGTATTTTATATGTTACTTTCAAGAGAAATCTCTTTAAAAGATTCCATTAAATAAATGATCATGTCTATGATAATAGAACATTGGACAAATTAGTATCAGACAGATGGCAAGGAAAACTATTTGGGGAAATTTTGTACAGAGCTCCTCAACTCTTCTTCACATTTCTGATCATTTGGCTTGTTTTGTTCTGAGATAGCATTTCACTTAGGCTGGCCTGGAATTTGTGGTATTCCTCCTGCCTCAGCTTCCCACATGCTAAGATTCCAAGCATTCAGCACTGTTCTTGGCTGTCACATCTTGATTTGAACCTATAAACATTAAACATAGACACTCTAACTCATTAAAGATCTTTGTCACTTTCCATTGAATTTGCCTCCAAAAGCAATATATTTTAAATATATTTTAAAGTGCACTTGACATCGTAAATATATTTTTCTTCCTTCTCTACACTCCATGCAGATGAGGAGGAGGAGGATTCAAATTCTTCTGCCATTTTATTGATCTTCCCCTCGCTGATTTTGCTTTTCAGATGGTATTTTAGATAACTGATATTTTTTCCCCATTGATTTCAGATGTTTTGCACTTGCTGCTTCTTAATTCTTTTTCCGTCTTTCAGTGTTAAAATTCTTGGAACTGGTGTATGAGAAGTATCAATTTTCCAAGATGAATTCTACAGAGGAAAACACCCAATAATCTCCATCTTCTGTGAGTCCAGAAAGTTCCATAACAGTTTCCAAAGAAACTTCTGGCTCTGTTTTTGTACTGTCTCTCTTCTTACCTAAAGAAAATCACCATGTGCTTGATACAGATATCTCCAGGAATCTGACTATACCGTAATTTTAGCTTTTAAGAGGTGAAGCCATAGTCAGCCATACTTATCTCCCTGGTCCAGCAGTGAGAGTTATACAACATGGTACACCAGGGTCAGCGCTGACCTTCGCTGTGTGCACCAGCCTCAGCCCTGCCCCACTGTGTGCACCAGCCCAGCCCTGACCCCAGCTGTGTGTGCCAGCCCAGCCCTGACCCCAGCTGTGTGTGCCAGCCCAGTCCTGACCCCAGCTGTGTGCGCCAGCCTAGCCCTGCCCCCAGCAGTGTGTGCCAGCCTCAGCCCTGCCCCTGTTATGTGCAGCAGAAGCTTGCTCTCTTCAGTCAGACAACTGAACCATCCTTGTCTTAATCATGCCCTGATTATTATCTCGAGGAACTTCTGCCCATTTATCTCTCTTGCTCATCTCTATCTCATTCGTCCAACTGCCACATCTAACTGAATATTTTCCAGTGTGGTGGCCTCTTTTGATATTTGTGCCATTTTCAGCCCCACTGCCACCACAGATTATATTTTCTCTTGCCAGAAATATATTGACTTCATCTCCCTGCCTCTTCCCATCACTCTATTTTTAAATATTTTCTTTTATACTGTTACTATCCAAAATATTTAATATAATCATATAACTCTCATTATGAGTTTTAAACAAATCAAACTTCTTTGTCTGATAATGAAAGCACACTTTAACCAGGGTTTAACTTTATAATTGACTTTCACACAGAGCAAATGGAGCTTGTGCTTTTTCCGGGACGTGTGCTGGCGACTGTGCTCTGGCAAATAGTTATCTCTCCCATGATCAGTTAACACAGTCAAGTTGCCTTTCATTATTAGTGTTGCTCTGGCCTGCTGTTCCACCTCCGGTGCCTTGTTGTGCTCTATGAGGCATTACTTCTTGGGTCAAACAGATCTCAATGTAAACCTTTACTTGTCCTGTTTTGTTTCATGACCTATGAACAGATTACATCTCTTTAAGCCCTAGGTTTGCTTTTTTTTTTAAAAAAAAATCTGAAAAATGAATATAATGTTAAAATGTAATTAAATGAAGTCAGCTTCACATAGAAAATGTCTGGAGCTGGCATATATAAAAGCACACACACAGCTTTGGGGCAATATTTCTTTGCCTTCATTCCCTTTTCTCTTTCTTTCTTCCTTCCTTTCTTTTTTTTTTGTTTGTTTTTTGTTTTTCAAGACAGGGTTTCTCTGTATAGTTTTGGTGCCTGTTCTGGACCTCCCTCTGTAGACCCGGCTGGCCTCGAACTCACAGAGATCCACCTTGGCTCTGCCTCCCCAGTGCTGGGATTAAAGGCTTGAGCCACCACCGCCCAGCCATTCCCTTTTTTCTTGCATCTTCCATTGCTGCCATTTGAGGGCTGGGGAGGAGAGGGAAGAAGGGAAGGATTCAGGGAAGTGGGGGAGAAGAGGGAGAGATCACAATCTTAAACATTAGAACACAGAGGAAGTGAACCTCATATAAACATTGTTTGGAATACATTTGGTGAGTAACAAGCATTCTGTAAAGGGAAATATGTATTTCACATACTCTTGAAACTCTGGTTTTTGTGATTGGTTGGCAAGCAGTCTTCACTTCTGAAACATCTATGCAGTTTCATCTTTTTAATGTAATGATGTCCTTGGTATGGTTTAACTTCTGTCAAAGTGAAGTTTTGTTCTAAGGTTTTCCCATAAAGTATAGACTATGAAGTGCTCCCTAACCCCCACTCCCAGTTCTGACTGGTACAGAAAAAACCTGTGAAGGGGCTCATTCGTCTCATTACAAAGCCTAGTGCTAACTGCAGAAAGTTCCTGATGCTCTGTGTGCAAGCCATGTAAGAAGAGAAACAATAGAAGTTGAACCCTAGTTAATTTGTGCTTTCATTATCAACTGAAGTTTAATTAGTTTAAAATTAGACATGAGTTCAAATCTCAGCATCTACAGAATAAGCCAGATGTTTTGCAAATGCCTGCAACCCGAGCTCTGAGGATCCATCTTCTGGCCACTCCTACTCAAACACACATGGGATGGATGAGATGGGCATGCTCAAGTGCTCATGCTCTCTCTCTCTCTCTCTCTCTCTCTCTCTCTCTCTCTCTCTCTCTCTCTCACACACACACACACACACACACACACACACACACTTTCAGAAAACAGGTTAAACCAAGCATGATGTTTAGGGCATGAAAGATTAATGAAAAGCCTTAACAGTGATAGGGAAATATCTAAAACACCCTCCCAATGAATTATGAAGTTAAATGAACTTTAGCTCCAGGAGTGATGAATGTCTAAGTTCTGTATGAACATAGAAAAGTGGAGGAAAGGGTATACCCACATCATTGGGGCCACTGGCTGTTAGTAAAGGGAATTTTCCTAATCATATCAAAGTATTATGCAAGTGTAGGACACACTAAATATGCAATTCATATGAAAAGAGTTAATTACAGTGTGATGCTTCTAAGGTCAGGCATCATGATCACTTTAGGCCCGTGGGAGCGTTTGCTTTTTGGAGTTTCCAATTCTGACTCTAATTTGTGGAAATCAGATGTTTTATTTCAATGTGTCTAATATTTGGTCAACTAATAACATCTCACCAAATATGAACTAGACTAGTTCTTCTTCCAGCAAGTCTCCTTTCTTATGGAAGGCATCATGAGTAAAGCACAATAAACGTATTAAGAAGCAAGGAAGAAACTACCATTAATATTTGGGCATTTAAAGGTGGAGGAATGTTCATCTTGGCAAGGGTTGTTGGATGTGAACCTAAAAAGCACAGGCTACAAGAAGTAAAAATAGACAATAGAATTGCGTCAAACTAAAATTTCTGCACAGCAAAAGAAATAATTAGCAAAATGGGAAGTATGATTAGTTTCTGTCTTTGCAGTCTCCCAAGAGTGCCTTGAATGGTAAACATTGATTTGTTTTAGTCTTTTTGTCACTAATGACTTTAAAGTGTTTTGTTATCACAACACAATTCTAAATCATTCATTTGAGATTCTTGCTAGGCTTCAAAGATGGGTGCAGAACTGCATCCCAATGTTGTGTTCTATGGAGTCTGATCCCTTATCATGCTTGCATTCTGACTAAGTCTGACTTGAGCTCTACCAACAAGTTGGATATGGGATCCAGTACTCAAGTGTTGGTAATTTTGAGATGATTCTACCTGGCAGTCCTCCAGTGACCAGGAGCATGTATCCCTCATCTAGTGCAGGCATCTGGTCTTCTATTAATATGTTGCATGACAGGAAGAAGAACTTTTATTAATCACATGTTTGTCATCTCAAGAGTGAGGAGGTGGAGACAGGTGGATCCCTAGGACTCCCTAGTTAGTCAATTTAGTCTACTGAGTTTCAAGTTAGTAAGAGAGATTATGTCTTAAATACGTACAGGGCTGGCAATTGAAGAAGGAAATGTGAGATTGTCCCCTGGCCTCTGCACAGAGACACAATTTTTATCTGCCTTCTATTTATTATTTAATTTGATTAAGGGTATTTAATAATCTCTATTTTAGAGAAGCTAAGATTTAGATCTCTTAGCAATGTATCCAAGATTGTATGCCCATCTTATGGATAGGCAGAATTTGAACCGAATTATATCTCATTCCAAAGCCTAAGTTTATAGTTATAAGCAATAGCCTTGTGACAAGTTTATTCTTAGTAAATGAGATTTTCCTTAAAATAATTGTTAAATTTTCTAATTCATTCATAGGATAGGAGAATTTTTTTTAAATAATTCCAACAGAGAGAATGAGTTACAATGATACAGCTCTCAAACTGAAATAGAAAATGACAATGAATGAATGAAATTTCCCCTCATATCAATTTCCATTCATAACCACAGATAAAAGAAAAAGGAAGCTATTGTCTGCAAGGGCTATAGATAAAAATCCATGGTTCTTGCAATATGTGAAGGATGTTTCTGTTTTTCTTCTCTCAGCTAACCATGATAGATTTCTTATATTGTCTAGTTACATGAGAATTTGCAAAACTAAAATTGGAATCGATGAGACACTCAGCTTTGCTTGAGACTGCCAATGCAATATTTTGTACTGGAGTCTGACTTTTGCACATCACTGAAATTTCATGATGCAGCCTGTCCTTTCCTGCCCTGCATCTTAGAGGCTACTTCCCATAGAGATAAATTTTATTCAGCACAAGAGTAGCTCCTGTACTTTTACCCAGCATCCTGCCTGCAGAATACAAAGTTATGAACCCTTTTCCAGAGTCTAAGGTTATCCATAATTGTCTAAAATCTGTTCTCTTGAGCTAAGTGGTAAGAACTACTACCTAACAAAATTAACTCCAAATCCCTCATCTTTACTCCTCCAACATCCTCGGTAGATTACTTACATTCTTCAGAAATTTCTTATATTTCTCTTTCTCTCTGTGTTGCCAAATTCTATACATATGCCTAATGTAGAACTTTATGGTGATCTCTGGAGTTCAACAGGACAGGGGTGAATAATAAGAAGTCTTTATTTGCTGACATTTATGAGCTCTCAATCACTGTGTTAAAATAGTTGAGCCTGGGACTTAAGAATCATTTTATTAATATGTCAGACATAAAAGGTGTTGCAAAAGGTATTGTTATAATCGTGATCTCAATAACATCGTGTATGTGTATTTGCTAGTTTATGGAGTATGTCTAATAGATTCCTGCAATTTTGATTTCTTACAGCAACAGAGATTTTTCATACATCTAGAGACCATGTGCCTGACATGAAGGTGCTGGCAAGTATAGGATCAGAATCTATTCTTGTCTCTTCTAGTTTCTGGAAAATCCCCATCATATATTGGCCTGTAACCACATAACTCTAATGCCTGCCTTAGATCATCATCACAATTTTAGAGAGAAAAGAACCCACAAAATCAGCTGTGGTGGCACATGCCTGTAATCATAAAACTCAGGAGATAGAGGCTGAAAGATAAGCAGTTCAAGGCCAGCCTCTGCTACACAAGTTCCAGGTCATCTTGGGATACAAAGTTTAAAACCAATTTGAGAGACATGAGACCCAGTCTCAAATAAACAAACAAGCAAACAAACACACTAGCCCAATTTCAAAGCTTATGTATGCTATTAAACACATAAGAAACTGCATATACTACACTGTCTACAACTATGTATTATGGGTAGAAATATTTATCATGTCACTTTCTAGCCACCAAAGAATCCAACATAGTTAATATTCATTAATATTTATTATTAGTTTATTTATTATTGGTTTAGTGACAGTTCTCTAATTGTTTTAGAAAGCACTATATGACAACAGAAAGGGTGATAAACTTGGTATGAAAGTTGACCAATACATTTTCAGATGGACCTATGCACATATGATGAGGAAGTTCATTATTAATTAATGTCACTAGCAATTGCTTGCCATTACAACCACAAGGGTGACTTAACTTTTTGTGTATGATTGGTATCTTTAATCTGTGTACTGTGACTTTACTCAGCTCTGGACTGTATCCATTTTCTGAGGGACACAGAGTAGTAGCTCGTATCTTCCTTATGGATTCTAGCCCTGGTCCAAGCTTGCAGACTAGAACAATCATTTTAATGTTGTTGTCTTTATACTGCAGGATCATACCTTATTTAATATGTTTCCTCAGCTGGCATTGGCCAAAACTGTCTTATGTAGGGCTCTAATATTTTATAGTTTTCCTAGTTAAAATATCAAAGAAGTAATAGTTATAATAGTTATATAGTCAGTTAACTATCAGGGAACATAAGGGGCCACTTTCACACATTAAGCAATTTATTTTAATTATAATTGGACATAGTAAGTAATTTGGATATTACTTCATTACTTGTATTATTTTTCAAAACTCTGCCTCTCTCAAAGAGCATTCAACAACTTACTTGATAGTATCTAAAGGAAAGAGGCAGCTGGATACTGAATTGCAGATTTCCTCAACTCTCCTTGGTATTGTAGAATATTATTTTAAGATGTGTTACATTTGTTCATTCTATGGAACATTTGTTTTAATGATATAAATTGTGTTGCATTCTTCTATGTTGCATTTGTTTAACCCTGTGAAGCTGTGTTACTTTGCCTGTCTAAAACACTTGATGGTATAATAATGACAATAGCAATGCAGGAGAAAGGATAGAAGGCAGGCAGAGAGAATAAATAGAAGGATAAGTCTGGGAGAAAAAGAAGAAAAAGCAAGAGGACAAGGAGAGGAGGATGCTAGGGGCCAGCCACCCAGTCACCCAGCCAGCCACAGAGTAAGAGTGAAAGTAAGATATACATAAGTAAGAGAAGGTAAAAACCCAGAGGCAAAAAGTAGATGGGATAATGTAAAGTTAAGAAAAGCTGGCTAGAAACAAGCCAAGCTAGGGCTAAGTATTTATAATTAAGAATAAGCCTCCATGTGTGATTTATTTGGGAGCTGGGTGGTGGGCCCCCCAAAAGAGCAAAGAGCCCAAAGAGTAAAAGAAGAAACAAACAACAACACTTTGGTTCTAGAAGCAGGGATGACAAGGTGACCTGGTACCGTTAGTATATGATATAGAGATATTGGTAACTCTTGTATAACTGACACCCCTAAATTCTCACTGAATGTTTTTCTGGTACCAATGTTTTTCCTGCTTAAGAATAAAGTAGTCCTGTGTACTGTATCTTTTAAATCAAGAAATCTTCTTTCCACATGGGAACCTCCTCACTAATCTCATGAAGAGACAGACATTGGGTGATTGGATGGCCTTATTCATCCTTATCATTTACTTGATAATAAAAACTTTCATCTTGTTCTTAATGACATACAAAGAGATACTTCACAATAGTACAAAGCGGAAACCATTTTTCCCCTTTATTTCCATTGATTAAGCCAAAAATCACACTGCAGAGGAGTGTTTGGGGTTTATGAGTCTTCAACTGGTATACAAATTCTAAGCAAAGTGGGAGAAAGCATTCTTGTGATGCTTTCCATTCCAATCTTATATGAAAACATGTCTGTAATTACTGCTGAGTTTCTCATTTAGACTCCTGTGTTTGTCCATTAGTGGCTAAAGCACATGTAGTGTGTGGAGAGAGAGATTAGTCATCTCTCACCTCTAGTCTGCATAAGTGACTGCCTAGAAGAAGATATGGGTGGGGATTATGTTTTAACACTCCCTGCTGAGAAGTGGTATAGACACAGTTTATAAGCAAAACTCAACTACTAGATTAAAAATAATTCACACACCTATTCATACAAAATCACTCCTTCACTGGAACTGAGCTTCATAGACTTTGGAAGTAATTTGTACTTGGTTATCAGTATGAAAAATTACAGCCTGTCTTGATCAGGATTTAAGTAGCCTACTGCCAGCAACAACTGTGACAATCTGGGATCAGCATCCAAATGACTAACACATTTCTAGGACTCCCATATGTCTCTATCTGTCATCATTATATTCTCTGTGCATCTCTGTATTTGCCTTTGAAATGTAAACAAGAAGCTTTCTTTCTCTAGAATTGTTAGATTTAAACCTCAGACTAATTGTCCTTTATTGAACCAATGTCTCTACATTTTTTTATGTATTAAGGTTGTCACATAAATAACAGCTTTGGGTCATTTGTTGTAATGCTACTTCTACATATTTCTAAGAGGAAAACAATTAGTGAAGCTATAAATTTGAGCATATCAAGAGCTTGTTAGTTTGGTTTCTTAAGTTTAACATTTCACCTTACTTTCATGGTTTAACTTCTATTGTACATAATCAAATCAAATCTCTCTGAACAAATTTGGACAAAACAGCCCATGGTGATTTTAGGGTGGAAAACATAGCTGTGGTTATCCAGTTTTGGGAATTAAAAATACCTGGTTGTTAAGTTTTGCCTGAAATTTGTTTGCCTAGTGAGAGTGGACAAGATTACCCCATGTTGCTTGCATCTAAGTACTACCCCATGCTTCCTACCTTTCTGTATTGTGTGACTTTGAATTATCCGTGGGGAATTGATTGAAACATGCTAAACTTTATTTCATATTCTTGCTATTTTTCTGTTTAGAATAACATGAAATCATATATGTCTTCTTTAGTAATTATAGTAATGATATAATTTTAAAATATTTTTGTACTTTTTGAGATTATAAAATAATCATTTCCCACTTCCCCATCCTTCCTCTGTATTCCTCATGTACCACCCTCTTGATCTCAATTAAATTCATGTGTTCTTGTTATTTAATTATTTTCATATATACATGAGTATTTATATATTCTTTTAAAATGTTTGCTGATTTATTTAAAAATTTCATATATATTCTGATCATGTCCTTCCAACACCTTGCATATCTTCCATACTCACATAAATCCTCTCTCTCTTTCTCAAAAAAAAAAAATACAAAACCAAAACAAAACAGCAACAAAGAAGGTGTGTAGAGCACACTTGTAGGATCTGTAAACAGGAAAGCCAATTAGGTCTCACAAGTGACACCTCTTGATTTATGAACATAAACAAAACTTAATTTGAAATTTTTCTTGTAAGTATCTGTAATTAAAGAAAAATAGAACTTAAGCTCAACCAATCTAAAAAACCCAACAAACTTATATAACTAGGGAACTCCCAATAGATAGACCCAACAAGGCAATGGTGCAGTTATAATCGTCTTATTTGTGTTTTTTCTGTGTGCTTTGTATAAACAGCACCGCCTTGCATTTCATTGGTAGAGTTCCTGAACCACTGTGTCTTAGCAATTTTATGTCAGTATAAGTTTTAACATTGAATACATGTACATGTATGAAACAAGTAAGAAAATTTAAAATACATTGCCAAATCAAAATTGAGGTTATAAAGTAACATATATTACATAATGGTACTTGAACAAAATATAGTCATCAAAGTGAGCGTATATAGCAAGTACTCAAATCTATTTGTATAGAAGTAGAATCAAGTCATAGGAAAGAGGAAAAGCCTACCAAGAAGAGGAAAGCCATTGACCTGTGTGGAGAAGCTGTGTGGTAAAAGATGCAGTGTGCTCTTGGCTTCCCCCTTTGAACATTGAACAATGTGGTGAAGACGTGTGCAAAACCATTAGTTTTGATGTTCCTTCCTCCTCTTCTCTTCACAACCTTATGGATCCAAGTTATGGATACATTCAATTTGTATATAATGTGTCTCCAAACATGAGCTTAAAGGTCCTTAGGATGAATGTTGATACTAAAGCAAGTATCCAAGGATTTTACAATTTAAACCAGAAAAGGAGCATCAATACTCTCCAATACCTTGTTATTTGTTATGAATAAAAACATGCTATGTCTTGCACACTGTTTATTGTGTACTGTTGTTGTGTACTTTTTACTGTGTACATTTTATGTATTTCATATTTTACTGGGTTCTAAAATTAGAATTCGAAGACTTATGTAATAAAGTATTTACTGAATGATCTAGTGATCTGATTCCTTTTAACAAAGCCATCCCCTGAGTTACACCTGCCAAAATCTGCCCAAACACATTCTTCTGAATTGTCTGCCTTAATTTCTGATCATACAACAACACTGTTTATCAAGGATGATGCTTGCTTCATGGACCTGTTTGTCTTAGTCTGTCTCCATTAACTCCGTCCCTCTGCTCTCTTCTGTAGCATGGCTTTTGATTACAAGATGCTGGGACAAAATATCTGACAATGAAAAAGGAAGAAGTTAGGATATTCATTCGCCTCCTGCCTCACCTATGAATATTTCCCCCAGTATCCATAATTCTAGTTTCTACTAATCAGGCCTGCTAGGCTTCAGATTCTGTGAAGCACCTTTGCCTTGAGGACTCAAATAGTTTCCTGTTTTCTCTTTGAACTCCCAACCTATGAGCCTAGGCTACTTTTCTGTTACAACTATCTATATGACTTCAGTCCCCCTTTTCTGTTGTAAATAGCCTCATGATTTCGTACCTTTCACTATGAGTAATTAGTTTTCCTGTTTTGTCTGTGACATAAAAAAATGACTGCAAGGGTTATTTATAAACCATTTAACTTGAAACATGATTTGTTGGCACGGTAAAAGCAACTGTCATTTGATTTATGACAAGTTTTTGAATTTCAGTTTTTCTGTATTAAAATATTTTCTTTAAAAATGTTTTTTGCATGCTTGGGATCAATTCCTTAGCCCTTATAATAACTGTATCCCTATACATAATGTTTTAAAGTGAAAAGCTCTTAATGCTGTCCTTTTTTCTTAAAACAAAACTTTCCCAAAGAGTTAACCTTTTTCTTCCACTGACACAGTCAGGATGGAGAGAAAACCACAAGGTTCTAAATGAGAATATTCTTTCCTGTGAAAGCTTTATAGGTGGCATTGCTAATGCGGCCCCACTCAGAACATTGATAACAAAGGTGACAACTGTGTTTCCAGTGGCACACAGATCAAAAGCACCTCACAGAAGCCAATCAGTCCTTAGATGCGGTCCTTGCAAACTTGTGAAAATGCTCAAGCCTGCATTTCTTATCAGTCACCATCCTGGCCTTTTTCCATATGAAACACTGAGAGTTCCAGGTCCAGGCTGTGTAATGCAGGTCACACCATTGTTATTAGCTGTCGCTATGTCAGGCCTCATTTGCACAAGCTCCAGATCATATTTAACGTTTCCTTACCGAGAAATGAACTTCAGCTAGTTTGATATATGCACTGTAGCTGCCCATAGTTTACAAGTGCTTTGTGGCAGTATTTTCTTTTCTTCAAAGTTGCAGTAAAATGTCAGGTCAGAATGAGAAGGATGCAAACTCTTCACTTATACTTTCAAAGGTGGTAGCACACTGTTTAAAATCTTAGACAAGGGGGTGTGGATGCTTATGAGCCATTTATCTAGTTCTGGAATTGAACAAGTTAAGAAGCATCACTAAGTCTTAAGCAAACCACCCATAAAACAGATTAAAACTCCCCAATACTTAACATCATTCTGAGAATTAAACAAAATGTTATATAAAGAACCTAGCATGGTACCCAGAACATTGGGTACAAGATATGCAAGCTACTGAGGAGATGGTGGTGTAGTGACATTGTGTGTACTACAGACTAATAAAAACAACTGAGAAACACAGCTAAATATGACCAAGGATAGTTTAAGATCTTTGTAGTAATGCAATATATTTATAAGCTTATTTTTATATATGAGTTTCTATTTACTCATCTTATTTTAAAAATGAAATCTACAGAATAAGTAAACCTCTTTCAGGAAAAAAAATCTTTGTAACCAAATAAGGTGCTATTTTCATTTCTTTTTTCCAAAGTTGGAATCCACTTAAGGGC
The DNA here is from genome assembly GCF_049852395.1 of Peromyscus maniculatus bairdii. NCBI lineage: Eukaryota > Metazoa > Chordata > Mammalia > Rodentia > Cricetidae > Peromyscus > Peromyscus maniculatus. Next base: position 33,551,927 of record NC_134866.1, on the reverse strand, counting down.
ATGGGAAACAATAACAGAGGCAGTGTGGTGATACTTAAAAGGTTCAACCTAATCTCAAGATGCAGCCCAGACATTCCCCTGTCTACTTGCAACATTCTTCTGAGTGTAATACAATGCAGGACAGCCACCTTCAGACGCGAGGGCCATCTCCTCTAAGCCGCCTTAGAGTAATGTGGAAGAAAATGGGAATACATTTCTACAGATGGACTTCTTTGCATCTCTTCCTTTGTTCTGGACAGTTTTCTGTCTCCTGCCCGTTCTGACCACTGGCTGGCCAAATCACGCATTCTGTTTCTCTTATACAGCTCACTTCGTGTATTCTTCTCTCCAGGAACATATTCCTGTCCTTTAGACCAATGAATGTCTCCTGTGGTATACTCTCAGAGTCACTCTGCTAACTCTACCACTAGTCATCAAGTATGACTAAATAAATGCATTACACAAGAGGTGGTTTCAATCTAAAGTTGTTACTAGAGCTTAGGTTCTTAGAGGGCAGAGTGTGGATCTGCCTAGAATCCCAGTGTTCCTAATGCTCATCCAGCATCTGGACACATAAAGTACTTTTGTGTATTTTGTATATTAAATATATTTCTAGAATTTGGCATTGGGAAAAACTGAGCAGTCTATAATTAGATGATTATCAAGACTGTTCTGGAAGTTGAAGAAATTATAGGTTACATAGTAGTTATAGCACACGTATACCCTCTTTTCAAACCTTGTTTGAGAATTATACATTTAGCCTGTGGAAAGTTCTCTCACCCACAAAGGGGAGGTCATAGTAAAGGTACCTCTTTCTCTTTGAGTGGAGAAATCAGTAGTTAATTCTAAAGAATAGCATTCCCAGCCAGGAGTGGCGGCCCACGCCCATTATTCTAGCACTTGGGAGGCTAAGGCAGGAGTGTTGATACAAGTGTGAATCAGCTAGGGTTACAGAGTGGAACCCTTTGTCAAAGAAAGAAAAAGAAAGGGAAAAGGATAGCACTTCCCAATTCATTCCACAACTATGTGTTGTAATTAGCAAGGCATCAACCCAGGCACCAGAGACAAAGTCAGATCTGCTGAGTGTAGCGCTCTGTCGGTAAAACTCATGGTTGGACAGCATAGATCGTCTGCACAGGACGATCATGAGGACGTCCAGCCACGGTGTTCTACTTAGAACTGTTTCCCTTCCTACTTCCCACTTTATATAACTAAAGCAGAGAAACTATTTGACGAACAGGGAGTAACAGCGTTTAAGGGAAAGATGCCTATTAAAAGTCTCGTGTTAAGATGTGCACATGCCAGTACTTTTTCCTCCTCTGCTGGGGATCTGATGTGCTCTGTTTGGATTAGTTCCTGTCATGATGCCGGAAAGGGCTCTCAAGCGAAAACGCATTGCATAATGTGAGGCAGGAAGTCCCGTGTAAAAAGTGATGCCACCATCGACTTCAAGTTGCTTTTATTTCCCAAGCAGGGTTTACAAACCGCAGTTTTCTTCCAGTAAATTCACTGCACCAAGAGTTGTAATTGAGAGGAAGTGAGAGTTCCCCAACATTTCTTAACATTAAATAAAACAAAACAAAAACCCTCAAAGACTGTTGCCATCTCGCCTTCAGTCATAAATAAAATACTTTTAGCTTACTCATTTGCTAGCATTCCTGGAAGAAACATTCCTGTTATTTCCAACTGTTTGTCCTGATACCCTCCCCCCTCCCCAATGGTTATAAAAGATAAATTATTTGTATTTTTTAGGTTGTTTTTTTCAGAAGATGACATTTTTATCTTGATTAGCATTATCAGGATGTTAACTATCATGGATATCTGATATTTTTAAGTGGAAAATAATCCCATCAGTACCATACTGTTATTTACTAAGCGGCGCAATGTTATTTATTAAGTGGCGCTGTTTACCATGTGAGAAAAGCCACAATACACAACAAAATCCACTGTAAGAGTTTGTTAAGGGAATAGAGAGGGGGTATGCATAGTCCTACGGAATGACAGTGCCCGAAGAGAGAGAAACAATAGGTGGAACCTGCTTTTATAGGTTCCTTCCCCCCACCCCACCCCCGCACATGCTCATATGGGCTTACATAGCTACGCCACTCATGTGCATATATTACATAATCATGCAACACACAGATTACGTAGGACATAAGGCCTTGGGATGACTAAGCATCTTACCTGGCTACAGATAGTGCATGTGCGGTTATGTAGCTGGGGGAGTGCCTAGGAATTCTAACACTAACACAGCTCAGAATCTGCCATAATTAGTCAATAACTAATTGGCTATATGGAAAATCTGATAAGTTTTCTACCACCATGTTGATAGATTGAATGAATTTACAGATGGAGTGAAATATATACAAATTCCATTTTATACTTGGACTTAAGACTAATACTCTGCTCTACGTTCTCTTTTGTAAGTTTGCCAACAGAGTAAAACACACACAAGTCTAAGTACAAACTAGGTTCTGAGTTCAACAGTATGGCCCCAGGCAGCAGCCTTCATGCCTTGTTCTTAATTTCAATTTAGGACAGTCTATTTAAATATTGTGGCTTTAAAACAGGTACAGATTTTTTTTTCCAGTATTTTCTCCAGAAAAGCAGAATCAACTTTTCTTTCATTAAATAATTCCCTTCTCTTGAGTGAGGATAGGTTAAAGGATTTGCTTCTAAATACAAAAACATGACTGAGGATTTGCTTCTAAATACAAAAACATGACTGAGGTGAAATATCAAGTTTGCCATTTATATGTCCATAATAGTGGTGGGTTCTTGTTATTCTTTATCGAAGGTTGGCCAGTCTTAGGGAGAAGACTAGCACATTTTGAAGAAACTGATCTGGTCTGTACCACAGAGAAGCATGCAGTGAGAAATCCAGGCTTCTTGTCCATAGCTATGTGAGGAAGTCGGCTGAGAAACAGATGTTCCCAGGAGTCTGATTCTTTCAAAAAGCTGAATGGTTGATCAGGCCTGACCATCATAAGCAAGTATTCAGGATACAAGTATACTCACACCCATCCTGAGCCACAGCTGGCACACCACAGCTTCTAGAGGAAATGGCAGTAGGGACTTGGACCATATGGTTGGCATGCTTTCCACACATTTGTATTCCCGTCCATTTCTAAGACTGTTTATCTGAGGTCCTGTTAGGAAGCTGGGAGCCTTTGCTGAGACCTTGTTATTAGAGGTTGAAGTAAATCCTTTCCCCGCTCTTTCTCAATACTCAGTATTTTTCCACTCTCAGCTCTCCTCCTCTTGATCGCTTAACAACCAGAAAGCTCGTGTCTGTGTGGCTATAACTGACAGTTGACAAGTATACCCCATTCCATGAAACAAAATGCAACAGGAAGAACTAATGCTTTCTCTGGTTTTAACCTCTTGTGTATCCCACTACTTAATCACTACAAGAGTGATTAAGAGTTAGTCCTTTCATTTGGATGTTTTGCATTAATCAGCTCAGCCATATTTCTCTCCCACTCAATTGCAACATCTTCCTCCTCAAGCCAAGCCTGAGGATGCAACATCTAGACCATAAACTCATGAGAAACCCCAAGTTAGAACTACTGATTAGGCTATGTTCAGATTCTGTGCCTTGAATGTTTATATATGACCATAAGTGTTTATTTTGTTTTGAGCTATATCTTTTCCAAACAGAGTAGATCACCTCAAAATGGACCAAAATAAAGTCATAGTGAAATTATTTTTTCTAACATGTTTAGGCTTATTCCTTTTTTTCTTTCTTTCTTATTTTTTATTTTAATTTTATTCTTCTCTAATACAACACATCCCAACTGCAGTTTCTCCTTCCTCCACCTCTGCCAATCCCTGCCACCTTCCCTCTTCCCCAGATTTACTCCTTCTCCATTTCCCTTCAGAAGAGCAGGCCTCCTAGGGATTTCAACAGAACCTAGCATACCAATACAGTAAGACTAGGCACAAACCCTCATATCAAGGTTTGCAAGGCAAACTACTAGGAGGAAGAGTCCCAAGAGCAGGCCAAAGAGTCAGAGACAACCCCACTTCCACTGTTAGGAATCCTACAGGAATACAAAGCTAAAAACCATAACATGTGCAGAGGATCTTGTTGCTGGAGAATTTCTCTCCAGCTCCCAAGTCCCGCCAGTCCCAGAGCCCACTTATAAAATAAACACACAGACTCTTACATTATTTAAACGGCTTGGCCATTAGCTCAGGCCTATCATTGTCTAGCTCTCACTCTTATATGTAGCCCATTTCTATTAATCTATACTTTGCCACGTGGCTCGTGGCTTACTGGTACCTTACCTCTTGCTTGTCCTGACGGCAGCTCCAGTGACTCCTTCTGCCTTCCTGTTCTTTTTTTTCTCCTCTCTGTTAGTCCCGCCTATACTTCCTGCCTAGGCACTGGCCAATCAGTGTTTTATTTATTGACCAATCAGAGCAATTTGACATACAGACCATCCTACAGCAGGATCTAGCTTAGACCCATGCAGGGTCCATGATTGCTGCTTCAGTCTCTCTGATCCCCAGGCAAGTTTTTTTAGGGTACACAATATATCACAACATCTGTGAACCCTGCTTAGTTGATTCTTTGGGCCACGTTCTCTTGGTGTCCTCAACCCCTCTGGCTCCTACAATTCTTCCTCCCCTCTTCTGTAGGGTTCTGCAAGCTCCAAGGGGAGGAACCTGATGGAGAGCTCCAATTTGGGTTCTCTCTCTGCTTAATGTTTAACTATGGATCTCTCTGCATCTGCTCTCATCAGTTGCTGAAAGAAGCCTCTCTGATGACGATTGGCCTAGGAACTCATCTTTCAGTATAGCAGAATATCATAAGGAATTATTTTATTGATTTATTTTATTGATTTTTTTTATCCTAGGTCTCTAGGATGTCAAGCCTTTGGTTCCTGACCACCCACACAGTGTCTGGCATAGGCTCCCTCTTCTGGCATGGGCATCAAATTAGACCAGTCATTGGTTGGCATCTCACAGAAGTTCTGTGACTCCAATGGCTCAGTATATGTGGACAGGAAAGATTGTAGGTATCACATTTTCTTTATTTATTCTTCAGTTGAGGGGCATGATGAGGTTTTTTGTTTGTTTGTTTGATTATTTTTTATTTTTAGACAGGCTTTCTCTGTGTAACAGTTCTGGATTTCCTGCAACTCACTTTGTAGATCAGGCTGGCCTTGAACTCATAGAGATCCACCTGTCCCTGCTTCCAAGTGTTGGAATTAAAGGTGTGCATCACCACTGCCCAGCACATGATGAGTTTTATGGTAATTTTTTTTTTTTTGCACTAAAGTAGAGGCTTGGCAGGAATATGACTTAGGAGAGTATTAGAAAGGCTTACTCTGTTTTTAAATTTATTTGTGTGTGTGTGTGTGTGTGTGTGTGTGTGTGTTTGTGAGAGAGAGAGAGAGAGAGAGAGAGAGAGAGAGAGAGAGAGAGAGAGAGAGAGCATTTGGAGATCAAAGGAAAACTTTTAGGAATAAGTTCTAGCTTCTCTCCTTGATGCTGCTGAGGCCATCTGCAGCTCTGTGTTCCCTTGACATCCTGGAAAATTCTCCTGTTTTCATCTCCTGTCTCACAGTGGGAGTTCTAAGATTACAGATGCAGATTGACCCATGAGCTCTGTGATAATCTGAAGGTGATCCAGATGAAATCATCAAATATTGGGGATACAGAGTCCCAACTGGCTATCTCTTGTCACCAGAGGAAACTTCTAGTACTGAGTTTGGGTTATATCTAATTGAGCTCTTTGACAAAGGGGACCCACAGGAATCCCCAAACAATGCACACCATTGCTAACTGTCCACAAACTGATAGCAAGTTCTCACTGCTGAAGACAACACCTTCACAACTCATTGAATGTGGAGATGTCCAGTTGGTACCTACATAGAGTCTTCACCCCTGTGTTCCATTGTCTTTGGCACAGAAATGTCCTCTGAATGCCCTCAAAGGAAAAGTGTAAATGCCAAGCCTGCCACAAACCCTTTCTCTGTAATGATGCACTCTCTATGAGATATGCTAGGGAGATGGTGGCCCAAAGCTTGTGGGAGTAACCAACCAATGTGTGATTTGACTCAAGGCCTACTCAGTGAGATAAAACCCATACCTGACAATGCTTGGGTAACCAAGAACCAGAGACTAGATAACCCTAAGGCCTAGGCCCAAACCAAAAAATGCTGGGTTAAAAAGGGGGGAAAGGTGATAAAATTATTCCATATGGTATTCTGCTATACTCATAGATTACTGTTTTGCTCAGCTGTTGTCAGAGAAGCTTCCTCCTGAAGCAGATGGGAACATATAAAGAGACCCACAGCCAAGCATTAATTATACAGGGAGTGAGAGACCTCGGATCACTCCATCTCTAAATGAGATGTCACCAACAAATGCCCCCTCTCAGAACTCGGGGAACCCCATGGACAAGGAGGTGAAAAGAGTGTAAGAGCCAGAGGAGATGGAGGACACCAAAAAAGCAAGGCCCTCTGCATCATTTTGAGCAAAGCTCACTTGAACTCACAGAGACTGAAGAAGCATCCATGGGTCTGTGTCAGGTCCTCTGCATATATATTATGGCTTCCAGTGTAGTATGTTTATAGGATTACTGAGTGCACAAATGAGTGGGTCTCTGATTCTTGTGGATTCTCTTGGGTTCTTTTCCTCATCTTGGTTTGTCTTGTCCAACTTTGATGAGATAGTTTTTTTGGTTTATCTTATTATATTTTAAAAATGAATGGATGAATGAATGAGTGAGTGAGTGAGTGAATGAAAACCTAGCCACTGTGGTAAAGGTTAACTACTGAACTGTCACTTCTGCCTGCTGGGAGAGGGAAGATCAGTTTTTGTCAATAGAGTGACACTTGGTCCATCACCCACCACAGGGCAGGCCCCATGTTCAGTAGCTGATCAACATAAAATGGTCAACACAGTGGTTTTGTGTGCTTTTATTTGGTTACAGTTTGGTGGGTTTGTTTGTTTGCTTGTTCTTTTTTTCTTTTTGGGTATAGTTTTATTGGTTTGGGGGTTGTTGTGTTGGATTTTTGTTTGGTTTTGAGAAAGAATTTAAAGTAGGGTGGGTGGGTAGGGAGGGAGGGAGGATCTAATAGGACTCAGGAGAGGGGAAGAATATGATCAAAATTTACTTAAATTTAACAAGTGTTTTAACTAATAAAATACAATGAATTTTTTTTTGTTTTTTTTTAAAGAAGATCAAACTCAGGTTATAAGTCCTGAAAGGCTGGTGTTTTGTCCACTGAACCATTTCCAATCTTGAACTCAAACCTAACTCAAACCCTGGAAGAGCAGGAGTAGCTGTGGAGACGCATAGGACACCCCAACTGAAGTACATAGTGTGCTTGCTCAGATTCCAGCTGTGCATCTCTAAAATTTCCACTGGCTAAGTAGAAAGATGAGCAAAAGGAGATAGAAACACATCTCTAGACTACAAACCCTGCTGTGATTACATCTTTGGTGCTTAATATTTGGAAGCAAGTTGTTTATAGTGTCTCTTGCTTTTTGGCAGGGAGCATCCAAAAGTGGCAAGGGGGTCCTGGAGGAAGGGAAGCTCATGTCAAGATGCTCAAGTTGCTAGAAGATTGAGTCTGTTGAGGGCCTCTCCCTTACAGAGGGCCTCTTTTCACTAGATCATCATATGGTGCATGGAGCAAGGTGACATCCTTGGGCCTCTTTTATAAGGAAGTAATTCCATCAGGGTTTTACTACATGGCCTAATCAAAGGCCCCATTTCTACTGCTTCAGAATTTCAACTGAGATTAAATTTCAGTTGATTTAATTTCAACATGTGAATGTTGGAAAGACATACACATATAGACTGCTGCACTATGGGATTTTGGGCACCAGTAAGTTTTACTCTTAGCAGAGATATAATAATGTAACTGTTCCTGAGAAAGATAATGGGTATGATAGGAAAAAAATGGTAGATGTATTGCTGTGAATGGTGTGCTTTATATTTAATGTCATTTCCTCAGTAATCCGTACACTGACTTTCTTTCATTAAGGCACTGTAAGGTTAATAATGAACTTCAAGGCAAAAAGAACATAAATTCCACAAAAGAATGTTCAGCATATTCTTTACATTGCTAGAGTTTTAACTGTCAGAATGCTACAGTGAACTATTAATTTATTACATTCATTTAACAATTATTTATTCAGAGGTAACTAAGTATTGAAATATGTGAGAGACACAATTATGAAATTAAAAATCATTATAATTTCAAAAGTTAAAGAAATAATCTGAAAGTTTTTCCTTATCTTACTGTATTTTGTTTTGTATGGTTTGGCGGTTATCTCTTGGAGGACTGCTCTTTTCTGAAGAGGAAATGGAGGGTTAGTGGATCTGGGGGAAGAGGAGAGGTGGTAGGGAGCTGGGAAGTATGGAAGGGGGAGAAACTGTGGTCGGGGATTATTGTATGACAAAAGAGTCTATTTTTAATGACAATTAAAAAATAAAAGGCACAAAAATAGAGGCAAATAAAAATATCTGAATCAGTAAGGGGGAAAACCATAGCCTATTGAAGAAAACAGAATCCATTAAAACAGACAAATGTAAAGTTAGCACTCTGCTATAGAAGGCAGCAAGAGAGGTTGACTAGGTGGGAGGTAAAGGAAAAGGAAAGATGGATAAACTAAATACCTAAAGGAGGATAGGAGCAGCTAAGTTCAGATGATGATAGGTATGGCTCAGGCTATTTTCCTGGGGGAGAGCTGAGACTTAGTTGTGTACATTCTTAGAATCCCAGCACTCGGGAGGCAGAGGCAGGTGGATCTCTGTGAGTTCGAGGCCAGCCTGGGCTACCAAGTGAGCTCCAGGAAAGGCACAAAGCTACACAGAGAAACCCTGTCTTGAAAAAAACCAAAAAAAAAAAAAAAAAAAAGAGAGAGAGAGAGAGACACCGAGGATTGAGTTAGGTTTGCAAACATCGTGTTCTAGCCAGAACAAAACATGGACCCAAATGATGTATATGGGTTTGTCTAAAGTATCCAGACTAATGCTAGCTATTCAAAAACGTACAGCAAAAATTTCAGTGGTTTAACAAAATTGAACTTATCTCTCTGGCATGGCATTTGGTTGACTGACCGAGGGTGTCACTATGATATGGTCACCTTCACACAGTGTTTCAGGGCTGTGAATTTTTCTATCTTATAGCTTCAAGATCTAAGAAGGCCTAAGAGATAGATGGAGACAGAGCAGCAGCAGCAGCAACAACAACAACAACAACAAGATTATCTATTTTAAAAATTCAAACCCAGATGTAACACACATCATTCTAACTAGACCTATTTGGCGTGACTTAGTTTTGTGTATACTTCTAAGCAAGGGCTATCCTCTGAGTCATACTGACAACATCTTCAGTAAGTCACCTGGGCCTGCTCACAAAAGATAATCAGAGCTGAGTTGGTTCACTGTTGACACTCTGTCATAGTAGGAGGAGCCAAGCAGGGTCATAGGACCTTCACCGAAGAATGTAGCCTATCCCAAGAAGTTGTATGCAGTTATCACCTAATTAAGTGAAGTCTTGGAGTCTTGGAATGGGCTAGAGTAAATAAGCAGGAAAAAAGAAGGAAAGGTGCTCCATATCAGCATCCATGAAGAACACATGGAAGTCATCTTCCAAGGTGGATGCAGACCTTCCCTGTCCAAGGGAACTTTCTTAATTTCATTCATGCTCTGCCTGCAGACCCTCATCCACTGCTCTGTATATAAGACTCACAAACTCATTGGTACCCCAGAGTGAACTTCGATGGAGATGGAATGGTACCTTGGTTTGCCAGTGGGATTGTAGGAGGAAGGGGTAGATATCATTTATATCTTCTATAGGGAATGGATTTTAACAATAAAATGGCTGATAAAAAGTGTTGGCTCTCAGCAAGAATTACCATAAGCTAGATAAAGAGTGTAGTTTCTAGCGGACAACTAACATTGTTGTTACATGAATAAAGTACCTGGTTAGTTACTTGAATACACCATTGACCCTGAATTTCATCATTTTGTAGTCAGTTGTGTGAACATTTCAAAACACCATGAGAACTTTTTTACTTTAAAAATAAACACCATTTGACACTGAAATGTAGTAATTAAATATATTTTTCTATAAGAAAAAAAAAAGTCCCCTGGCAGGAGGAGACAAATTACTTAGTACTCCTTGCCGTGTTAGGAGGGAAAAGCCAGAAAAATAAATGTAGAAGGATCCCTGTTGTGGGATATTTGATCACACTGTGAACCCTGAGATTGTGTTATTTATATAAAATCAACCATCGGTCAAGAGGCTGAACTAGCGACCAGTTGATTGGAAGTAACTATAGAGAGTGAGGAAAAGTTGGGAGGTGAGAGAGAGAGAGAGAGAGAGAGAGAGAGAGAGAGTAGAAGGAGGCACATCTGGTTAGGGGAGCAGAAGAGAGCTCTCTTTCTGAGGAGGAAGGTCAGCCAGCAGCTTTCTCTGCCTCTCTGAGCTAGCAGATTTTCACCTCAGCATCTGGCACCTGAGTCTTTATTGGTAAAATAAAAAGACAGAGACTTGCCGGTTGGTGGTGGCGCACGCCTTTAATCCCAGCACTTGGGAGGCAGAGGCAGGCGGATCTCTGTGAGTTCGAGGCCAGCCTGGGCTACCAAGTGAGTTCCAGGAAAAGCGCAAAGCTACACAAGAGAAACCCTGTCTCAAAAGACCAAAAAAAAAAAAAAAAAAAAAAAAAAAAAAAAAAAGACAGAGACTTAGTTAAACAACATTTGCCTTCCTACGTGGAGCAGCTGAGGCATTATGGCTGGACTCCAAGGCTTCCCTGGATTGCAGCCTCAGCAGGAGGAGGTGGCAGCGGAGGGGCAGCCAGCTGCTAAGGCAGCTGGGGTCAGGTGCAGCCCTTGGGAATGGTGACAATTCCCCTTCCAAATGTAGGCATCTATTCTGCTGTAACAAAAAGTTAAGCAGAACTTGAACTATGAAAGTCACCGTTTGAGGTATTTTATTCTCTTCATTCTTAAAATATTTGGTTAATGTCACATTACTCTGGAAAACTGTATAATGTAAAAATATTTATGGTTAAAATCTGTAATGGAAAACACCACAGAACGAACCATACGTGTGGTTGGCCTTCCTAACACATACTTTACAAAGCAGACAAGAGTGAGTCAGAAGATAGCACAAGAAATGATTGCACATAGTGCCCCAGCACTGAGCTGAGAGCAAGCATGATGTTAAGTTCAGAAACACCAAAACTGGGAAGACTCATCCATTTACAGGTGCAAAAGGATCTAGAATTTCTATTCTATTTTAACCACGAGAAGGCACCAGATGTGGGGAATCTTAACCTGATGTTCATAAATTTAAAAATAACTACACAACACTAACTCTGTAGAGCACTTTGTGACTTTTCCAAGCACCATCTGGGTTGATAAGTTGTAGAGTTACAACATAGCAATAAAGATGGACAGATGGTCATTATGTTGATTGCTTTGGAGATGTGAGCTGTGCACAGGTCCTTCAGTTAAACTGCCCTTTTGTAATTAAGGGCATGAATAACACTTATAAAGTCACACTTTGAAACTGTATCACTTCTTATTTTTCTGCTGATTGATTACACTATACCACAACCTTAATGCAGCAACACTCGTGAGTAATTGTTTTGATTGGGTAAGGAAGTCTTTGTACATCAGATTACTTTTTCACCCCCAAAGATTAAAATTACTTAGGGTCCTTGGGTAATCATGGTTCTTGTTTTCTTGTTTTCTGGTATTAATGAATTGTATAGCCTTTTCTAAGTTTCTCCTGTCTTTGAATCTCTTTCTTTTCTCTAATATAAAAACACCTGCCCTTATCAATATTAATAACTCACACTATGCAATTTGAAATAAAATTTCATAAATCTTAAATTCACTAGATAGACAATATAATATTATTATATATCATGTTCTTTATTAGTCCCTATAGTCTAATCCACACCAGAGGTGAACAGACGTATACCAATGGGGTTATGTCTAGCAGAAAATAATATCTAGTATGACAAATTTGTATGTAGTGATTTAAACAATGTCATGCTGTGTATTCCACTTTGGTCTTGAATTTGCTACCCTTCTGATTCAACCTCTAAAGTGCTGATATTGTAGGTATACATTACTGCACTCAACATGACTATATGTGTGTGTGTATACATATATATACATACACACATATATGTACATATATCATCTACATACACACATATATAATCCTAAATCAGTACTAACATGATGAAACTTAAAATAATCTTATCTTTTATAACACTACTGCAATTCATGTTTAGATTTATTCTTTAAAGTTTCATGGATTTATTATCTGCTTTTTCTTTCATATTCTTAGTACTTGAAGTTGTAGTGATTGCAATATACCTATAGAAACTAATAATTAAGACACAAACAGGAAAGAAAGAAGTGAATTTATTAGTAGATAGTCTAATTTTGTATTTAAGAAATTTTAAATACTCCCCTAGAAAACTCTTATAATTGATAAGCCTTTTTAGCCAATAAGATATAAAATCTAAATTAAAATCAGTAAATTTGTATATATCATTAAAATTAGGCTGATAAAACAAGAATAATAATCCCTTTCAGACTCTTCCCCAGGGAAGAGCACAACTGGTTATCTAATACCAAATGGTCAGCCCTAAAAATGTACATATGAGTATCAGTGTTCAAACTGAGCAGGTTACATATTTGTATTTATGAATATATATGTATCTGCATATATGTATATATTAACAATTGATGAAAATAGAGACCATGAATTTGAAAGGCAGTAAGGAGGGATGCATGGGAGGGTTTGAAGAGATGAAAGGTAAGGGGAAAAGGAAGGAATTATAAGCTCAAAAACTAAAATAAGTATTTTTTTAAAAATTATACGGAATCATGTATTGTTATATTTAACCTATCAGTAAAATAATTTCACCAACACTTTTAAAAATGGAGTGTCCATAGTCCTCAGAAATAGAAGTGCCAAAATTAGACAAAAGAAGAACGTAGAGTGGTACCATGAAGTTTTAATTCTGCACATCACACACTTCTGCCTCAGGTGGGTAGAAAATCACTGGCCCTCTGCTCTTGCACTTTCATTTCTTGACTCTGAGCAGATCTACACATCCCCATGTTCTCATTGGTAGTCATAATTAGGTGAAAGGGTTCTTGTTCCACATATCCTCCTTCCCCTCAGATAAAAGGTATTTTCTAATGGGAGATTTTTCTGGTGCAGTTCTCTGAATAAAACATTTCCTCATTTTCCTTCTGTAACTAAGAGAATGCTATAAGGAAGAAGCCTGGGCATTATCAGGGCTGATTTGTCATATTACTATTGTAGGAACTCTCCCTGCCTTCCATTCTCCCCAGCAAGGAATGTACTGCTTTAGTTCTTCTGAAATGGCATTATTGTTCTGGAATCCAGAGGCAGAGACAATTACGTGAGAGTTTCTATTTGACTTGGACATAGATGGCTTCTAACGGCTTTATTGTTTTTGTTTTTCAGTAATGACTTAATACTTATAAGCTTTAACATTTTTTGGTTAAAGTATAAAATTACTCCACAAAAGTATAACATTCATTGTATAGAAGCAAATACAATTTATTAAAACAAATGTTTATGTATACTTGTGGACTATTACAAGCAAAATTTGAGGGCTTTGGTTAGAAAGGAAGGACTCCTTTGTTTTATCACATTAGAATACAATTAGCATGAAAAGAAAATGGTAGGGCAGGAGGAGAGTTGGATGGCTCCTATTTACAAGTTAGCAGATTTTGGTTCATGACCATAACAAACAAGATTCTCAAAATAGCTAAAATGCTAACATTTACTACTGTTCTTTTGGAAAAAAAACTATAATGAACTAATATAGGACCATTTGATTAAAGAGAAATAGGGGGGAAAAAAGATGTGGGGAGGAACTTCCCAAACACCCACTAAAAAATTCTGTCAGTGGCTATCATTCAGCCAACAGGCTAGTATGCACTGCCACAAGCCATCAAGGAGAATCTTTATGACCAGGTACAAGATATTTTTTTCTTAAAATATTTTTGACTTTCAGTTCGCTTTGTGCTTTTAGGACTTTAGTTGCTGGTAATTCATATTTTGTATCTTGGATGTATACAAATAACCAGATGTCCACACTTAAGTTTTGGCAGTTGGTATTGACAACTGAAAGACAATCATGTAAAGGATAGCTCATGGTTTTTCAGTTTCTCTCTTTTAGTTAATGTAAAATATTATTAAGGGAGATGCAGTTGATAACTTGACAAAACATGCTTTTCACCCCTGGGATCTTAAATATGGTTATTTTATATATATTCATTCTATCAATGCATGTAAGGATAATTGAGTTCTTTCAACTCCTGTATATTAAACCCATATGCTGAAATTATTTGATAAGGTGGAAAAGCAAACAGAGCCTGCCTTAACAGTGTTATAGTCCAATAATAAAGCAATTTAGAAAACTAAAACAAATGCTGGAGAGCTGTCCTATGCACTTGAGCTTGGCAATTTGCATATCGATGGCCAATGCACTTGAGCTTGGCATTTTGCATATTCATCTTCACACATTTCATCTAGTGTCATGTTGTTGTAGAATATTATTTTGTGGTGTGTTAGTTTTGTTTTTGTTAAATTTGTTTAATTCTGTGAAGCTGTGTTACTGTGCCTGTCTAAAACACCTGATGGCTCAATAAAGAACTGAATGATCAATAGCAAGGCAGGAGAAAGGATAGGTGGGGATGGCAGGCAGAGAAAATATATATAGCAGGAGAAATCTGGGAGGAGAGAAAAAAAGAAGTAGCCAGAGAAGGAAGAGGACATCAGGGGCCAGCCACACAGTTACACAGCCAGCCATGGAGTGAGAGTGAAAGTAAGGTTATAGATGTAAAAAGAGGTAAAAGCCCAGAAGCAAAAGACAGACAGATAACTTAAAGTTAAGGAAAGCTGGCTAGCAACAAGCCAAGGTAAGGCTGAGCATTTATAATTAAGAATAAGCCTCTATGTGTGATTTATTTGGGAGCTGGGTGGAGGGCCCCCCAAAAGAGCAAAACAACCAATGACACCATGTAATTACATTCAATGCTCTACTGGGGTAATTATTCCATTTAGATTTTATAAAATTAATATTTAGGTATGGGAGCCCACAGAGGTTTCTTAGTGAGAACTTACTCAGAGTCAGAGAATCTGAGCTTGATTTACCCAAAAGGGCTGCATGAGAAGATGATTTGATCATGAGCGTGTTTACCAGGTGTTTGGAAGGGTTTACACTTGGCTGTAGGGTGTGCTTTGATCTTGCAAGGGGGAGATCTCCTGCCTCTCCACTTGGCATGCTATAAAAACCCTTTTGAATAAACCTTTGAGGCTGTTGGGTATTGATCCAGGCCCTCCCAAAGGTATTATGTGTTTCTGTTTTTCTTCTCATCACCTAGGTCTCTCTTTCTACATAATATTTTCTTATTCTTCTCTCTTCCTCCTAGGAACCCTAGAAAAGGTGAGAAAGATAGGAGCTGGACTCTCATAGTCTCCCACATTTAGGTGCTTAAACATTATAGTTCTTGTCATTCATTATTGATCTTTGGGATCAACTTAGAATAAACACAGCATAATTAATTTTATTAAAGAATACCATAAAAATAATGTAAATTTCAAATAAAATGTACCTAAAAGCACATAATGTATGTTTCAAACTGTATAATATTATTAAAATGCATCTTCATATACTGAGGAATGCATTAGTTATGTTTCTACTTGCTATGACAAAACCATAACAAGAAGCATTTTAAGGAAATGTTGACTTAAGGTCACCATTTGAAGTGGTAGGTAGTTTCTTATGATGGGGAAGGCATGGAAGAATGAATGAACAGCTTTAGGTGAGTCTTAGGGAGGTGAGGCGCTAGACTCATTATACCTGTCATCAGGAATTACAGAAACATGAACATCATTGCTTAGTCAGCCTTCTTCCTTTTAGTCCAAGACCCCTGTTGATGGGATGATGTTGACCAGATTCAAGTATGTCTTCCCACCTCAGTCAAAACTAAAAAGGCCCTAAGAGACATGCACAGGGATGTGTTTCTCAGGTAAAACAAACCCTTTTGATGAGAGATGGCAGCTCATTGATATTTTAATATTTAAGATGCTTAAAGACTCATTGTCAACTTGACAATAAGCCAGTAGAAGAGATGAAAAGTAATTTGTGGATTTGGTCTTTCTCATCTTTCATAGTAGAATTCTTTTTTTGGGGGGGGGCAGGGATTTTGAGACAGGGTTTCTCTGTATAGTTTTGTTGACTGTCCTGGATCTCACTCTATAGACTAGGCTGGCCTCAAACTCACAGAGATCAACCTGGCTCTGCCTTCTGAGTGCTGGGATTAAAGGCATTTGGCAACATTGCCTGGCCTCATAGTAGAAATTTAAGAACACTAAGATTGATGGTGTAGGAAACAGCGGTTTGAGGATGATACTATGAGTCTTAAAGATAACCAATAAAAAAAAATATTTTAATAGAGAACTTGGAAGCATAAGTGGAAACTTTATAAGAGACTAGCCTTTGAACACTATATAGTGATCATCAGTGAATGAATACAGACGAAAGTCTATTGCTTATGCTATGATTACAAACATTTTAGTGTTTAGGACTCTAGCAAAATGATTATGTGTAATCTTTCTATTTTATCAATCCTCTTGAGACATGGCAGCTCATGAATATATTAATATTTCTTTAAGATGCTTAATGATACTTGATACTCTATTTGTCATTAAAAAAACTCTGTGGGTGATTTGTTTGTCTTTTAGCTTTTCCTGTCTCTCTCTTTTTTTTGGTTCTTAGACTTAGTTAAGAAATTGTTATGTTTCACTATAATGAATTAATACTATCCATAATTAAGAATCATGAAGAAAAGATCCAAATAAAATAGGGAGGTTATTATACCATATTATTAAGGTATAATAAAGTAAAGTAGAATCTATGCAGTGTTATTTAGTTTTTTTATTTTATAAATGATAGATCTACATATAGAAATAAAATGATTCACCATTAGAATGACATTTTCTATCTTGGCACCTTTCTTTTATAATTTGAACTTTCTTCTATATTAATTCTATTTTATTGTTTTATTTTTCTTAATATTTAATGTGTCTATTTATGACTTTAAAACAACTATTATATCCAAAGCTTTTATTAGAAAATTATCTGAGTTTCCTTTTTAGCTTATATTTTCTTTTTATTGCAGAAATTGTCTCTTGTCACTTGCTACATGAGAACTGAAATCACAGACCTTAAAAAACAACCTCTTTTTCCAACTCATAGAAAACACTGGCAAGCAGTATTATTCAGATTGTATCTTTCAAATATAGCTTTAGATCAGAATCATTTCTAGAACCTTACATGACATACAATTTCCTAGCATTAAGCTATCTACCTTTAGCACTTAAGGGTTCTGTGACAAAACTATGATGACCTATGTGATTTAACCAACATATTGTTCTTCTGATGGCTTCCTACCTCTAAGTACTGTCATATTGTATGTTAAGGCTTTAATGTATAAATGGTGGGAAATAGCCATGCAGTCCATAGCACTGAATTCCTGGACTCTCAGATTCATAAACTTAACATATGTAAAAGATGTTCATTTTGTCTCAATGGCTCAAAAAGATTTGCTTTTTAACAATTCTACATCTTATCTAAACTATCTATGTCTCATATTAAATAGATATTCATAGACCTCCTGAAGCATGTTTTTCAGTATGAACTCATGAAGCTGAATAAAGCGTGTCCTTCTAAAATACAGTCAAAGTCACCATATAAGCAGCCTTGCAACTAAATGAGGGAGAAATAGAAGGAAGGAATAGATCTGCCTTATGAATGCATAAGAGCAATGAATGGTCCTTCATCCGAAGCTCCATTAGGTAAGGTGCCTGCCCACAGTGTTGTGCTACAGGGTGGTCTTGCCTCACACACACATGAATCTCCTTGTCAAGTTCTCAGTCCACTCTTCCTATTGAGTTCTTCTCTGATCACTCTTACTACATTTTGATAACATAGACAGGCCAAGGACTTTCTAAATCTTGAATTCAATTCTTAGTGCTTAACTTTCCATCCTCAATCACTTTTCTTGAGTTTTACTATTATTAGGTTGGAATGAAGCTGTTTTTCAAAACTTTGCTTAGGATTCCCCAAAGTTAAATATTGGTACAGACACGTGCAGGCCCTGCACAGGGTACCAGAGTCTCTGTGCTTTTATATTTGCTGTGTTTGAAAGACCTTGTTTTCTTAGTGTCCTCCATCCCTTGAACTTTTACTCTCTTTCTACCTCCTCTTCCACAGTTTCCTGAGCCCTGATAGAAGGGATTTGATGGAGACACATCATCTAGGGCTGAATGTTCCAAGGTCTCTCTCTCTCTCTCTGCACATTGTCTGATTGTGGGACTCTGTCTTTGTTCCCATCTGCTGCAGGAGGAAGTATCAAGTCATAACGTATAAATACTATTATTTATCATGTCACCCAGAGCACTGTTTACTTTTTAATAGTGTGTCCAATGTACAGCTTAAAAATATATTCTGGGAAAGCAGCCTGTGTTATTTAGAAATGTTTAAACTATTTTACAGTGTTCACTCATTTTTAACTTACAATTGTAAATTTTCATGGAAGGTATCTTCTATCAGATAAAAGTCAGTCTATTGAACCCATTTTTCAGCTACAGTTTTCCAAACTGAAGAAGGTCAGTTGGCTTTTCAAGCTAAACAGTAATAGCTTAGAGTCTTGTAAAATAATGACAGATGATAGTTTTACACATTTCTCATAATAGTATATATAGACTCTGTATCTCATTTGACAAAGGGTATAGCTTGGTGAATAATTTTCACTTACTTCAAGAGTAAAGTATATTTTTAGAAATAATTCTTTAAATTTTTACATTGTTTAATCAAGTATTTATGGTAGAGATTTTTTTAATCATGAAATTCAGGCTGCTGAGGGAGCAAAAGTCTCTCTTCTTTGGGGACTTGTTCATGGTAGGCTGCTCATACCCAATAGGAGAACACATATCCCTGTGCACATGGGCAGCATTCAGGGGAGTTACAAAAAAAGAAGATATTCCAGTTGGGAAGGAGATAGGTTTGGGACACTAGGGGGAGTTGGATGGTGATATGGATGGATAGATATGATCAATATGCATTATATCAATGTATGGAATTCACAGAATAAAAATATTACTTTAAAAAGGTCAAAACTGCATTAAATTTTTAAAAGATGTGAAGTTGTTTCCCAAAGTTACTGAAGATGTGGTTATCAAACACATTAGTGCAAATATATTGTTGAATTATTTTAATAATATAATAACTTTGAAGTGGAGGTTAAAAGTGGTCATCTGAAAATATATTTACTTGATCTAGAAATCATATTAGAGTTATTGGAAAGGAGATGTAGTTAAGTTAGTCACTATAATTGTACAGCAGTATTCATCTGCACCATCCCAGTGTTTAGTAATCTCTTTTTGAGGGACTGAGAATGTAATGTGGAGATTTCTCCCTGAATCCCAAGACTAAAAGTTATAGTATCTGTAGTTTCGAATTCTTCAAGACTAACAAAACTATCTCCTTTCACCACCCTTCTAAAATGATAATAATGATCAAAAGACAGATGGTTGGGCTGGGCAGTGGTGGTGCATGCCTTTAATGCCAGCACTTGGGAGGCAGAACCAGAGTTGGAGGCCAGATCCAGAACAGGCGCCAAAACTGCACAGAGAAACCCTGTCTTGAAAAAACAAAAAAACAAAAACAAAAACAAAAGACGTATGGTTGAGAACAGTGTGATTAGCTATAACAACGTAACAGCCAGAATGATAGGCAATGTGGTACCAACAGCATGTGTGTCTGAGTTGTTATAATCTGGGCAGCTGGAAAGCAGTTAATTCCAAGGCATATTTGTCTATATTTGTGGCATGTCATGACAATTACATGGAACTGCATCTGCTGACAACTCAAGAAGATTATTGTGTTTTTATTTTGCAGAGGGAGGAGGTCTTTGGCATCAGAGATGGAGAAAAGATGAGCGATGAACCATGAAACCATCTTGTCTTCCCCTGCTGGAATTTAGTATGGGAAACTTCATTTATCATAAGGCAAGTGCTGAGAGCATTTTAGTGTGTTTGAAATTTAGATGTGCTTACTTGAGGTATTTAAACACAAGCCTGTGGCTTTGTGACAGATTTGCCACGACATTACAGAGGTTATTGTTGTCTCCTAGTGAATTGATGTCTGAATAAATTAATATACAGATACAAAGAAAGATAGTAGTTGGAGTGATGTAGAAGTTATTTAAACCCTTGTGTATCTTGAAAACTGTCTTTTGTTTATCTCAAAGAGACAAAAACCTCATTTGAAAAGATTTTTCTGTACTTGTTTATAATAAGATCTGAACATGCTTTTAACATTCTCTACCCCCCTTTGTTTTTGAGATTGTAATATAATTACAGCACTTCCCCTTCCCTTTCCTACAAACCTTCCTTTCCAAATACTCCCATATATGCTTCATACTCTTTCTAATTCATGGCCCCTTTTAGCACTAACTGTTGTTGAATTCATATGTGCATAGGCATATATGTATATATTCCTAAATAAAACCTTCTCTGTCTGTAGAATGTTACTCTAATGTATGTTTTCAAGGCTGACCATTCAGCACCAGACTACAATTTGATGTTCCCTTCCCCGGGGAAGACCACATCTTTCTCTCCCAGTTTTCCTTAGTGCCTGTAGTTCTCTGTGTATGGTTGAGGCCTCATGGGCTTTTTCCTGTCTACTTTGGCATATCTGCTGGAGTCGTCCTTGTTCAGCTCCCATTTGGGCAGTCATATTGATGAGATTTTCATGTTCTTAGGGAGATAAAATTATAGAATGGATCTTTTGGGGACACTAACTGGTAGATGTGGACATACTCTGTTATTACTCGTAACTCTAATTCCTGAGGGGAAGATAATTAAGCCTATTTTCTCTATAGCACATCTAAATGACCTTGAAAAATTCAGTCTTAATAGCATATTAATTGCAATGATTTATAATTTGGTCGTATCTTTTTCTTTATAGATGCCCATAACCTGAGTAGATTACTAGTATATTCAA
Source organism: Peromyscus maniculatus bairdii (assembly GCF_049852395.1). NCBI lineage: Eukaryota > Metazoa > Chordata > Mammalia > Rodentia > Cricetidae > Peromyscus > Peromyscus maniculatus. The sequence goes on along the minus strand of NC_134866.1, from coordinate 33,530,840 downwards.
AAAGTACCAACTTAAGGTCACTGTGTAATGGCCATCTTAGAAAACATATAATATAACCATGACTAGGCCTAATTCAACTGAGTTTTCTAAAATCTAACATTCAAGTTAATTAATTTAAATATTTTCTTCTTTTTCTTGTTCTTAAAAAGTTTAAGGTGGAGCCAGGTGTGGTTGTCCCAGCACTCAGGGGGCAGAGCCAGGTGGATCTCTCTGAGTTCAAGGCCAGCCTGGTCTATAAAGCAAGTTCCATGACAGCCAGAGTGACACACTAACAATGTAGAACTCTAAAAGTGTTACTGTAGTTATCACATACTCCATTATTTCACAGAGTATATTTTGAGGATACACTCTGTGTTGTGATGAAAACTCTTAACATGAAATGTGTCCTTGGTAAATGTTTCAGTATAATGCAATGTTCTTAGACCTAAGAACACTGCTGTACATCAAGTTCATAGAACTTATATATTTCACCTCATGTAAAATTTGGACTCACCGAACAACCCGCCACTGAATGCTCCTGGCCGTCCCCATCTCACTCTGTTTCCATGACTGATATGCAGTATCTGTCCTTCCCTGCTTGGTTTGTCTTCCGGGTTCATCCATGTTATTGCATGTAAAAGGCTTTGAGCTGGAATAAATTATCAATATTTTTTTAATGTTTGAATTAAAAAACCAATGATCTGGGAAGGAGAATAACAGCTCAGGCAAGTGGAGAAAGAGCAAGCCCTTTCTGCAGGAAACACCAGATCCCCCCAGGATTTTACCTCCTATTTCTTAGCAGTCACAGGCAACTCAAGGGGGAAGGGACTTTTCACTCTGGAGACCCCTGTGGGTAAGAAATATTTCAATTTTGATTTTTGCACTCATAAAGTTTTTGAAAGGAACAGGGAAGTAGCAGTCATTGGCTCCACTAAGACTGAGTAGAGTAGAACGTGTAATTAAAACAAACAGAAAACCCACAGCTTAATTTGAGGCAGCCTTGGGTCCTCCCTGTTCTAATGAAACACTAGGCAATCTATTATTAGTGCAAAGCACAGTTTGGCCCCAAATTTGACTCCAGGAACAAAAAAGATCTGCTAATTCTCTGCTTATATTTCAGGGGGACTAATGTGGTTTTTAAAAACTAGAGCATACTAATTGATTTCAGGACTAAACTTAATTGACTTGAATCTTGCTCTTTTTTTTTCTTTTATTTTTATTTTTACAATACCATTCAGTTCTACATATCAGCCACGGATTCCCTTGTTCTGCCCCCTCCTTCCCCCCTCCCCTTCCCCGCAGCCCACTCCCCATTCCCACCTCCTCCAGGGCAAAGTCTCTCCCGAGGACTGAGATCAACCTGGTAGACTCAGTCCAGGCAGGTCCAGTCCCCTCCTTCCAGACTGAGCCAAGCATCCCTGCATAAGCCCCAGGTTTCAAACAGCCAACTCATGCAATGAGCACAGGACCTGGTACCACTGCCTAGATGCCTCCCAAACAGATCAAGCCAATCAACTGTCTCACCTATTCAGAGGGCCTGTCCAGTTGGGGGCTCCTCAGCCTTTGGTTCATAGTTCATGTGTTTCCATTCGCTTGGCTATTTGTCCCTGTGCTTTATCCAACCTTGGTCTCAACACTTCTCACTCATATAAACCCTCTTCTTTCTTGATAATTGGACTCCCAGAGCTCCACCCGGGGCCTAGCCATGGATCTCTGCATCCAGATCCCTCAGTCATTGGATGGGGTTTCTGGCACAACTATTAGGGTGTTTGGCCATCCCATCACCAGAGTAGGTCAATTCCGGCTGTCTCTCGACCATTGCCAGCAGTCTATTGTGGGGGTATCTTTGTGGATTTCTGTGGGCCTCTCTAGCACTTTGTTTCTTCCTTTTCTCATGTGGTCTTCATTTACCATGGTCTCCTATTCCTTGTTCTCCCTCTCTGTTCTTGATCCAGCTGGGATTTCCCACACCCACAGGCTCTTTTTCCCTCAACCCATGCTCTTCATTACTCCCACTCATGTCCAGGTTGTTCATGTAGATCTCAGCCATTTCAGTGTCAGTGGGTGATCCCCGTGTCTTTCTTGGTGTCCTGTTTTCCAAGTAGCCTCCCTGGTGATGTGAGTAGCAGTCCAGTCATCCTTGTTCCATATCTAGTATCTTCCTATGAGTGAGTACATACCATATTTGTCTTTCTGAGTCTGGGTTACCTCACTCAGGATGATTTTTTTCTAGATCCATCCATTTGCTTGCAAACCTCAGGATGTCATTGTTTTTCTCTACTGAGTAGTATTCCATTGTGTATATGTACCACAATTTATTTATCCATTCTTCAGTTGAAGGGCATCTAGGTTGTTTCCAGGTTTGGGCTATTACAAACAATGCTGATATGAACATAGCTGAGCAAAGTGCTCTTGTGGTATGATTAAGCATCTTCAACAAATGGTGCTGGCATAACTGGATATCAACATGTAGAAGGCTGCAAATAGATCCATATCTATCACCGTGCACAAAACTTAAGTCCAATTGGATCTAGGACCTCAACATAAATCCAGCTACTCTGAACCTGATAGAAGAGAAAGTAGGAAGTAATCTTGAACACATTGGCATAGGAGATCACTTCCTAAATATAACACCAGTAGCACAGACACTGAGAGAAACAATCAATCAATGGGACCTCTTGAAACTGAGAAGTTTTTGTAGAGCAAAGGATATGGTCAACAAGGCAAAGCAACAGCCTACAGAATGGGAAAACGTCTTCACCAACCCCACATCTGACAGAGGACTGATATCCAGAATATATAAGGAATTCAAGAAATTAGACATCAAATCGACCAACAGTCCAATTAAGAAATGTGCTATAGAACTAAACCGAGAATTCTCAACAGAGGAAACTCAAATGGCTGAAAGACACTTAAGGAATTGCTCAACATCCCTAATCATCAGGGAAATGCAAACCAAAACAACTCTGAGATACCACCTTATGCCTGTCAGAATGGTTAAGATCAAAAACACCATAGAAACCTTATGCTGGAGAGGATGTGGAACTAGGGGAACTCTCCTCCACTGCTGGTGGGAATCCAAGCTTCTACAACCACTTTGGAAGTCAATATGGTACTTTCTTAGAAAATTGGGAATCAATCTCCCCCAAGATCCAGCTATACCACTCTTGAGCATATACCCAAGAAATGCTCAATCATACCACAAGAGCACTTGCTCAGCTATGTTCATATCAACATTGAGTCTTGCTCTTAAATGGTGTAGTGTTGTGAACAAAATGATGTAAGGAAAAGATACATTGGCATAGTGAATTGCTATGGGCCTTTATTATATGCCCTGCACATTTGACGATTACTCAATGAAAACTAGCCAATGTTCTAAGCCATAAATACTAGTAATTGCTAGTTATTAAGCCCTAACTATGTTCCAAGAATTTTACAAGTAAGGTGTTTTAATATTATCACTAATATTCAAATTGATGTTCATGTGAAACTTCAGCACTAAAACCTGTTTGGCAAAAGGGTCTTGGCAAATATGATTAAATTCAACTGAGCATACAGTATATTAAGACAGAGATACACAGACATGCATAAAAGAGATGCCACCTAATAGCAGAGAAAGGTCAGAGTGCTGGTAATCCTCTACAGGGGACATCAGCGAGTCATGGGACAGTTTTATTCTCAAAGCCTCCCAAAGAAACCAACACCCTGGATACCTTGATTTCAGACTTTTGGTTTCCAGAACATTGAAAAACATTTTTTTTAAATTTTCCTAGAAAGGCCAGTTTATGGGTAATTTGTTAAGTTTATATAGAATACCGGTGGGATAAATAATAGCCTGTTAAGATACATGCTGCTGTCTTTTGGGACAAATGAAAAAATAGACTGTATCATCTGTGCTCACACTAGTATTCTAATGAAACACATTGAATAGTACAGTATAATCACTGGTCAATCCCACCAAAAGTCATACAAAGAGCTTGCACTTCATAGGCCACATATGCTTCTTCAATTTATTTCTCCTCTACTCAGATGAGTGTTGTTACTTTGTCAAAACCCTGATGGAAGAGGCAGCTAAATAGAGCTGTTGGTGACTTCCAGGCCACAAGTACTCATTATGCTTGGGATAGAGGAGGTTATGGATATTAAAAGACTAGAAATTAAGAAGGAGTGTGCCCACTCTGGGATGGGTGCCCAGAATAATGTGGTGCAGACTATCCCAGAATGAAAGGAAATCTAGTACTCTGAGCCCTCCTGCTAATGACAAGGCATATGGGGATTCCCATGAGTAGGGTCAAGAAGAAATCCAGGCATCCTAAGCAGCACACCAAAGTCAACTTATGAATTTGGCATGGGGTCAAGTGTGAGAGAGATGCAAGAGGTGACCAGAGCAGGAACAGAGGAACCAGGGCTGAGGCTTGACTTGGCACAAGTTCCAAAATAGACGAGTCACTCATGTAAGGAAACAACTTGTCTAGAATAAAGTGCATTTGCATCTTTGCCTGGGAGAATCTCAATTCATATCAACAACTGGAAGATGTATATATCAAGTAGATGGAGCAAGTTACAGTTTGGAGATTTAAGACTGACGGGCAGATATAAATCTGAACAGTGAAGTTTTGGTCAGAAAGGTCAAATATCACAAGTTTAAGCCTCATGCATAGGAGCATTAGAGTCAATATTTTAATCACATGGGTTTATGCAAGCAAGTGGGGGCATAATTTTTATGTTTCGGGGTTCATGGCAGTACAAAAAAATTTCCAAGTTCCTCTCTGTTGCATCAATTTTGATGCAGTTAAATGGTGCTCAACATGTAGCTTGTGCATGACTTGGCCTCCTGCATGAATGTATGCTTCTGTGGAATAAATGGCTATCAGTTTTGACCTACTTACTATGCAGTAGGTATTTTTGCAGTGCTTTACAGACATTATGATGCCATTTATTTTTAATGCACATAACGCTTAAGAGTTTCAGACATAGAGATATAAGTAATTTTTCATAGCCGAACAACTGGAAAGGGTTAGAGCTAAAACCTAAACTCAACAGTATTTTACCAGCACTTTTCATTATTGTTTTGTTGCTGTGTTTTTCCTCTCATCCTTCACATGGTATTGATTGCTATAGATATATAGTCCTACAGCAACAGAGCGTTAGGAGGGATGGGGATTACCCTGTGCACACAGCAGTATTATTGTGCGTCCTAGATCAAGGCGTCCTGGATGTCAATTTTATCAGAAGCATAAATGACGTCTTGTGTGGTGTCTCATAGGAAGCACACAGCACAAGTGTCAGGATTCTGGAGAGTTATTCTATACAACCAGCCCCCAAATTGCAGTTGTGAAGGAAGATTTGTTTATCTGGAGTCTTGTCCTATTTTCCATTGGGGCAATGATTGATGCTATTGTGAATTACATAAAGCATAAAATTAGAAACTACTTACACAGAGAAAATGACTCGATAGATTGTAAGGTGCTCTCTCTCTCTCTCTCTCTCTCTCTCTCTCTCTCTCACACACACACACACACACACACACACACACACACACACACACACACATGATTATCTTCACCCTCTTTCTTCCAAGAAAACTTACCCAGTGAATTCTGACAAAATGCCTCATATAGTTCCCTGTATCTCTTCAAAAATACACTATCTTGCTTTGCATAGTATCAGTGTGGGGTAGTTGGTGAATCAAGTGCAGGTTTGGTAACTCCTGTCCTTTTAAATAATGTACCATTCTGAATGAAAAGTCTGTGCCAACAGAGTTCCTCTTCACATTATACACTCTTTCTTCGTTTATTCAATATCAAAGTTCTTAAAACTTGTGCAGACTCCCTATTTCATCTCATTGTCAACCACTGCTTAATCTCTTTCGATTTGGCTTTAGTTTAGACTAAGTTCTTTTGAAAATATACTAATGAAGATCAACTCTACCCTCTGTGTGAGCATTGCTAACAACAACAACAACAAAAGCCCCACAAAAACACCCCTTTAGCCCTAACTTATTTAAGACATTTGACTAAATGTTACTTCCCTTGTGAAACCTTTTCTTGACTTTCTTCAGAATCGTTTCTCCCAAATTTCCCTCCTCATTGACTAAGGTTTTCCGCCATCTAATTTACAAGCGTTCCCTTTGCCACACTACCAGTTTAATTGTCATGAGCATATATCAATTAGCATCTGCATTGCCATCCTTCTATCTTTAGACTCGACCTTTCTTCATCAAAGCTCCTGATGTTCTCTTACAGCTGGACTGATTCATTGAACTATTAACATCCCAAGTGTCATCTCAGGTAAATCACTCTGCATTTCCCCCCAAACTGTCCCTCTCTGAACCCTTTCAAGTTAAGGAAGCTATCAGTGTTTAAAGTTCTTATCTTGATCTTTCTTTACCCCAGAAATGTTCATGCTACTTATTCATCCAGGTTCCAATCTTTATTAATTATTCATACCCCTCACAGGAGATGGCCTTTCCAGTTGGTACATGAGATTTTTTTTTTTTAATGAAAGAGAAGCAAAAAGTTAGGACAATCAATTTTCCAAATCATTAGTTCAAGATAAAAGAAGAACTACTGCCTGATCTAGAAGGGTTCAGTCTGAATGTTTTGAAGTAGCAGCTCTCATTGACTCTCATGGTATGGAGTCCTATGCTAGGAAGGATGTGAGAAGGTATGAGCACCAAGGTTTTCTTGGAATAGTCTGGCAGGAAGCAGGCTGTCTAGAAGAAGGTCCCAGCTGTCCACAATGATATAAGAGCCAGTTTCCAGTTTTGTTACAAAACTTAGCTGAGCTTCAGGGGCTCAGAAAGAAGTGACATCTGTCAGGCTAGTCACAGGAGACAACTGGAGCAGAGGTAGAAAGATGCATACATCCAAAGGACTCAATCTGTTCCCTGAGACTAGTTCCAGCCCTCATACCATATCATGGTTTTAAGTGGGAAAAGTCTAACTCATGACAAAGCCATGCATGTCCTGGTTTAGAGAGAGCCCTTATGGGAGCTGAGTCAGCAAGGGGCAGGTATTCAATTTCTGTGAGTCAAGGAGGGCAGGCAACAGAGCAATGACGGTAAATCCATTAGGTTATTTCCTCTCCATAACACTATGCCCACAGCTAGCTAAGGTGTTGATTGTGACGAGACATCCTCCTGCAGTCTGTCTTCTTTATCACAGCCTACTTTATGCAGCCAGATTATTTTTCTCAAAACATAGTTTATATGTGCTTTTACCCAGAATCCTTCAGGGACTCTTCACATTTCCTTTTTGCTGTATAATCATTACAACTTTTTTTTTGTTCCTGTCAACAATTACTCTATTTTTCTAATGTAAAAAAATGTTAAATCACTTTTCATTCAATGAAACAGTGTTCTGTATATTGGGAATTGTGTAGATGTATCCAACTGTCTTATTAAATAAGAAACACAGAACCAATGTAAAAGAGAAAGCCAAATGATCAGAGCTCAGAGCTAAAATCTCACCCTTCCTCCTGCGGTGGTTCCAGCTTCCCGAAAGAGAGCTATTTCCCTGTGTGTAAGTCGTTTCATAGTCATTCTGCCTTCTCATTGGTTGTAAACCCAAACACGTGACTGCCTCGTCACTGTCTGTATGTACAGCCCCCCAGGTCTTAAAGGCATATGTCTCCAATGCTGGCTGTATCCCTGAACACACAGAGATCTATGGGATTAAAGGCGTGCGCCACCACCGCCACACTCTGTCTATGGCTCTAATAGCTCTACCCCCAAGCAACTTTATTTATTAACATACAATCAAAATCACATTTCAGTACAATTAGAATACCACCACAGAATTGTGTTAGTTTATATATGCAAAGATCATTAAATCCATGTCTTTAAGTAATAGGTCACCTTGAAGGGAGAAAGGCACATAAAATATTATATTTATATTTTTGTACTCCCTTTTCCTTCATTTTCTGACTTTCTTTGAGAATAATTCTTGTTTTCCATAGTCTATACCTCTATTCCATTTTTAAAATCTTAGTCCTATCTCAGTTAATGGGGGGAAAATTAAGAGACAACTTTTCTTTTATGCCCCCTTCATTCCTTGTAATCAGATACAAATGTTGACAAAATGTTTTAGACAATACTTGTGAGTCCCTGTCTGATAGGTGCTTTTTTTATTATTGACTTATCTTTATCCCTAATGTTAAGGCTTTCATAACAGGCTTGCAATATTTTTCATGTTTTAACTCAGTATTTCTTGCTAGGGTTCTTTATATTTAAATGTATTTGTATTACAAGTTCCTTGAAGTAAATTCTCAGTAGGGCTGAATTGGAACGGGATTTCATTACTTTATAATTACATAGGGTGAATCTATCTAATCTGTTAGAGAAATTGAATATAAAATGAGGAGAAAAATCACTTCTAATTTCCTGAAACAGAGGAAAACAAAAGTATTCTTAAAGTAGAATTTCTTAGTATTGATGTCAGACTGAATTAACTACCAGGAAAAATAAAACTCATTGTTTGATACATGCAATATTAAATACTGAGAAACAGCTACCAGAGTTTATTATGTACCAACTCCATTTTAACATTTATTTTGTGATATTTGGTAAGCTTTCAAAATGTTTCTGCTGGAAAATTCACAGGCGATATTTCTGTTAGGATTAAATACTTTCTTTATACAAAATGAAGCAAATGTTGTGATATAAATGAAAAGACATTCATCATTTCTAATTACACACTCACACTTTCATTACACAGTTTACACAATAGAAGTTAGTTGAACCCATTTTTTTATGTTGGGTGTTAATAATGTCTATTTCTTTATGAACTGGTTCTTGAAGGTAGTAACACAATATGGGAAAGGTTATCACAGAGAATAAAGTGAAAATGTGACTTGGGGAAAATTAGCACACCATACCCCCCCTCTCTCACACACACACACCACAATACCACCACCACACCAGAAATACCTCATACTCCATACACACCATACACATACATCACACACATGCATACACACACACACACACACACACACACACAGATGCCTAGGCACACACACTATCTACATGGTCCTAATTAATCAGCATTTATATTACCAGCCTCTTACTTTCTTCCCTCTACTCATCATCAAACAGAGTACTAAATATTTGAATTCAAAATATTTTCAAGATCACATTCTTTCTGTTTGTAACCTTCATCCAAACTACAGTGATAAAAAGGCAGATTTGAGCGTTCACCTGACAATTTGCATGTGTTCTCATGAAGTTTCTTCTCCCATTACTGTTTATCTGTCAATGAACTTATAATTCTTTCCACGGTAAAGCCTAACTACAATATTAAATCAGAAAATGATAGTTTCGACCTTAATGTTAATTAACAAGATTTGGCAGTATCATATCTAATATGTCATTTTGAAAAGAGGATTTCTTTGCTGTATAATTCCACTCCAGTCTTCTAGTTAATTGTTTCATTTTCTTGAGCCATCTCAAAATTCTTTATTTTGTAATTAAAGTTTTTTGAGAATTCCATGTATGAGCACTGCATTTATATAATTTCTTCCCCTCTCTTCAACTCCTTCTGTGCCTCTATCCCTCCCAAATTCACAAGCTCTTTTTTAATTAGTATAGCAGTTTGGAGAGGATACAGGCACAGATTCTAATGAGAGGAAGCAAAATTGCTTCCTGGGAAAGGAACACAAGTTGTGGTTGACGCACACCAGGGGCCAAGGCCAAGGTATGCCAGTAAAATGAATCTCTGTCCGATTTTAAAATGTTTGTCTTAGTCGTTGAAAACAGCTCTTTGTTCACCATGATAGACGTGAACTGCTCTTATTGGTGTTAGGCAATGAGCTTGAAATCAAAGATATATCCTTCTGCAAAGGATTGATTGTAGCATTTGTTTTCTGAGATAAACATCCCTCAGACTGCTGGCAATTTGCAACATTTGAAGAGTCTACTTTTGGACTCAGGGTTGAATAGCTGTGGTTTGAAATCTTCTTTCTGTACTTAGGTGTATATCTTTGGCCAATCTCTTAAATCCCTCTTAAGTCTCAGTTTCCTTATCTTTACAGTCACTCCACTCTGCCTGGTTGGGCTGGTTGTGAAAATTAAATGAAATGACGTCAATAAAACCTTCAGCAGACTGTGTGGGAAGAATTGCCTGAAGGAAGAGCCAGAGAAAGGGATGGAAGCCAGGAGACTGCAAGGTCCTCCTAGGTGACCTCAGTGGATTTAGAGAGGAAAACCCAAAGGCATTCTGCTACCTCTGTATCTGCGTTTCACTATGTATCTCTCTGTCAGTAAAGAACACCCAAAATGATGGCTTCTTCAATTTTTTTCCAATTTCAAAATTGGGCACATTGACTGCCTCCTCCTCTTTATTAATTAAAATTTTTCATGCATGGGGCTGGAGAAATGGCCAAATGGGTAAGAACACTTGGTGGATAACTTCCAGAGAACCCAACTTTGATCCCACCACTCATATCAGGCAGCTCACAAACACCTGAAACTTCAGCTAGAAGAGGTCCAATTCTGTAGGTACCCACACACAAATGGCATCTACAGGGAGGCATTTACATAAGCACAAATAAAAATAAAAACTAAATAATTTTGCTTGTTTAATGAATAATGAAAAGACCTCAGAGATATAATGCTAAGTCATGTAACAAAATAAGAACAAGTTATTAATCTCAAATACCCTTTGAACAACCCTATGCTAGTGTTAGAAAAATTTTATGATGACAAATTTCCAGAACATTCTCCAAACAAAATAAAAAAAAAGTCTAGAGTTCAAGGGGTTTATGAATGTATGGGTTTCACAAATTCTCAGATTATTCTGATATGTAATCATGTTTTTCATATTTTCTTTAGAGATTCTGAATTTTTGGCAGTCTCCCTTATGATTCCAGAGTTTAGTATTCAAGAGTCTGTGGTGATCCACCCAGATCCAAACAAGGAGGTGGAGAGTTGTTTTGACAATCAGAAAGGAGGCTACTGGATCATATGAGTATGTGTTGAAGAAAGGAGGTGTGCACACACACACACACACACACACACACACACACACACACACACAGAGAGAGAGAGACAGAGAGAGACAGAGACAGATAGAGACAGAGAGATTGGATGGTGCCACTCAAACTTATCTGATTATGAGAATTAGAACAGGAAATCATAGCAGCTGTCTGAAACTCTGGCATGATTTTTATCATCTGCTTTGCAGCTTGCCTAATGCTGCTTATCTCAGATATCATGTTCCTCACATGTAAAATGAAGAATATTATGTTTCTATGTTATAAAGCTCTAGGAAGACTAAATGTGATAGCCAATACACAAAGCAAAGTGTTGTTTGGTCTCCTCCTATCCTCTTAAATTTTCAAGGTCTAAGCTCCTCATTCTATGTTAACCTTGCCTGCCTCTGCTGTTTTGTAAATATTTACCTCTATTTGAAATCATGATGTGATTTCAGAATCAGTTCTAAAAATCTACTTAGATAATATTTTCCATGAATGATGTCCTTGCTGTTTTAGCTGTATCCTCTGCAGTAAACCATATCTTTATAACTAGTTTGTGGCCACTGTTCACGTCGGGAGGTGTGGTAGTTTGAATGTAACTGGCCCCCATAATCTCATAGGGAGTGGCACTATTAGGAAGTAGGGCTTTTCTGGAGTGGGTGTGGCCTTGTTGGAGGGAGTGTGTCCCTGTAGGGGTGGGCTTTGAGGTTTCCTATGCTCAGGATCCTGCCCAGTGTGTTAGTTGACTTCCTGTTGCCTGAAAGATGTAGAAGTCTCAGCTACAGCTATAACACCATGTCTGCCTGCACACTGCCATGCTCCCTGCCATGATGATAATGGACTGAATCCTCTGAAACTGTACATGAACCACCCCAATTAAATGTTTTCTTTATAAGAGTTGTCATGGTTGTGGTGTCTCTTCTCTTAGTTAGAAAACCCTAATTAAGATACGTGGACATATAGCATGTTTCAAAAACATGTTATCCAGACAATTTGAGTCCAAGAAGCAATGCCAAGTATCATCTGTTTTTACTGACGTGTCACTGAAAATCTCAAACAAGAAGATATGATTTATGTCTTTGTGATATATATATGTATATATATATTTGTATATATATATATATATATATATATTACAATACTATTCAGTTCTACATAACAGCCACAGATTCCCTTGTTCTCCCACTTCCTGCCCCCCCTCCCCTTCCCTCCAGTCCACCCCCCATTCCTACCACCTCCAGATCAAGGCCACCCCCAAGGACTGAGATCGACCTGATAGACTCAGTCCAGGCAGGTCCAGTCCCCTCCTCCCAGATTGAGCTAAGCGTCCCTGTATAAGTCCCAGGTTTCAAACAGCTATCTCATGCAGCGAGCCCAGGACTTGGTACCACTGCCTAGTTGCCTCCCAAACAGATCAAGCCAATCAACTGTCTCACCTATCCAGAGGGCCTGATCCAGTTGGGGGCCCCTCAGCCTTTGGTTCATAGTTCACGTGTTTCCATTCGTTTGGCTATTTGTCCCTGTGCTTTATCCAACCTTGGTTTCAACAATTCTCGCTCATATAAACCCTCCTCTTTCTCGCTAATTAGACTACCAGTGCTCCACCCGGGGCCTAGCCGTAGATGTCTGCATCCAGATTCCTCAGTCCTTGGATGGGTTTTCTACATGAACAGCCTGGACATGAGTGGGAGCAATGAACAGCGAGGATCGAGGGAAAGAGAGCAGGAGATCCCACCTGGATCAAGAACAGAGAGGGAGAACAAGGAATAGGAGACCATGGTAATTGAAGACCACATGAGAAAAGGAAGAAACAAAGTGCTAAAGAGGCCCACAGAAATCCTCAAAGATACCCCCACAAAAGACTGCTGGCAATGGCCAAGAGACAGCCGGGACTGACCTACTCTGGTGATGGGATGGCCAAACACCCTAATAGTTGTGATACATATTTTCCAGACTAATTCTAGCTATTGAAATATTTCAAGAGAATTATTCTCTGGTTTTTTAAAAATTGTCAATATAAATGTTGTTGAGGTCATAATTGTAATCATGGCTAAGTCACTCCATTTTTTTCAGATGAACAGTATGGGAACATTGGATTGTGCAAATATACAACAAAGTAGAAATACATTGGCTCTACTTAACTCTGAATTTGTTGGTCGCAAACACTGTGGTTCTAAGGATCTAAATAAGGTCACTGGATTTGTACAGTAGGTGCTCTCCCCCTCCCAAGACATTTCTTTCACTTTATGATGTTGCAACATCTATATTACTCCTAATATTTAATGCATAAATTTTGTGATCATTGTGTATAGAGTCCTTTACTAATTACCTATGTTCTAGCAGCTTAACATTGGAAAAGGCAAATTTTTTATTGTTCTGACTTGCAAAAGAAAAGAAAAATAGCCTGCAAGATAGAAAATATACTACTTTGCATGTTGAATGGCACAATTTATGCATCTAGTAAATATAGGCTATTATAATAGTGGTCCCTGTCTGATTTCTGTTGTATTCTTGGTGCTTGGTAAGCATCACCATTACCGTTAGAGTCATTTTCATGTCTATAATCTCACATGAATTAAACCCAGAGAAGAAACTCTTGTCTTTCCCCACCTGTACCTGTTCATGTCTTACACCATTTCATAATTTCAAACATATTTGTAGTGTGATATATCAATTTGATCAACATGAGCCTTCTTCAGCCCCCATCTTTCTTATCCTTAGAATTCATTTTCTGACCATGTTAATCCTTCCAGCACCCCTTTGGCAATGGTATGTAGCACGACCAGTATATGCCATTTGATTCTCTGCCAAGTGTTCAGTTGTGCATGCTTTTAACAGAAGTAAAGTCTCTACAAGCTCCAACAATTTGTTGTGCAGAGTTCCTGACTACTCCACTAAGCTGTCAGTCAGGGACTACAAAGCAGATTTGTGTTGATGTCATATCTACCCATAAAAGAGCCATCAACATCAGCTGGGGTCCAAATGTGAACTCTGTCTTGGTTTTTTTTAATGATCTAGGTGGAGTTCATCCAATCTACTTAGGACTCTGCCTTCCTCAGTAAATAGAAGCAAACACTGGGTTTATTGAGAGGTTTCCTGACCGATATATTACCCTACAATCTTTAGTGGGAGGAAATTATCTAGTGCTTTTGTTTCCTGAGATTAATATGGAAATTAAAAGTTAGCATTCCCTTCAGACAACAGGCTTACTGAAACCCAACTGTCTAATACAGAAGCCACCAGCAATGTGTATTGTTGAGTTCCTTAAATACCTTGAGATGGCTGAATATTTTAAATATTTATGTAGTCTAAAGGACTTGTTTTATGTGGTAATATTGTATTTTTAAATTGTATTCTTTGTGTGTATGAGTGTGTGGTTCATGCATGTTTACACATATATGTGTGCAGATTCACATGCCTGTGCATGCATGTGTGGAGGCCAGAAATAGACACTGGGTGTCTTCTATCTTTCTTCTCCTCATTTTTTTGAGACAATGTCTATTATAGAATCTGGAGCTTGCTATTTGAGCTGGACTGTATCTGCTTTCTAGCTACATCCTAATATTTATCCTTATACTCACAGAGAAATGTAGCTCTCCCCATCATCAAAGGAACTTCCCTTTGAAACTTTTATTATAGAATCCCATAACTGGTCAAAATGCAGAGAACAACAAATCATGGGGTGTCCAATCCTAATTAGTGCATCTGCAATTCAACTCCTATACCTACAGCTCAGAGCACTTCACTGAAGAAAGGGGCAGAAACATTCTGAGAGCCAGAGGACTGGGACTTTAATGGTGAGACAGTGTCTTATACATATAACAAGGAATGCCTACTCATGAAATCTCAACGATATAGTTACCTAAATGAGATGTGTGGAATGATGTCAGTTGACATTCCAGTGGAGATAGAGTAAATCTCACAGGGCCCCACCCGTAGATGAAATGCTACAAGCATTTGATGGCTGCTGAGACACAAGGTCCTTGATAGGTTATCCAGTTACAAATGGTCAGTCCTAAACACATGCACATATGAGCAGCACTAAGTGGACTAGGGTGTGTGTGTGTGTGTGTGTGTGTGTGTGTGTGTGTGTGTGTGTGTGTGCATGAGCACATAACACAATAATTAAGAAGAGATCATGAATTTTAGACATAATGAGGGGGCAAAGGAGGTTGTGGAGGGATGGAAATGATGTAACTATAGTAATGATGTATGAAATTCTCAAATTAAAAAAATAAATTAAATAATAACTAAAATAATAAGTATATTTGAGTGAGTCACTATTCTTCACAGGAGGCCAAAAATCAACATCAAAATTTCTGTATCTCTTTCTCTCTTTCTCTCTTTCTTTCTTTCTTTCTTTCTTTCTTTCTTTCTTTCTTTCTTTCTTTCTTTCTTTCTTTCTTTCTTTTTCTTTCTTTCTTTCTCTATCTTCGTTCATTGACAGAAGGCATTGCAATATGGCCCAGTTTGTCCTAGAACTCACTCTCCTACTCCTTCAGCTTTTTGAGCCTGGAATTTGAAGTCTGCCCACCATCATGGTCAGAAAAACAGGTATACATATATTTTTAACATATTATTGTTGTGTTCTATCTCAGTGACAAAATGGTTGAAAAAGCAAAAGAAGAATTTATTATTAATCATGGCTTTAGAAGTTTCAGTTCATGGTCACTGGGCTTTGTGTGTACGGGGCTGTGTTGAGGCAGAGTGCACATGGTAGAACAGAATGGTTCAATTCATGGCACCCAGAAGGAAATGGAGTGGCAGAAGGCAGAATGGAGACAAATATGCCTTTCAATGAAATACCTCTAATGAGCCACTTCCTTCCTGCAGTGTGGGTCTATCCTCTCAAGTTCCAATGATTTTTCAACAATGTCATAGAATTATGAATTAACCCATGAATGTATCCATCAAATCAATGCTCCAATCATGATTGAATCACCACACAAAAGCCCATCAGCTGGTAACTAAGCCTTGAATTCATGACCTTTAGGGTCATGATATTTTAAAGCCAAATCTTAATTACTGTCATACACTCAATGTCATGTCAAGAAGTGATATTAGTTCTGGCAGTATCTAACGCTGTCTTCAGAAGATTCTAATTACCAGATTTATTTATAGTTATCTTTCTTTCTTTGTAGAGCCATGTATTTATAGTAAGGAATTAATTATATATGTTTGATTTTATATAATTATGAAAGGAGGATATGATGTTATAATCTAAGCAAGTATTCTTGCATCTGATGCTAAAGTTTCAAGCCAACAAAGACAAGGAAAAGTGCATATAAAATGGAAATTCTGGAAAATGGTAGACCTCACACATATCATTCTTATTCTCTGTTGCTATGATGACATGAGTTCCCTCAAGAAGTCAGGGTCCTAATCATGAAAATAATCACACATAATACACACCCACATGCACAAGCATAAACACACACACACAGAGAGAGAGAGAGAGAGAGAGAGAGAGAGAGAGAGAGGAAAGGAGACTCATAGGAGAATCCAGTAGGAAACTTCTTTATATCAACATGGTGTGCCAGAGAATATGTGGCAATTAGTATGACCGGAAAAAAAAACAAAACCCAAATACTGATGTTTTTAACCACTCTTTAACTTTTGCACAAAGATATTTCTGTGACAAATTTGAAGTAGAAAAAAAATACAGAGAAGAGATATCTGAAAGACATTTTAAATTAGCCTACTTTTCTTTTTGTAAAAAAATGTTTTTTAATTGCAATAGAACGACATTGCTTTCCTTCTTTCCTTTCTTCTCTCCAGCCTCTCCTACCCCCGTCCACTCTCAAGTTGATAGCTCATTTTTCTTTGACTGTTGTTGTTATATGAACATACATATACATTCATATATGTGTAGGCACCAATTCATATAAATATAATTCACCGAGTCTATGTTGGTGATTTGTGTATATACGGTTTCAGGGCTGACCACTATGCACTGGACAGCCAATGGGAGGTCTCATCCCTAGGAGAGGCTAATTCTCCCTCTCCCAGCACTCACTGGTTGTTGATAGTTCTTTGTCTAGGGTTGGGACTCCATGAAATTGTCTCCTTCCCATGTTAACATTTCCACTGATAGCCATTCTAGGATAAATTGTTTCACAGTAGACTTCCTGGTATTGAGGCTCTTAAAATCTTTTCCTTTTTTGCCATGTGCCATAGATTCAGGAATCTGTGACATCGATGTATCCTTTGGGGACAGATTCCCTAAGGTTGAAAACCTATTTATGGCCTTAGATTAATGTCTTCTGTGAGTCAATGTCCCTGGTCAATGAAGTGTTTTGTTGATCTCTGCACTGTTTCCAGTTGTGGGTTTCTCTGACAGTTTCTCTATTGGTATAATAATGAGCTTTAGAATATAGGAAGGAATTACGTAGGTTTGGCAAAGTAGAGGCAATAGATTCTTTTATAAGGTCCATGACCTCACTAGCTAGCCCCAGGAAACTGGCTAGGTTTCCAGTAATAGGCATGAAATACTATTCAGCTACAAAGAAAATTGAAATAATGGAAATTTCAGGTAAAGGAATGGATCTAGGAAAGATGACATCAAATGGGGTAACTCAGACCCAGAGGGACAAAGGTCTCATGTTCTCTCTCATCTGTGACTCCTAGCTCCAATTTCTCAGATGTGAGTGTACAACATGAAGTAACCACAGGAGACAGGAACGTACAAAGGGACCTTAGGTTGGGTAGGGGATTGGGAGGAGGATAGCAAGATCTGATATTGAAGTGGGACAATGGTCAGGGAGCAGCAACAGGGGACTCCATAGAGAAGGAGAATGAGGCCGGAGTAACACGTAATACTCAGGTTGTCTGATGAGGCCTCAAGCCATGATATTATCTTATATTTATAATATCTACTGCCACTGCTTTGCCGAACCTACACAATGCATATAAGTATACAGACACATAAACACACATATGAGAGGAAGTTAGCTCACTCGGCTTACAATGGTCACCATAAGAACCACAGACTTCAAGAACCCCAGTATCAAGCATGAGAAACGTCTTCTAGAGTGGTTGGTCAGGGCAATCTAAGTGACACCTTGCCAAGTTTTTTTAAATTAATTAAGTGATTTATTTATTTTACATACAAACCACAGTTTCCCCTCCTTCCTCTTCTCCCATTCCCTCTCCTACCTCCCCCATCCACTCCTCCTCTGTTTCTGTTCAGAAAGGGCCAAGCCTCCCATGGGTGTTAACAAAGTGTGGCAAGTTTGTAGTTGTAGGACTAAGTTGTAGGACTAAGCTCCACCCCTTCTATTAAGGTTGGACATTTCATCCTAGCTTTGTCAGAATCCAACAGCCCCTTGCCAAGTCACCCCCTTGCCAAGTTTTAACACGTTCATATAGTTTCTATACTGAACTTCCAAATAGAGCAATTTATGTTTCCTTTCCTAGATACAGAAACAAACTTTTGAAAACCTATTTATGGCCTTAGATTAATGTCTTCTGTGAGTCAATGTCCCTAGTCAAATGAAGTGTTTTGTTGTCCAGTCAATATTAAGTGTAACAGAGGCAGATTCCAGTGCCCTTAGAGAACTTCAGATTGCTGCAGTGTGTCAGCTCATAGTGCCACAAAGCATCTGACCAGCAATCTCTCTGGATTCTAAAGATATTTATTGTCTCATATCACTGCTTCCCATTCCATCAGCTGGCAATTTCCTCAAGCATGTCAGAATGTCTAGCCATTTCAAAAACTAAGGGGCCTCCAGAAAGTATTGTTTCAAAACATCATTTTTGTACAGAATTAATGTGATTGCCTACTTAGAGTAATTGTCAAGTGGGAAATTCAAATCACTATCACAGATGCTGTTACTACACTGCCACATTCCCATGTGCCCTAAATTAGGAGACATTTTTTTCTTCTCCTGTGGCCTGAATGCTCAAAACTTTCAGTCTAGAGGAAGCCTTGTCTGAAAACACCAGTTGGTTTGTCTTTTGTTTTCGTTGTTTCTTTACTATGGTGTTAGATGCATTGGCCAATAATGGAGATTGGATTTACTAAAGTGAGTAGAGTAAGTGCATATCTAGATGAACAGAAACAAACATTGGGAAGCAGGAAGGGAAAGAATGTACAAGTTGTATTTGCATTTTAGCTTAAGTAAGACAGGCTTCTACTTTGTGTATTAAAAAACAACTCAAGTATAAAACTTGTCATTAGTTGTACATATCCCAGGTCCTGCCTGTCTAGGATCCGGCCCTCTCTGGGTGGAAGGGCTTGGTGGAATTCTTAGTTCAGCTGGGAGCCTGTGAGAGCTTGTTTGGCCCTGCAGCCAAACACCAAACATTACTTCAAGTGCATGCCCAGAACACTGGACTGGAAATGAATCACATATAATATTGTATTATTGATACTATACATTAACGGAAACTTTAGAATTTAAAATGGATGTTCACATAACATTATCCCAGAATGCAGAGATATGATGCCCATTGACTAGGGAAGAACAGCAAAATAGTTAAAGAAGAACATGCCAGTGCTTGAGAATTTGCCTAAAGATAAGAAGGAAACAGTTTACTGCGGATGTTTGCCCCATTCAGTCATCTACCCCAGGATGGTGGGCTTTTCTGTAAATGCCTCCAGACAACTTCAAAACAAAAACTTGGACCCCCTGCCCACATGGATTCTGTTTTCATGTTGTCACAATCTTCTGTGGAACAGTTGAACAAGACATTTTCCTCAGATTTCACAGACTAGATTAAACTCAGTATTAAAACATGTGAGGAAAGAGAAACATATTTCAGAACAGGACAACCTGCATCCTGCTCTAGTTAGTTAGATGCTTTGGAACTGTGGCCTTAAACCCCACCCCCACCCCCCAAAAGACTGAGTCATTCAGAATAATATGCAATGCAGCAATTTAATGACTGTCTTAAGTCACAACTACTAACAAGTTTTTATTAAGATATTTAGTATACAAAACTATTTTATGACTTTTTATGCCTAAAGGTCAAGGACTTTAATCTTGCACCCCAGAACTTTCTCTTGTCTACATCCCACTCATACACTCCTTTACAAATCACTTACCCCTTAATTTAAAGTTTAATTTAGGTGTAAACTCTGAGAATGAAAGAAAAATCATAACACTAAAGTAAGTTAAAAGGACAACAGCCTTAGGTCTCCTCTATCTGTTTGTCTTCCTTATGTAAGAGGAAGGACTATATGAGCAGGAGGTATCGAGAAAAAGCACAGGGACAAATAGCCAAGCTAGCAGAAACACATGAACTGTGAACCAATAGCTGAGGAGCCCCCATGGAACTGGATCAGGCCCTCTGGATAAGTGAGTTGATTAGCTTGAGCTGTTTAGGAGGCCCCCAGGCAGTGGGACCAGGTCCTGGCTGTGGTGCATGAGCTGACTTTTTGGAACCTAGGGCCTTTGCTGAGACACTTTGCTCAGCCTTGGTGTAGGGAGGAGGAGACTGGACCTGCCTCAACTGAATCTACCAGGCTGGGCTGACTCCCAAGTGGAGACCTTGCCTTGGAGGAGGTGGGAATGGGAGGTGGTTTGGGAGGGGGGAAGGCTGAGGGGTGGGAGGAGGGAGGACAGGGGAATCTGTGGTTGATATGTAAAATTAAATTAATAAAAAAAAGAAAAAGAAAGAAACAAGTAGTAATTAATTTCACACTAGTGCAACTCCATGGACGAGCTGTTATTTCATAGATACGCCTCTTTGGGCTTTGATAAAAGTGTTGAATTTTCCATTGTACAGTTTAGGGAAGACATAGAAACAGAGTAGGAAAAAAAAAAGTTATTTCTTTATTTTATTTTTTATTAAGAAAATTTTTTCATTCATTTTACACAACAAAGACCCCTCTTTTCCAACCTCCTGCCCCCCCAGCCTCTCCCTCTGAATCCACTCTCCACTCCCCCCCACCACCAAGAAGGCAAGGCCTCCCATGAGGAGCCACATCCAGTAGAGGCAAGTCCAAGCCCTTCCCCCTGCCTCAAGGCTGCACAAGGTGTCTCATCTTAGGTAGTGGGCTCCAAAAAGCCCCCACATGCAGTAGGGATGGCTTCTGATCCTACCGCCAGGGGGTCCCCCAAGAAGATCAAGCTACAAAACTGTCTAGACATGCAGAGGGTCTAGTCCAGTCCCATGCAGGCTTCACAGCCATTGATCCAACTTCAGAGAGTTCCCACTAGCTTGGTTTGGTCATCTCTGCAGGTTTCCCCATCATGATCCTGATGCACTTGCTCATAGAATCCCTCCTTTTCTCTCTTCTACTGGACTTTTGGAGCTCTGCTTAGTGTTTGGCTGTGGATCTCTGCATCTGCTTCCATCAGTCACTGGAGAAAAGTTCTGTGATGACAGTTAGGGTATTCACCAATCTGATCACTGGGGCAAGCCAGTTCAGTTCAGGTACCCTCTCCACTATTTCTAGTAGTCCAAGCTGGGGTCATCCCATCTAGTAGAGCAAGCTGGGGATTCCTGGGAAGTTCCCTAGCACCGAGTTTCTCTCTATCCCCATGATGAGATGGTATCTCTTTCATTGCTTTCCCACTCCATCCCTCTTTCAGCTCTACCATCCCATTCCCTTATGTTCTTATCCCCTATCCCCTACCCTCCATTGCCCACCCCTCATCCCCAGTTTACTCATCGAGATCGCATCTATTTTCCCTTCCTAGGGCAATCCATGTGTTCCTCTTTGGGTCTTCCTTTTTAGCTAGCTTCTCTGGAGCTGTGGGTTGTATTCTGGTTATTCTTTGCTTTACATCTAGTATCCACTTAAGAGTGAGTACATACCATGTTTGTCCTAAGTCTGGGTTACCTCACTGAAGGTGATATTTTCTAGTTCATCCATTTGCCTACAAATTTCATGATGTCATTGTTTTTCTCTGCGGAGTCGTACTCCACTGTGCATATGTACCACATTTTATTTATCCATTCTTCAGTTGAAGAGCGTCTAGGTTGTTTCCAGGTTCCGGCTATTACAAATAATGCTGCTATGAACATAGCTGAGCAAGTGTCCTTGTGGTATAATTGAGCATTCCCTGTTTCGATTCATTTTTTTTTTTTGCTTTTTTAAAAATGCTATTGTAACCACAATGATTTTTTTTTACCTTTTCTTATAATCAGCCTCATTATAGGGATTTTGAAAGGCACCAATATAGCTTTTAAATCACGTTGACAACAGTTTTGCCATCAGAGGTCACTGCTATTGACATTTTGATACATATGGTTGTGGTTATTTTTTTTCCTCTGTGAAGCACAAGACATATCATGTTTTTTAATTGTAAAATGTGAAGGATTAAAGAGTCTTGCAATGAGGCAGTATTAAGCTTAATGCATTTAAGGAGAGGCAACCTAGCCTTCCCTGTCCCTGTTTTCAGATTCACCCCCACGATGTCCCCATCTAGGTACATCCCATTATGAACTTGTTTCTGTGCTCTCAGTTTCTTGTATCAACTTGTGTCCTTCCCTTTGGTGTGCAGTCCTTAGGTTCAGTGTCTAGCCATACACATTGAGAAGAGATGTCCAGAACCCATCAAAGCTTACACATAAGATGGACTGTGGCTGTGGGTGGAAAAGTCAAATCTCACCATGTTATTTTTAGCTAGAACACTATGGGGATTACTTAGAATATGTTCATGGTAAGACAGTGCCTTAGAAAGGATTGCCATTCATATACTCTTTAAAAGCTAACTGTCTGAAAGAGACTCACAAAGAAATGCTTCCAGTCAAAATAATGATGCCATATGAATTACAAATAATAAATGCATCATGTTAAAAAGTTAGCTGTTTGAGTTATAATTTGTCAATTGAAATATCTTTTAATTTCATTCTTTACAGTATTTGCGTGTGTGTGTGTGTGTGTGTGTGTGTGTGTGTGTGTGTGTGTACAAGCCTGTGATGGCACATATGTAGAGGTCAGAGGACAACTTTCAGGAGGTGGTCCTTTCCTTCTGCCATGTGGGCCCTGGACATTAAACTCAGATTATCAGGCTCTGTGACAAGTTTCTTTACCTACTGATCCATCTTGTCAGGCAAAAGTATCTTGCATCTTACAAATAGAGAGTGTCTATTTCCCCTCCATTTCTCTCCTGTATACAACCCCTTGTCCTCTAGCTGATAGTCTATGTCCCAATCTAGTAAGCTGGTGTCAAGCAGAAGATATAGCATCCCACAGAAAAACAAATTGACTAGTGAATGATCATGTGACCCTGACTCCTCTCTTTCACACATGTATTAATTTAGCATGAGAGCATTCATTTTTTTGAATATTTTAATTAAAAATTCAAAAAGTAATTAAAATATAATTGCATCGCTTTCCCCCTCTCATCCCTCCAATGCCCTCTTGACCCTACCCCTCACTGGTGTAATCAGTTTAGACTTATAACTTATTACTGCTATCTATAACCATTGTCATAACCCTAGTTCAAACGCTGTCTGAAAAAAAGGTGAGAAAGCTATGTAACTGAGAAAAAAAATTACTGGATGTTCTGCATAGCACACAGTTCTTATAACCTTTGCGATATTTTATGGCTCTCAAAAATTATGAAAACCTGACAAGAATATACATGAGTATTATTCACAGAAATTTAATTCATCGGGAGTCTGTGGTTAATGACAAATTGATCTTTTAAAATTGTTTTCATTTTTGAAATTTTCATACAGGTATAGGATGAAATATGGTAATATCAGCCTACTCTCCCCTCCAGCTCCTTCCATACCACTTCAAAGCATGCCATCCTGACTTGTCTTTTTTTATAACCCACTCAGTCCAGTTAGTGTTGCCTATATGTGCAAGGGTGTGCTGTCATT
Organism: Peromyscus maniculatus bairdii; assembly: GCF_049852395.1. Taxonomy (NCBI): domain Eukaryota; kingdom Metazoa; phylum Chordata; class Mammalia; order Rodentia; family Cricetidae; genus Peromyscus; species Peromyscus maniculatus. Next base: position 33,507,104 of record NC_134866.1, on the reverse strand, counting down.
TCCTTGAGTATGATAAACCTACCAGTGTGTACATCTTTAGTAAATAATGGTTCCTTCTTCCTCATAAACTATTCATTGCCAAAATATACTTGAATGTATAGAAGGGCCTTCAGATCATCTGCTCATCTATGCCAAGGTTTTGGCTAGCTCAGCCCTTTGTAGGTCTTATGCTAGTAACCACAGCTGCTTTGAGTTCCTGATTGTGCTAGCACTGTGTCCAGAAGACAGCATTTCACAGCAGTCCTCTGGCCCTTAGAGTCTTTCTTCCTCCTCTTCAATGGTATTTCCCTGGACACTGGCAGATGGGGTTAGTATAGATGTTCCATTTAGGGCTGAGCTCTGTGTTTCTTATTCTTGGTAGTTTGACAAATCATTGATCTCTCCATTGACTTCTATCCACAGCCAAAAAATGTTTTAAAAACTTTCCCTGATCAAGATTGAAAGCTGCCAGGTATAAAGTATAAATGTTAAGTATTTAGGTGGAATATACCCATTTAGCAAAACAACAATAGGTCATTCTACCCTAGTGCCTATGATAGTTCCAGGCCTAGCAGATTGATCAGGATCACAGTATCTGTCACAAAACGGCTTTTTGTTGAGCAGACCTTAGGTCTAATCAGAAAGGGGTTGGTTACCAAATGATAGCCACGGCCACTACTGCACCAATAGGGACATCACACCTGGCATCTCAGTGCTCCAACATGGAAGTCTAGAACTAGCTGTGACATTAATGTTTTGTTCTCTGCAAGGAGCCTGCATTGCACCCTTGACGCCAAGAAAGCTAGTGTTTGCTGTTTTGAGATTGATTTCTCTATGCCCTGCACTCAAGGGTGTTCGGGATCTTCAGAAATAGTGTAACTAGAGGCAATGGACATGGCCTGTGATTTGTTTTGGGGGAACCAATGGAATCTCCCTGATCAACACCTTGAATGGAAGAATCCTAAATTTTATACTGCATATTTCATTCAGTAATACTTCTTCTGAGAGTGATATTGTCTACCCATGCAGGTTACTTTTGTTTGAACACTTCATTTTTAAAATTCCAGTTTGAAATTAGCTTGCTAACTGATAAGGGGTCATAAAGCATTTTCATACATCTTTAGTTTTGGTTATCCCACCTACTTTCTGCTCATCCCTCATCTACCCACCCCCTTATCTACCCATCCCAATCACTGCTCAATCCTTTAATGCTCTATCCCCCGTCTTTCTTTTTCACACATGTTCCGCTCTCCATCCACTTTTTTAAGTTGGGTTATAAGATATGCTTCCATGTATCTTTTGTACCCTCATCCTTTGTGTTATCCCCACCTTTCATCCCTTATTTCCCTGAAATGCTTATACCCTGCCTGATAAAGACTTCCCACCCTTAGTATTCACCCTTGCTGCTTCAATTTTACTTAAATATCTACCATCCCTGATTCCTCCATCCTTTACAGAAGGGCCCCTACTGCTTTTCTGCCTTATGTTTATGTTCCAAGTCAACTACACAAAACAAAATATTTGAAGAAAGGCTCTACATATGAGAGAGAGCACAAGGTGTTTACCTTTCTGGAGCCAAGTGACACCACTCAGTATGATTTCTTTTTCCAGTTCCATTCATTCATCTTTGAATTTATAATTTCATTTTCCTTTTGGCTGACTAAGTTTCATTGTATATGTGTGCCATATTTTTCTGCTCATCTGTATATGAACTTCTAGGTTGATTTCATTTTCCAGCTATTGTAAATTAAGCAGAAATGAGCACAGGTTTGCAGATATCCCTGCAATGGGGTGAGAAACACACTTGGTATTTCCTCAGGAATGAAACTGCCACATGGCAGTTCTATTTGAAGTGTTTTGAGAAACTTCCAGAATGATTTTCAGTCACTGCAGTAGTTTATATGCCCATCTGCACTATGTAAGAATCTCCTTTTCCACATCCAAGGCAGCATTTGTTATTTGTTTTTCCAATGCTGGCTTTTCTGACTGTGGTAAGGTAGACTCTTGAATTAGTGTTTATTTTCATTTTTCTGGTGGCTAAGGATATTGAATCCATCTAAAAGTGTTTTCTAGCCATTTGCATTCTTCTGAGAATTTTCTGTTTAGTTCCACAGCCCATTTTTAATTAAGCTGTTTATTTTCATAATGTTTAGTTTTTTTAAATCTCCTTGTATATGCTAGACTTTAATCTTCTGTTGGATGAATAGCTGGCAAAGAGTTTCTCCTGTTCTGTGGACTTACTTGGTTCATAATTGTCTTTCTTGTATAGAGCTCTTTAGTTTCTGAGATACCATTTGTTGGTTTTATTGTCTGTGCTATTGGAGTCTTACTCAGAAATTCCTCACTTGTGTTTATAAATTGAATCATGCTCCCTGTTTTTTCTTTTAGCAGTTTCAGAGAATCAGGTCCCATGTTGAGGTACTGTATCAATTTTAAGTTGAGAATTCCAAAGAGGAAATAACACCAACACTACTCAAGCTATTCTGTGAAGCAGAAAAGGAAGGCAGGCTCCCAATTGTTTTATAAAACTGTTACTATTGTGGCATCAAAACTCTGTAAAGACAAAACAAACAAATGAAAAAAAAAAAGATAGACTGTATTCCCTGTGAACATAGATGTAAAAAAAATTCAATAGAATGCTGGCACACTGATTTTAAGTTCATATCAAATAGATCATTCATCAAAACCAAGCTAGCTTTACTACAAAAATGCCAGGATGAATCAATCAATATGCAAAAAATCAATACATGTTGTCCATTACATAAATAGACTTAAAGACACAAGTCACACAATTATCTTATTAGACATACAAAGTCTTACAAAATTCAACACCCCTTCCTGATAAATGTCATGGAGAGGCTAGGTGTGGAAGGAGCATACTTCAACATGGTTAAGGCTGTATATGACAAACCTATAAGCAACATCATGCTAAATGGAAAACATTCAAAATTCCTAGTAAGTTTAGGAACAAGCCAAGGATGACCACTATCTCCACTTCTATTCAACATAGTGCTTGAAGGCATAGCTAGAGCAATACAACAAGAGAAGGCAATAAACGTGATACAAATAAAAGAAGAAATCAGGGCATCCCTATTTGAAGATAGCATGACCCTTTACATTAGAGACCCTAAAGACTCCACCCAAAACTCTTAAGCCTGATAAATAGTTTCAGAAAAGTGGTAGGATCTAAACAAATATACAAATACCAGATTTTTATCCCATATACTAATGATGAACATGGAAAAAGACAGTAAGGGAAAAAATTCAATGCACACGCAGGCACACACACACACACACACACACACACACACACACACACACTCCCTGGGAATGAGTCTAACTGAGAAAATGAATGATTTCTACACTGAAAAAATTAAAGCACTGAATTGATGAAGACTGTGGAAGGCAGAACAATATCCCATGCACAGGGATTAGAAGACTTAATCTTGTAAAAATATCCACTTTCAAAAAACAATCTACAAATTCAACTCAATTCTAATAAAAATTCTAATTGTATTCATCACAGGCATAGAAAAAATAATCTAAACATTTATATGGAAGTACAAAAGACCAAGGATAGCCAAAGCAGCTGTGAACAAAAAGCATAGTACAGAATGTATCACCATACTTGATAACAAATTATACTACAGAGCCTTAGTAATTAGAGCATCATGGTACTGATGCAAAAACCAGACATGTAGGTCAATGGAATAGAATTGGGAACCTAGAGAAAAGTCCAGGCAACTACAGTAATCTAACTTTTGGCAAGGATTCCAAAGATACCAACCATTTTTGCAGCTATTGTATTTGAAAATTATTTTAGCATTTCCAAGTACAAATACATGTGTGTGTTTACTTCTCCACTGAATTAGGTATAGTATCTTAGTTATTTCCCTCTTATCTGGTGAAGTAAAACCATGCTTGGTTACTATTTCATATTTATATTAGTTGTTTTTCTAAATGCCACCTTCCAATCTTTTCCATTTATACTGGACCCCAAATTTTATTTGATAGGTTTTTTTTAATGAACCTCCAAATGATATAAATCCCCTGAGTAGTAGTTTATCTCATCCTATTTATTGTAATAAGCATTCTTGTAGTAGAAAGTTTTTCTGTGCTCCTTTTAGCCTGTGGTCGGGACAAATCTCTCACCAACAGTCCTGCAGCCTTTTATAAAATAATCACTCAGAGGCTTAATATTATTTATAACTGCTTGGCCATTAGCTCAGGCTTATTACTGACTAGCCCTTACACTAAAATTAACCCATAATTCTTACCTATATTTAGCCACGTGGCTTGGTACCTTTTCTCAGTTCTGCCTTTGCATCTTGCTTCTTCTGTGTCTGCCTAGAGACTCCTGACTCAGTCTTACTCTTCCTAGAATTCTCCTTGTCTGCTTATCCCACCTATACTTCCTGCCTGGCTACTGGCCAATCAGCATTTTATTTATCAACCAATCAGAGCAACACATTCACAGCATACAGAGTAACATCACCCATCATTTCTCCTTTTCTTTTGTGACATCACCCATCACATTCTATAGGTGTTGCTACTTGGTAGCTCTACTACAAAGTAAGCTTAGTGAAGGGTTAGGCTGTGTCACGTATTTCCTGCTATATTAGTGAATATATTTCATACAGTAAGGAGTATTCATTAAATATATAAGAATATGGGCCAGGTCCACAGGAAGAAACACATGCCTGGTAATGTAAAAATGGGCAAAAATACATGTTTGGAGTGTTCATAGGTCCTATGGGGTGAACCTGTTACTACTATTTTGTTGAATGAGTATAATATCACACTGCCCTCTAATATGTATCTCTGAACCCATAGTGTCAGAAGACATCAAAACAATTTCTTTGTGTAGCTACTGCAGAAATTTTCTACCCTTCCTTCTGAAATGTTCCCTGTGCCACAGGTTATATCCCTAGGCTTATGGACCAGTCATGGGTTACCTCTTGCAGAATGAGTCATAAATCCAACCATTAAATAGTTGGCTTTACCCACGACTGTTGAACCACTATTACATCAGCAAACACATGTCGCCTGGCATTTTGATAGTAAGATCGTTGGTTGTAATTCTGATCTAGCAGCCTGCATAGTAACTTCCAACACTATGAATGTCTCCAGCTTGGAAAGAATTTTCAATTCAGCAGAAGTCTTCATCCAAGAATCTTTTATAATCAGATATGGCTTATGGGAATGTTCCAAATTAGTTATGATATTTCTGTATTTGAGAACCATATGATTATGGATTCCTCAAATTTAGGCAATGATTTAAACTGGTTATTTCAATTAGCTCTTGATTAATATGTTTTGTTTCTCCAGAATAACTCTGTTGCAATTTCCATTGGCAGAATAGCCTTGTCTAGTTCTTCAGAATATCTGCCTTTTCATCTTTCCTCTTGCCAAATTCTTTTGGGAAAATTTCTAAGTGAATACATTTGCTTCTATTTTGCAATAATTGGGCTGTTTCTCAGTCATTCTCCATTAAAATATGAAATACTAGGGACATATGATTTAAGTATTTTTAAAGATTATAAGTAAAATATAAAGGGAGAAAATATAACAAAATGATTTAGCATCTGTGGTTGATACATTGTGCACCCCAATAAACCTATTGGGGTCAGAGAACAGAACAGCCACTATATTAAACATAGGTTTAGGCAGTGGTAGCACACACCTTTAATCCTAGCATTCAGGAGGCAGAGATCTGTCTGGATCTCTGTGTGTTCAAGGCCACACTGAAAACAGAACCAGGTGTGGTGAGACAGGCCCTTTATCTCAGCACTTGAGATCTCATGTCTTGCTTGGGAAAGACACACGCCTTTAATCCCAGGAAGTGATGGCAGGAAACAGAAAGGTATATAAGGCATGAGGACCAGGAACTTTAGCTTTTTAAGCATTTAGGCTTTTAGCAGCAGTTTAGCTGAGATCCATTCAGATGAGGACTCAGAGGCTTTCAGTCTGAGGAAACAAGATCAGCTAAGGAACTGGCAAGGTGAGGTTGGATGTGGCTTGTTCTATCTCTCTGATCTTTCAGCGTTCATCCCAATACCTGGCTCTGGGTTTGTTTGTACTAATAAGACCATTTGAAATTCATGCTACGAGCAACTGTTTGGAATGAATGAAGAAGAATAGCAATATGGCAAGAGAGAGGTGGAAAAGAGAATTTGGAGGAGAGAAGAAAAGAAACAAGAAAAGTCAAGAGAGAAAAAGAGTAGGGGAGGAAGTGGTGTGCCCACGTCACAAGACCACCCAAGCAAGACTACCACAGAGCCAATACCAGATGCAAAACACACAGGGGGTTATTGATAACAAGCAGGCCTGGGCTTGGTCCGTGTCCAGCACTTGACACAGTGGGTGGAGAAAGATGGCCCAGAGCTCTCAGAGAGGGGGGGTGTACAAGAGGAGGGTGGTACAAGCCTTTGCATCATATGATTGGATGAGGGTATGTAACCTTTGAATTTACTGGTTGGGGGTTACTGTTATCATTTTTGGGTAGTCCTGGAGACCTCCCAGCCTCTGTCCTTGAGCTGCCATGGAGGCTGGCTGGCCTAGCACGTTCACATTGACCTATGCACATAGCTCTAAGTTGGTGAGGGGTCCCAGACAGGAAACAACTGGCTGAACCTTGAGCAGTCAGAGTACAATTACATTCAGAAAGGGAGCTACTGCAAGGACTATGTCTTTTGTTCATGGACCTCCCAGAAACTGCTTGCTCAAGTCTCAGGAAACTGAAACTGAGGCCTGATCTCTGAGAAAAGACTGACAGCCTGTTAAGGCTTCTGCTTGGTCCTTTCAGAAAAGATGCTTGCAATGAAATTTTTACAACTATTACAGAAAAATTATGTGGTTTTCCCACATTGTAGATACATATAATAAAATTGAGAAACACAATTTTATGCTTCCCGTATAAAAATAAAATACTTCAGAAAACATATTAAGTTTTTTTTTTCTATTTTTTTCTTTTCTGGAAATTGAAATGATGGGAATTATTTTATGTCTCCTGTATTAGTTACTTGTCTATTGCTATGATAAGACACTATGACCAAGACAACTTGTAGAAGAAGGTTTTAATTTGGATTTATGGTTCTAGGGGAATAAGAATCCACTATGGTGGGAAAACATGAGAACAAACAGCAGGCATGTTGGCTGGAGGATCAGCTGAGAGCTTCCATCCCCAAAATACAGACAGAAATCAGAGAGCTAACTCAAAATGATGACAGTCTTTAGAAAGCTCCAAAGGATGCCTCAGTAACTTCCTTCCTCCAGCAAGGCCACAACCACCAACTGGGGACCAAGTGCTCAAATGTCTGAGAATTAAGTGGGGTGGTGGCGGAGGGGGGCGATCTCATTAAAATGACAGAAGCTCCCAGTGCATCCTTGTAAGAACTTCTCATCCCGTCACCTATCACTGTTTCCACACCATACACCTAGTTCCAGACTTGCATCCCCCTGGACCCTCTGTGTTTAAGAGTCACCTTTGCCTAGTAACTCAGCCCTTCCCTTTGCCTCATCTTTTCCCATCCTGTCACCATTTGCAAATCCACAAACTTAGTTTCAGACCCATAACCTGTGAGCCCTCTCTGTTTGTAAGCCACTTTTGCAGGATAAGTTGCTTCTTTCCTACATTCCATCACCCCTCCTACCACCCACCCACCACCATCTCTATACCCCCAAGCCTAGGTCCAGACTTCCAGTGCTATCCCTTTTTGTTCAGGAGACACCTTTGCCCCAGTAAGTCATTTCTTCTCGCTCCCCACCACCTCTACCAACCATCACCTTCTGCAAACCCATTAGCCGAGTGCCAGACCCCACCACCTGGTAGCCCTCTTCATTTGTGAGTCACCATTGCCTGGTAAGTTGTAGCTTCCCTTTCCCACCCCCTCCACCTGAAGTCATCTCCACACTCACAGGCATAGGTCCAGGTTAGTGGCCTTTGAACCTGCTTTGTACAAGGGCCATCTTTGACTGGTTAAACAATCCTTTCCTCTCCTGTCCTTCCCCTGGCTACCATCTCTGTACACATGGGTTTGTTCCAGACTCCTGATTTGGAAGCCATCATTGCCTGACCCTGTTAAACAGCTTATCCAGCAGCTTTACCAAGCCTAGCTCTTGTCACACAGCTCCTGTATAGCTTCAATCTAAAGAAAGACAGATTGTTCCATCAGACACACAACGAAAGGAAGAAGCCCACATGCCCATGTCAAATCACAAAAACAAAAACGATATGAATGTCCAAAATAGCATAATTTCATCAAACCTATAGAAGTGTTCTCTAAGGAAAATTGCTAGATAAAACTCAAGACACAGAATTTAAAAGGAAAAAGTCTTTATCAAAGAACTCAGTGAATTTAAAGAAAATATGAACAAGCACCATTGAACTCCAAGAGGACAACAATAAATGACTAAGTGATGTCTGAGAAAATACAAACACACAGTGGAATGAAATGGTGAAGATAATTCAGAATTTGGAAACCAATTTCGTTAAAGAGAGAAACAATGAAGAGAATACAAGCTGAAATGAAGAGGAACTGAAAACCTCGCCATTCTAATTAGAAAATTCAGGGGAAAGCTTTACAAGTAGAAGGAATCAATAGGAAGATAGAATATAAAAAGCTCAAAGGTAAAGTAGAGAATCTAAATGAAATGAAGAATATGAAACATCTTTTAAGGAACATGCAGGATATGTGGAATGCCAGCAAAAGACCAAATGTTTGAACTATAAGCCTAGGTGAAGAAAGAGAACCCCAGGTGAATATAACAGACCAGCTCTTTTAACAAGATCTTAGAAGAAAATTAATCCAGATATAAGAACTGCACAAAAAAACAACTAGACAAAACCAGAAAAGAAACACCCCATAGCATTTCATAGTTAAAATAGTAAATATTCAGAAAATAGGTGTATTGAAAGCTGCAACACAGAATATACAAGTCACATACAAAGAAAAATCCATCAAAATAACACGTGATTTTTCAGTGAAAACTCTGGAAACCAGAGGAACCTGGAGCAAGTTCTAAAAGATGATGACTACCAAGCTAGAATACTTTACCAAGTAAAACAATCTGCCATGGTCAAAAAAGAAAGAACTTTTCATGACACAAACAGCCTTTAAAAGTCCATATCCAACCACAAAGACTGTAAGTAAATATATATAAACACAAATTAAGTAATAGTAGGTGATTTTAACATCCTATTTTCTCTCAGAGATATACATCTATCTAGACAGAAAGTAAACAGAGAAACCTGAAAATTAAATTATTACTTATATCAAATGAACTTAACAGGTATCTACAGAATAATCTATCCAAATATCAAAGAATATACATTCTACTCAGTAGCACATAGAAACTTCTCTAAAACAGACCACATTCTGAGACATAAAAAAAAATCCTAACAAATACAAAAAATTGAACTAATCTCCCACAAAATGAAATAATCCTACCTATAACCATTAAAACTTAAAACTGAAAACAAACCAAAGTCTAATAAATGTATAAACACATGAACATTAAATAATTACTGAATGATGAATAGGTCAGATAAGAAATCAAGAAAGAAGTAAAAATATTCCTGGAACTAAATGAAAATGAAAAAACACAACACAACACACACTTCTAGGACATAGTAATAAAGGTTTTTTAATGATTAAAATGCATCTCTTTATTTCCTTTTTTCCCATTTTATGGAAAATAGATTATTTTCTCATATGGATTATCCATCCTAATTACAGTTCCCCCTCCCTCTACTCCTCCCAACCCCTCCCCATCTCCTCTCTCCTCCAGATCTACTCCTTTTCTATCCTCATTAGAAAAGAATAGACTTCTGAAAGATAACAGCAAAACATAACAAAATAACTTTAGAAAGAAAGTTTATAGCACTAAATGCCTACATTGAAAAATCAAGAAGAGCACCAAAAAAAAAATAATAATAACTTAAAATTGTCACTTAAGAATTTGGAAAAATAAGAAGAAATCAAACTCAAACCCAGTTGACAGCAGGAAAAAATATAATCAAAACAGAAAATAATGAAATAGAAACAAAGAAAACAATACAGAAAAAAAGATATCAATGAATCTAAGAGCTGGTTCTTTGAGAAGATAAACAAGATTTTAACCAACTAGTCAAAGAAAGAAAGAGAAGACCCAAATGAACAGAATCAGAAATGAACAGGAAAGCCTTACAACAGACACCAAAAAAATTCAGAATATTATAAGGAAATACTTTAAAACCTGCACCTAATTAAACTGGAGATCCCAAGAGAAATGGATGAATGTCTTGATTCATCCAAACTACCAAAGTTAAATTAAGAAATTGAGAACCAAAATAGGCCAATAGCAAAGGAGAAGATTGAAATGATAATAAAAAGTCTTTTGATTGAAAAAAGCCTAGGCCCATGTGGGTTCACAGCAGAATTCTACCAGATTTTTAAAGAAGTACACCCAATAGTTCTTAAATTATTTTAAAAAGTTAGAATGATCACTTCCAAACTTGTTCTGTGAAGTCAGTATTATTCAAATACCTAAATCTGGTGGAGACACAATTATAAAGATAAACCTAAACAAAACTATAGACCATTATCTATGATGAACATAGATCCAAAAATCCTAAATAAAATACTAGCAAACTGAAAAAATCACTTCAAGACAATCATCTATCATGATCAAGCTGCCTTTGTCCTGGAGATGTAGCAATCAGTGAACACACACAAAATCCAATAAATAACAAACCACATAAACCGACTTAAGGACAAAAATCATTTGTCCTTTGATCATTTCAATAAATGCCTAAAAATGCCTTTGAAAAAATTCAACATGTTTTTATGTTACAAATCCTAGAAAAGGAAGGATTGGAAGGAGCATCCCTCAACAAAACAAGGGCAATATATGGCAAACCCACAGTCAACTTGATTTTAAATAGAGAAAACCTACAAGTGTTTCTATTCAAATCAAGGATGAAACAGGCCTGTTCTCCATTCCCACTCCTTTGAAATAGAGTGCTGGGAGCACCATCTAGATAATAAGACAAGGCATATAAATAGAAAAGGAAGAGGTCAAATTATCCCTAATTTAGATGATATAACATTTTACATAAGAGATCTCAAAAATTCCACTAGAAAAAAATTAACAAGTTCAGCAAAGCAGCAGGCTACAAAATCAACTTACAAACATCCATAGCCTTTTTACACACCTACAACAAACACATGAATAAAGAGATCACCATTCTCACTTACACATTAAAGCCAATAAAGTATCTTGGGAAAAAATCTAAGGAGGGGAAAGCTCCTTTTTGAAAACAGGAAATCTCTGAAGAATGAGATTGATAAAGGAACTATAAAATGAAAGATACCCTGTTTTCATCCATAGGTAGAATAAATAAGTGAAAATGACCATCTTCCAAAAGCAGTTTACAGATTCATTGCAATCATTGTCAAAATACCAACAACATTCTTCTCCGAAATAGAAAAAAATCATCCTAAAATTTATAAGGAACCAGAGAAGATTCTGGATAACCAAAACATTTTGAGTAAAAAGGAAAAGATCAGTGGGATTGCCAAACTGGACCTCAAAATACATTATAGTGCTACAATACGGTAGTGGCACAGAAACAGACCTGAACACCAATGGAATAAAATGGAAGTACTCATAACTGCTGCCATCTGATATTTGACAAAGAAGTTTTATATATGATTCAATATTTTTTCCTGTGTCTTTTATATATCATATATACCAGCATTTACATTTTATTTAAAGCTACACATACACACACACATACACACACACAGAGGTAGTTAACCTACTATCATCTATATATACTTGTGATTTATTTTTTGATATTGTCAACTGTAAATATATAAGCTTACTTACAAAAATATGTCACCTGTATCCTGCTTTTCCCCTCTCAAGTCTTCCTCCTCCCTGGCATGGTCCCTTTATATTTTCCTGGTTTCTGTGGTTACTTCACTTTGTATACTCATGTCCAAAGATTGGAGCTAGGAACAACAGATGAGAGAGAATACATTATAGTGCTACAATACAGTAGTGGCACAGAAACAGACCTGAACACCAATGGAGAGAAGACAGGATCATCAACAAATGGTGCTGGGAAAAACTGGATGTCTACATATGGAAAAATGGAATTAGACCAATATGTATCACTCTGCACAAAAATTGTCCAAGTGGATCAAAGACATCCATTTGAAACCTAAAATAATTATAAGAAATTATTGCTATTAGAAAACATGTGCAGTGCCCTATAGGTTATAGGCTTCTTGAATAGGACTACATTTGCCAGGAATTAAGGCCAGTAATTGACAAATGGGACCTCAGAAAGCTAAAAGTTTTCTGGACAGCTAAGGAAATAATCAGTTGAGTAAAGAAAAAGCCCAGAGAATGGGAAAGAATCTTTGCCAGCTATATATCTGACCAAGGATTAATAACTGTAATATACAAAGTACTCAAAAATATTAGTGAAGGAAATAAATGACCCAATTAAAAATGTGCGAGGTATCAAAAAAGATTTCTTGTTAGAAGAAATAAAAATGGCTAAGAAACACCAAACATCTCAAAAATCTTCATCCTTAGCAGTTAAGGAAATATGACTTAAAACATCTTTAAGATTTCATCTTACCCCAGTTGTAATGGCTGAAAATAAAAAAAATAGAAAATAAGTAAAAAAAAAATGCTGGCAAAGTTATGGGGAAAACAGAATCCATATTCACTGTTCATGGGAATGCAAATTTGCACAGCCTCTCTGGAAATCAGTATTGAGAATCCTCAAGAAACTAAAAATAAGTCTACCATATGAACATTCCTTGATATATGCCCAAAGGGCTCAACATCCTGCCCCAAAGATACTTGCTCAACCATGTTCGTTGTTGTTCTATTCACAATAGCCAGGAAATGGGATGTCCTTCAACAGATGAATTGATAATGAAAATATGATATGTATACCTAATGGAATACTATCCAGATGTAAAGAAAACTGAAATCATTACATTTGCAGGTAAATGGATGGACCTAGAAAAGATTATATTCAATGAGGTAGACCAGACACAGAAAGACGAATAGCACATATTCTCTCTCATCTGTGGTTCCTAGCTCCAATCTTTGGACATGAGTATACAAAGTGAAGTAACCACAGAAACCAGGAAAATATAAAGGGACCATGCCAGGGAGGAGGAAGACTTGAGAGGGGAAAAGCAGGATACAGGTGACATATTTTTGTAAGTAAGCTTATATATTTAGAGTTGACAATATCAAAAAATAAATCACATGTATATATAGATGATAGTAGGTTAAATACCTCTCTCTCTCTCTCTCTCTCTCTCTCTCTCTCTCTCTCTCTCTCTCTCTGTGTGTGCATGTGTAGCTTTAAATAAAATGTAAATGCTGGTATTTTCAATAACGTACATATACCTTGAAGACATTATGATGCATGATATATAAAAGACACAGGAAAAAATATTGAATCATCTTATGTAAACATGGAATTCAGGAGATTAAAATGATGGAAAGAGGAAAAACCATGGACACCTGGAAGGAAAACACTGGCAGTATAAAGTATGTACATGTTAATTAGCTTTATTGTGGTAAGCACTTCACTCTGTGTATGTATTATCAAACCATCTTTTTCCATTCACTAAATACAATTTTTCTGGTACATTATAATAAACTAAAAATGTCACAAAACAATTCTTGCAAAATGAACAACTCTCGCATATTTCAGAAGCTTGCTGAATATTCTTCATTCTAAATTATGTATTGTTGCCCCTATGTCAAGAACTTGAGTTCATATATAAATTAGTGAATGACATCATTTTTATAGTGGATAAACTTGACTTTCTTACCATGATCTCTGCCAGTTGTCCACTGGAAGCAACGAGAGCAGTAACTACTAGGGGGCATAGGCAACTTTTAGTTGCAGACATAAACACTAATTCCCAAGGCTCTCTGAAAATACCAAGTGGTGTTAGATAAAATATGAGAAATGCTACTGGAATACTTCAATGTGATCTTTAAGAGGTTTTCTCTCTGTTTATTTTATTTAACTGTAGGAGAGTCTCCCTCAACTTTATTTGTCATTAAATCTACCACAAGTAAATGAATACCTCGCTTACAATAGGGGTCAGTGGATATCTGTTGAATAAGCGAAGCATGAACTATCTAAACAGAACCCAAACATATTAATATTAGGAAAAGTAATTTTTGTGTATGAAAGGAAGCACATCATTGATTAACTTAAATGTGTTGTGTTTCAACAATTTTCTAAATGGTCATGGGAGAAAGAGGCCTTCCTTGTGGTTTCCTTTGTGTGTCTGGTTATAAATTGCAGATACCCTTGATTTCCTCATGTTCAATAAGGTCCTAGCATTGGCCACAGAACTCAGGAGACAAGTTTATTTACTAGAATACCAACCTCTCATACATATTTGAAGACACCATTAGACTTACCCTCCCATAGATATATCATGCTGTTAAGGGAAACAAAATCTATAGCTGAAACAGAACCAATGTCAAGGAGGGCTATTGATTGTGAAGGTACTTTGCAAATTTAAAAGTGCTTTGGTAGACTTTGAAACTGCAGAAGATAGGTACTCAGTTCACCAAGAGCACATTATTGGGAAGTATGAAGAATGCATGCATATGCTTAGACTTTCTCTGTCAGCCTCTGATATTTTTAGAATATTTGGAGTTTTGGTTGGTTGGTTGGTTGGTTGGTTGGTTGGTTGGTTGGTTGGTTGGTTGATTGGCTCATGGGGGATCTTATTGTTGCATTTATTTTCACTGTTGTGAACCACCCCCAACCCCAAGCAGTTGAGAACGTGGAAATAAATAGTAACAAGGAACAATGCAGACAGATTCCATTTTTATAACTTTCAGTTCATCCTTCTAATATTCAAGCATATATAAAATCCTTTGTGATGTCCTATACCCAGCCCTCCATGATACACTGTAACAAGATCTTATGAACCTCATGAATTCTCACTCACTGCGTATACATAAAATGAAAATGGAAACTCACTCAAATTTTCAGGAGTCCCACAGAAACAGATGCCCTCGCTTAGGGATCATCGTTCAACTTGTTGGTATCACAGCATCATTTCATCATCTGGATCTAAGCGCAAATCACAGATGTGTCGACACTTTGTTAATATTCCAGTGGCAGATGAACCGACAGCATGTGGCATCTGGTTAACGTTTAGGGAAGCTCGCAGCTATACTTCTCATTAAGTGGAGATGACTTGGCTTGCCATGGGGCTGGCAGGCATTTTAAAGCTGTGTTATTCAGTAACAAATGCCAGATGCCAGCCTGGGTGTATAAACACGAGCCAGGTTCAACTTGAAAATATTAATGTGCTACATTGGAAACCGCTGCTTCCAATTCAGCTTTCCAAAATTTCACACATGCAGCTTAAGGAATGGATTCCTGCAGGCTCTGGGGTGAGAACAGTGGAGAGAGAACTGGAGAACGGGGGAGGTGTAGAAAGAGAGTGTGATTTGCCCAAATGGACAGTTCTCATGCAACTAGAAGGGGCCGGAGTATAAGGAGATAGCAGTCATTTATTGCTAAAGAGGCAGGGGAGGAGGGAGTCCTAAGTGAGGGTTTAACTCCTTCTTCTCTCAATGCCAAGGATTAGTGGGATGGAATCTGCAAGATGCCTTGGAGACTATGCTCACTTACAAATTACACTAATGATAATAGAACGCCTTTGTCTTAGACATCAGGGTTAGCATACACAAAATGAGTACAGTATGTTTGCCCCATATGCAGATAAAAAATTAGTGGTTAAACTTCTGAGAAAAAAATGACAGTTATTATATTAGTCTGAATAGTCTCTTGAAGTGTTTTCGGGGATGCAATTGTATTATTTGTTAATAAATACTTGCTCTCGATGCCACATGATTTTGAGATGTTGTTTATTTCCATCATTTCCCTTTGATTTTGAATTGTTGTCAAAATGAATAGATGTCTGTAATTCCAGCACACAGAGCCTGAGGCAGAGAATGCCACTAGTTCAAGGCCATCCTGGACTACATAGTGAAGTTCAAGCCAACCTGGGCTACAGAACAAGATTCTGTCCCCAAATTTAACTAAGGAGATCATTAAAAATTAATAAGTAAGTGCCAAAATGACATGACATGAATTTGTTAAATTTAAGGACATTTATATTGTGCTTGTTTGGAATGTATAAAAATAGATGAACAGGACCTAAAATGGAACTTCATGACACAAAAGAAGAAATTATAGATTCGTAGATACTATTTTCCCTCATAGGATGATATACTTGCATTATTTCGTATAAGGTATAGTATTTGAAGATAAACTAAGGTTAAATTCTGGTTTCATATTCTGTGGCTTGGTGTCTTGAGTACATGATTAGTAAATGCTTGGTACCTTGGGTTCCAAATCTATAAATTGAGACTATGTCATCAAGTTCAAAAAAAATTAATGAATACAAAATATTTAATAAATCCCATGGTTTATGGCAAGTGCATTATGGATTTTAGTTGTTAATACTGGTTATTATGAAGGTGGTGGTGGGGAACAGGAAATCCTGAAAGGTCACTGTTATCCCATACCAAACAGTCAGTCCTGAAAACATGGACACAAGTAACATTGCACAGACAGAGCATCAACACTGCGGGGGAGATCTGTTCTCCACATCTGCACCCCTGCTTTCTATGCATATATGACACTTTTAAGCTAACCCCTAAATGTGTCACAGTCTGCTTGGGGACCAAACTCTGCTTATTTTCTCTTTCTACTTCAGTTCAGAGGACAAATCCTGTCTGGCTGAAGTGGGCGACGGGGAATGGGGACAAGCTCCTGAGAATGTCACTGACAGTGCATAGGACGGGCACCAGCTGGCTTGCAAGGGGGGTCGGTGGAGTCTGTTGCTTTCTGGATGTTTCTTTTCCTTTTCCTTAGTATCCCAGAAAGTAAGAAGAGGTATTATTTAGA
Organism: Peromyscus maniculatus bairdii; assembly: GCF_049852395.1. NCBI lineage: Eukaryota > Metazoa > Chordata > Mammalia > Rodentia > Cricetidae > Peromyscus > Peromyscus maniculatus. The sequence goes on along the minus strand of NC_134866.1, from coordinate 33,490,156 downwards.
CATTCTGTTGTAGAGGAAGGGGCTGCTTGCATGAAGGGATGCAGAGAAAAGGGTGGCTGGGTGAAGATATAGATCATTCCCTTGGGCATAAGCTCTCCTGGATGTCGTGTGTCTAGCAAAAGATTATCTGCTCTAAAAACATGCACATATAAGGAACACCATACACATGGAGCAGGTCGAATTACTGCATTCCTAAACATAGAAAATGATGTAACAGTAATCTCAGAAAATAAAAAAGATTATAAAGCACATTGGTAGGGCTGTAAGCTGACATCTGCCTTGTGAAAAAGCTCTTTGGTGTTCTTGTTGCTTTCTCCAACCTAACCCCACCCTGGTAGTAAGGAACTGGCAATGAGGAAGTGTCCAACTTTAGCCCACCCTCTTCAACTAGAAAATTGTTTTGATTTTGCACTTAAATGAAAAGACTTTATTTAAGATTCTAAAAATAAAACTGCTGGTTATTATTATATAGGCATCTATTGATGAAATGAAGTGGGAAATTCAAGGAAATTTAATTTAAACCACAAAGCTTAAATTTGAGCCCAACTGGAGTGGTTCAATAAATTTAAGTCTGTAGTGCTCAAGTGAGTTAGTCTTACATTACAGTATCATAATAAACACTGGTTTAAAAATGCTGCCACGACAATGTGACGTTTTGAATTGCAGCCACATACAATAGAAATATTGTACAAGTCATTTTGAAAATTACATCTCACATGTTTCTTACGTATACATGATTAGATACATGTTACAACAAATTAATAAAATGGCAAGAGTCATGGCCAGAGATGAAAAACAAAACTAACAAAAGAATGAATACACAAGCAAAACACTGTACTCCAGGTGAAGAGAATATTGGCAGGATATTGGGTATGGTGGGTAAAAACAAAACAAAGATGATAGATGATAAACACAGCAAGGGAGCAGTGTATAGTATGGAGCTGTCACAGAAAACACAGTGGTGGGATTGTAGAGGTGGCTCATTTGATAAGAGTTTGTGTTGTGTAAGCATGAAGGCCTGAGGGAATTACCAACACTCATTCTTTAAGTATGGACACAGCTGCACATGCCTGGAACACCAGACCTGGGCCAATGAGACAGGTGGATACCTAGAACTTGACAACCAGGCTAGTTAAATGGCAAATGTCAAGGTCAGTAAGAGTTCTTGTATCACTGGAATAAGGGGAAGCAAGATAGAACAGGACAGTGCAAAGCTTTTTCTGGTCTCTGAGCATAACAACCTTCCATGTACACACACAATACACCACCTCCACACACCACCACCTCCACACATCCAAATTTTTAGGATTTTTTTTTAAGCAGCAGTTCTCATAGTCTGGGTCGCCATCCCTGGGGTCTCCTGAATATCAGATATTTACGTTATGATTCATACCAGTAACAAGATTGTAGTTATTAAGTAGTAATGAAATAATTCTATGGTTGTGGGTCACTACAACATGAGTCCTGCTTTCAGGATTGAATACTTGCTACTATATAACCAATTGGTGTGTTTTTGCCTGGGGAAGAATATTTTCCCACTCTTAGCATTCCTTAGCTGCCTGTAGGTCTAGTGCATAACTGAAGCAATATTCAGAGTGTAGTTAGGGATTATGCTGTTTTCATAAAGTCGTGATTGTAGGTTCTCTTCCAAGATCCTTGAATATTCTATTCCTGCGTAACTTGCTAGGTTTCCAGTACTAGGAATGATTTCCCTCTTGTTGAGCAGGTCTTAGTACATTCAATTAGAAAACTATTTATCTTGGCCAAGTTATGCATGCCACTACTGCATCCTTAGGATTATCATGCCATAATGGTCATTGTTCTGATTCATAGGCATCATAGCTGGGTAGGAATGTTGGTTGTTTCCATCTTTGGAAGCTTGCATGGCACCTTTTGATAACATGAAAACTAGTACTTAGGGAGGAGACATTCAGGTCAGTTTTAGCTCAGGATCCTCTGGGCTCTGTGCCTGAAGTTCACTGTGTCTTCAGTAATAGGGACTTATTCTCATATCTGGGTGGCAACCAATGACACTAACAATAGGCTGCATGCTTTGGGAGTCTCTTGGACATCTTTGGCCAACACCTCAAAATAGAGTTTCTCATGCCTGGTGTTTGGGTTTTGTCAGGTGGTCTTCAGCTCTTGGAGGCAGTATTTTCAACCCAGATGAGAAATTTTCATTTAAACTATACATGTATATTTATATGCAGACTTACATGTATTATAAATTTTTTCATTTAGTTAAATTGTTAACAGTATAATTCTTTTTATTTTATTGATATTAATCAAATTTATTTATTTATTTTACATCCTGACTGCAGTTTCCTCTCCTTCCTCTCCAATTCCTTCCCCCCCCCCACCTTCCCTCTGCCTGCCTCCTCAGTCCACTCCTCCTCTGTTTCTGTTCAGAAGGAGGCAGGCCTCCCATGGATATCAACAAAACATGGCAACCAAGTCAAAGTAGAACTAAGCACCTCCCCTTGTGTTAAGGCTGGGCAAAGCAACTCAGTATGAGGAATGGGTCCCCAAAAGCCAGTCAAAGTGTTAAAGGCACCCCCTGCTCCTACTGTTAGGAGTCCTGAAAGAAGACCAAGATACACAACTATCACATATATGTAGAAGGTCTTTATCAGTCCCATGCAGGCTCCCTGCTTGTCAGTTCAGACTCTGTGAGCTCCTATGAGCCCAGGTTATTTGATTCTGTGAGTTTTCTTGCTATGTCTTTGACCCTCTGGCTCATATGAGAAGACCCCAGCTAAGACTCCTAGCAATGGCAGATACATAGCCTGAACTGTCCATTTCCTACGACCAGGCAAGACTTCCAGTGGAGGGACTGGGACAGCAACCCAGCCACATAACCTTCGATCTACATTCTATTTGCCTATGGGATTGTAGGAGTGGTCAGATAACAACTGGTTCAGCCTGAGATCAATGCCACAAGAGGAAGCCCACCCCTGACACTGCTTGGCATGACAGGACTCAGAACCTGGATGGCCCAAAGATCAATGAAGAAAACAAATGTCAACATAATGATTCCTAACAATATTCTGCTACACTTATAGATTGGTGCCTACCCCAATTGTCGTCAGAGAAGCTTCATCCAGTAACTGATGGAAACAGATGCAGAGACCCACAACCAAACATTAGGCCAAGCTCAGAGAATCCTGCTGAAAAGAGGGAGAAAGAATAGTATGATTCTTCATGATTTTTCAGACATCTTTACTGTTATTTACCCTCTTACTTCTTTAAATATATTTACTTCCCTTCCTCTTCCCTAATTTGAGAACCCACTTTTCCCAACTCCAATTCCCCAGTCATATCACTTGTACCCTGCTATTACACTCTCTATTTCTCTCCTATCCCCCTACCCTGGCAGTGGTTCTTGTTTTGTTTTGTTTTTGTCACTTTCCTGGTTTCTGAAGTTACTCCTGGATGTGTACTCACAATCTGAAAATTTGGAACTAAGAATCTCTGATGGGAAGGAATATGTGATGTTTGGTTTTCTGGGTCTGGGTTACTCATTCAATATGATCCCGTCTGCTTTCATCCATTTCTCTTCAACGTTCATGATTTCATTTTTTTCTTTATAGTTGAAAGTATTTCATAGCACATGTACCACATTTTTGTTATTCATTCATCTGTGGAAGGACATTTGGGTTGTTTCCATTTCCTAGATAATGTGTATAGAGAAGCAATGAATATAGTTGAGTGAGTATCTGTTGAGTAGGTTGTTGAGTCCTTTGGACAGATGCCAAAGACTGGCATAGCTGAGTGGTAAGGTAGATTTACTTTTAGCTTTTTGAGATTTCTCCACCCTGGTTTCCACAGCAGCTGCACCCATTTGCGGTCTCACCAACAGTGAACTCGTTCCTTTCCCCTTACCTCGCTCCAGCATTTGTAGTTATATTTTATCAATATCTTCCATCCTAACTGAGGTAAGATGAAATCTCCAAGTTGTTTTGATTTGCCTTCCCCTGATTGCTAGGGACAATAAACATTTTCTGAGACATTTCTTAGCTGCGTTTTATTCTTCTCTTGAGAACTCTTTGTTGAGGTCCCTGGCCTATACTTTGGATGAGTCTTCTTTTTTTTTTTTTTTTTTAATTCTCGGAGGTGGTCTTTATATATTTTGATATTAATCTTTTGTCAGGAGTATAGATGGCAAAGATTATCTCCCATTTTGTGGGTCTTCTCTTCCCCGGACCAATTGTCTCTTTAGCTGTGCAGAAAGTTTTTAGTTCTATGAAGTCCCATTTGTCAATTGTAGACCTTAATTCTTGGGCAAATGGAGTCCTATGCAGAAAATCCTTTTCTACAACTGTATCCTGTAGACTATTGCCTGTGTTTTCTTCTAGCAGTTCAGAGACTCATATTTCGCATTTTCGTCTTTGATCCATTTGAAGTTAGCTTTCTTGTGCAAGGTGATGGATACGGGTCTAATTTCATTCTTCTGCATGTAGACATCCAGTTTGCCAAGCATTATTTATTGAAGATGATGTCTTTTTTTTTCCAGCTTATGTTTTTGGTATCTCTGTCAAATAGCAATGGTGATCAGGTTTCCATATGGCATTTCCATATATAGCTTTGGCAATTCTGACCTCTCACATATCTCCCTGCCTACCTTCCCTGGTCGTACCCTTTCAACCCAATGTTTTCTCTCCCACTGTCACATAATGTATTCTATTACCCTTCCTACACTTCTTCTTTAAGGCCTCATTTTTCATTGATAGACCCCAGACCCAGGGTACTACCTTCTCGAGGGGGTGCCCCAAGAACCCAGATTCTGATCCAGTTGATGCAACAGCAAGAGGTGTTTATTAATGCGGCTGTACAGTCGGGCAAACTCAGCTTCAGAGAGCAAGAGTCGCGCCTATTGCAATCACATGGGTACTTTTGAAGGAAAAACCCACAAAAGCCATAAGATTACAATTCCCATACAATTTCGTTTCACAAGATCATGGTCTGATCACAGAGTGGGTACAGTCACATCCGCATGTACATTCTTCCCGGAACCTCAAGGGGGGGGTATCAGGGCAGGAATGGAGTTTACACAAAGGTCACAGTGGTCCTTCCTGGAACACTTGCAACTATCCCAGTCACAGCTGAGCACATCTCTTAACAGAAATCTTTTTACATTGTTACATTGTGGCCGGGGGGGGGGGGTGGTTGAATAATGGCTGAGTCAGGTTGCCTTGGAACTAGATTTTTAGTTTCTCATTTCCTGGGGCTTGGGGGTGTAAGCCTGAAGGGTTAGGGTCTTTCATTCATGTTTTTGACTCTATGCACATTCATTCCCACATAAATACAAATATGTAAAATTAGATGCTAGGATTCACATATAAGTGATAACATGTTAGTCTTTCTGTGTAGTTGATTGTTTTGCTCTTTTTTCTCTTTGGTCTTTGTTTTTGCTCTTTTGGGGAGCACCACTCAATTCTCAAATAAATCACACATGGAGGCTTATTCTTAATTATAAATGCCTGGCCTTAGCTTGGCTTGGTTTCTAGCTAGCTTTTCTTAACTTAAATTACCCTGTCTACCTTTTGCCTCTGGGCTTTTACCTTTGACTATTTCTTTATATCTTTCTTTCTTACTCTGTTGCTGGTTGTGTAGCTGGGTGAATGACACCTTACATTCTCCTCCTTCTCTCTCTCCTTCATCTTTCTTGCTTCTCCCTGATTTCTCCTTCTATTTATTCTCTCTGCCTGCCAGCCCCACCTATCCTTTCTCCTGCCTCACTATTGTCTGTTCAGCTCTTTATTAGACCATCAGGTGTTTTAGACAGGCACAGTAACACAGCTTCACAGAGTTAAACAAATGCAACATAAAATAATGCAGCACATCTTGGCATCATTAAAGCAAATGATCCACAGCATAAACAAGGGTAACACATCTTAAAATAATATTCTACATTAAGAAAGTGTGGTACATATACACAATGGAGTATTACTCAGCAGAGAAAAACAATGACGTCATGAAATTTGCAGGTAAATGGATGGAACTAGAAAACATTATCCTGAGTGAGGTAACCCAGACTCAGAAGAACAAACATGGTATGTACCAACTCATAAGTGGATACTAGATATAAAGCAAAGGATAAGCAGACAACAACCTACATTTCCAGAGAAGCTAGTTAACAAGGAAGACCCAAAGAGGAACACATAAGATTGCCCTGGGAAGGGGAAATAGATGAGATCTCCATGAGTAAACTGGGGGTGAGGGGTGGGCAATGGAGGGTAGGGAATAGTGGATGAGAACATAAGGGAATGGGATGGTTGAGCTGGAACAGGGATGGGTGGGAGAGCAACAAAAGAGATACCATGATAGAGGGAGATATCATGGGGATATAGAGAAACCCAATGCTAGGAAAGTTGCCAGGAATCCCCAAGGATGACCACAGCTTGGACTACTAGAAATAGTAGACAGGGTATCTTAACTGAACTGGCTTGCCCCAATGATCAGATTGGTGAATACCCTATCTGTCATCACAGAGCTTTTCTCCAGTGACTGATGGAAGCAGATGCAGAGATCCACAGCCAGGCACCAGGCAGAGCTCCAGGAATCCAGTCAAAGAGAAAGAAGAGGGATTCTATGAGGAAGTACATCAAGATCATGATGGGAAAACCTGCAGAGACAACCAAACCAAACTAATGGGAACTCATGAAAGTTAGATCAAGGCTATGGAGCCTTCATGGGACTGGGCTAGGCCCTCTGCATGTTGAGACAATTGTGTAGCTTGATCTGCTTGGGGGATCCCCTGGCAGTAGGATCAGAATCCATTCCTGGTGCATGAGCAGGCTTTTTGGAGCCCACTACCTTTGGTGGGACCCTTGCACAGCCTTGAAGCAGGGGGAAGGGCTTGGACTTGCCTCTACTGGATGTGCCTCCTCATGGGAGGCCTTGTCTTCTTGTGGTGGGGAGTGGGGAGTGCATTGTAAGGGGGAGGCTGGAGGGCAGGAGGAGGAAAGAGGGGGATCTTTGGTGTGTAAAATGAATGAAAAATTGTTCTTAATAAAAAATGAAAAAAACTACAACATTTCTGAGTCTGAGATACTTTGCTACAATAATCTAATTTACACTAATTTCTCTGCAAATGCCATTATTTTATTTTGTTTTACAGCTGGATAAAATTCCATTTTATATAGGTATCACATTTTTATTACCAATTCATCTAGGCTAAATTAATTCTCTTGATAGTATGAGTAGAGTGCAATGAGCATGGATATTCATGGATCTCTTTGGTAAGGTATAGAGCATCCTCCTGATATATACCCATGAGTGTTACTGTTAGGCCATATCGCAATTCTATTAGTCTTTTGGGAAACCCCATGCTGGCTTTCATGGTTTGCCTCTTTCTTTGACTAGATTGAACTATGAAGTTTTTGATTTAGACACATAGAGACAGATTTCACCTTTAAAAAATCAAATTAAATTAGTATTCTCAAACAATAATTTTCTGCTACTAGGAAGACCTTTCCTCTTTCATTTGTTCATGGATGCCCTCAATAATATTTTAAATAAAATAATTCAGAAATATGTGGCAGTTCATGCTAGTATGTAGAAACTTAAGCTACACCAGATGTATATTTGATGTGCAAATATATATTTTCATTTTGTTTTCAAATTTGGCTAATTGTCCTTAGATAGAATTTTTTTTTTCTTTTTTGGTTTTTCAGGACAAGTTTCCTCTATGAAACAGCACTAGCTATCCTGTAACTAGCTCTGTAGAATAGGCTGGCCTTGAACTCACAGAGATCTTCCTGCCTCTGCCTCCTGAGTGCTGGGATTAAAGTTGAGTGTCACCACTGCCCAGCTCATATATAGCATTTTGATTACACATAATGGTTATAAACTATTGATTTGGAAAACCTCTTAGCTTTTCATATTGTAAAATTAGAAAACTTTGTGGGTTTTTTTCATAAGAAAATATGAAAAAAATATGGAGGGGTTTAAAAATGTCTTACATGTACTTTTGTGTTTTCATTGTTGTTTAACAAAATAATAATGTGCACTTGTTTTTCTTTATAAAGCATGTAGTTATGATTCATTTTTTAGCTTGGGAATTTTCAAAATGCAACCACTTTTAAACAGGCCACATCAAGTTCTCATTTGGATGTATCTCTGGTAGACTAAGGTTATAATCCTTGCTATAAATCTAAAGTTAGTTGTCACTTTGATATGATATTTGACTCTTGAATAAACATCATAAACAAATACAGTGACAGAATAATTCATGAATTCCAAGTTATATTTAGTTCAGGGTTTCCACCAATGGGTTTTGAAACTTTGGCACATTGTGGTTTTAGTTTAAAATGGAAAATGCATTGGTTCATCAGGATTCCCAGGATTTAAAGTAGTCAGTGAATCAGCAAAACAAACAAATCCAAAGGAAATAATAAAAATTTCATATATATATATAATCATGAGCATCATCAATAATAAAATGAAAACTATTTCTTAAGGTATTTTTATTTAGTTATTTTAATTTCAGTTTCAAAAATAAACCATCTGATATATTAACTTTTCTTTATTCTAAATATATACGTTTCCCTTTGCAAAATACCAATATTAAAAAATTGGCAAGCATCTGATTGTAATCGGTACTGGAAAGCATAAATTTAGTGGTTAAAAACATTCAGAGAAAATAGACATGGACTCAGATCTTGACCCTGTCTCTTGCTGACTAAGTTTCTGAAATGTGGCAAACTCCTCCCTCTGAGTTTCAACTTTTCATTTGTAATTTTACAAACTAACATTTTCTATTCATTTGGTTGATTTAAGGGTGTAATGTTGTAGACACCTCTCTGTGTCAATGACTCTAGAAGAGTTCAACACGGGATAATTTCTGCTTTACTCCTTCAGCACCCCATTAAAAAACAGGCTCCATACACAGAGAGATTATCTGTATTGCTCATGTGGTACTCCTAAAACAGTGTTTAGCAAGGAATTATTTCATAAATGTTGAAGCAATGGATAAACCTTGAAAATGAGGAGAAAATAATTTTTGTTATTTTCTGTACCAATGAGACCCACTTTTTTTTTAAATATAAGAGGAAGGAGTTGCCATAGAGAAGCAGAATCTAACAATAGCACAGGTAGTGGGAGTACACACCCTTAATCTCAGCATACACTGGTCAGAGCCATGACGATGGCAAGTTCAAAGCTACTCAGAGTTACATAACCAGAATGCATGACTCAATCAACAAACAAACACAAAACAGTGCATTAAACAGATGTTTAGGAAATGGGGTAGGTATCAGCTAGTGAATGAATAATTGCCTAGACCTGATTTCATACAACTTTATTTATATATTACTCTGAGAGTTGCATAAATGCATACAATGTGTTTTAATCAACCCCTACCCCCACTACCACCCAACAAAATTTCTCAGATCCATGACAGCATACTTTCCTCCCAACTTCATTCCATTGTCAAAAAAAAAAAAAAAAAGGAATGTGAGGCCTGCTCTTTTCTGAAGGTAAATGGAGGAGGAGTGGATCTGGAGAGGGAGAGTGGGAGAAGGCCAGCGAAGGAGAACTTCAGTATGGACATAATGTATGAGAGAAAAGCAAATAAAAAATACAGTGTTAAATCTATTGAATAGATTTTCAAGGGTCTTTATCCTAAAATAAACACTTCTAGATTTTAAGGTGGCCCTTCCCAGGCTTAGTAGTTGATGCTGATCTTGCCATTCCCCAAATCTTACTGTGTGGCTTAACCTCCCAGTCTTCTCAGAGTGGGCAAAATTTCTGCTTGTGAAAGTCTTCACTAAAATGAACAGAATTTAGCCCAGATCCTTCACCCAGGCTACTTTTGATAAATGGGAAAGTGAGGAACTTGCACTTGGCACAAGTTGTGGACCCACTTTTGAAGCTTGCACATCTATTCTATTCCAGGCTGACCCTTATTTGGTTTGGATGTGGGTGATCCAAGGATAAAGGGCTATTTCCCATCCAGTTAATGCCAAAATTAAAGTTCCCTTGGCATTTTAGCAGTAGCTTTTGATTTTGTGGCGATGCCAGGTTCATAGGAAGATGAATAATGAGCCACGATGCATAATCGGTCTTATTTCCAGAGCCTGTTTAGGGAAATAGTACAGGATAGGATGCTGAATGCTTTCAGATTTGCTGTGGTGGAAGTAGACAGAACTCAACAAGTCTTCCTTGTGTCCAAATTTTCTTGAATAGAGAATTATTTTCTTTCCCAGTATATTACATACACGGACCTTACATATTCTTTTCAAAAGTACCCTACTTCATTCAACTCATTTCATTAGATCTTTTTATCATTCATTTCTCTACTGAGCATTAGAAATCAAATTCTGTGAACTAAAATAGTTTTCTGTATGTTTTTGTGCCAGTACCTCACATTTCTTTTTAATTTTCACATCTATGTAATATAGCTTGAAATCTGGGATAGTAATCCCTCCAGCATTGCTTTTTGCTTAGAATTGCTTTGACCACCTGGGAACTTTAGGATTTTTTTTCTATTTCTGCGAAGAAGTTGTTGGGGTTTTGACTGGAATTATATGAAACCTGCAAATGATTTTTGGTAGATGGTCACTTTCGTATCAATTCTACCAATCTATGAGCGTGGAATGTCTTTTCATTTTCTAATGTCTTTATCTGTTCCTTCAAAGATTTGAAGTTTTTATTTTAGAGGTATTTCTGCTCCTTGGGTATTTTATTTTCTTTGAGGCTATTCAGAATAAGAATGTGTCCACTATCTCTTTTGCAGCAAACTGTTTTGTTGGTATATAGAAAGGCTAATGACAATTGTTAGCCATCATGTGGGTGCTGGGAGCCCAACCATGGCCCACTAAAAGAGCAACAAGTGCTCTTAGCCATAAAGTTGTCTCTCCAGCCCTATTAGCATATATTTAAGTAAAAAAAAAAAACTTCAGAGCGTTTTAATATAGAAAGTGGACTACAATTTTGAGACATTTGCCTTGAAATGTCTTAGTTTACTTTAAATTTACTCTTTTGTATTTGAGGAAACGTCGAGTAGAGTAACTACTCTACTTATCTTTTCTACTCTTTTCAAAAATAATAGTACAGACCCTTCAAAGAATGCTTGCATGTGCCTAGCATATAACCTAAATTCATAGATTTGAAACGGAAGGATTATTTTCTCTAACAAGAATATCTAGCTCATTTTTAACTATTAGCATGAACTATCAAGAAGATTTGGGATTTTTGTATTATAACCACAAGCATTTAAAGCATTTAAAAAACTCCAAATGTTTGCTAAATTTATATTTTACTTCAGTTAGCTTCAGTATGTAATTAATCATTACGTATATCAACTTTTAGATCACACAGTGCTTCTAATGTTTAATGAATTTTTCAATAATTATTAAAGACTAATATGATGACCAGTAAAACTTTGTGGAGGCACCTGAGCCGGTGATAGTGCCCTCTACAGAGCTTCTAGTTTAATAAACTTAGTAATCTACTTATTTAGCCAAATAATGGATATAAAATTGAAAACAAATTTTTAAAATAAATGAAATTTCACAATTTTTCATCAGTTTTGGTAAATAAAATTTTCTCTTTGCAAAATCTAACTTTACAAAATACCTAATAAATGACAATATTTGCATCTCAGTCGTTTCCAATCTTTGAAATACCTCTTTTTCTCTGAAGAAATTGAAATTTAAGCTTAGTATCTGCAGGCCACATAAAAATTTCATAGCTTGTCTAGAGGGGCTTATGTTCAAAATTTCAGAATAAAGGCAGTCACTGGTGGTCAGATTTTCATAATGTTCTCCTAGTTAAAGAGTTTGGTAATGAACCTATGGTACCTGGCATCATATTAAAATTTTTACAGCTCTGAAGATAACAATAGATATGCAAACTACATGGAGGCATTTTCAAGTCTACTACATATGTGTTTAGGACTTTAGAATGGTTCATTCACTTTGTAAAATAGATTTCTATCATGAAGAGAGATTGAAGATGCAAATCACTTTTTGATACTCAGAGCTTCCATCTCCAAGAAAATACCAATTGAATATCTGAACTGCACTATGATCATAAGGATTCTATGCCAGCAGTACTTAAATATAAAATAAATTAGAAAAGATGCAAAGAAAAATTTGAAACAGTAAATGAGGTATAAAATTTTGAATCAACACAATCATCATCAAAACACATTATGCAACAACAAAAATGAATGTGACGTAGTTACGTGCAACATTAAACTTAATATGAAAGGCACAAAGAGAGAAATGCTGAATTTGTAAGACTGTATAGATGATAGTTCCATTTACATGAATATTAATGAATATTAAACATACTCAACTCAAGAAGTATCTGGTATAAGGGTAGAAATAGACATGGTAATGCTAACAGTAAATAATGTAAATATAACAATGAATAAAAGAAAAATGGAAATTAAGGAGTGTAAAAGAAAAGGGGGAAAGATTGGACTGATAGATACTCAAATATCTAGTGTAGTTTTACATTATGCCTTACCGATAAGTGTAAATATCACTTTATTCAAATAGAATAATTAACAAAAGTTTCTTTTTGGAAATTCAACTGACCATTTTAGGAGTTAACTGTTGAAAACAAAATGTTGTTTTATAAATACATACTGGGTCATGAGCTGTGTTCCTTTAGTCAGAACTCAGAGAATCCAGCTGAGCTAACTCAAAATAGCTGGGAATACATGTAAAGTACTACTGTATCATGCAAATAAGGCTCAAGGAGGTTTTATGGTGGCTATGCTGGGACATCACAATTAGTGATAAGAACAGATTTTACCCTTTTGCACAACTGGGTTTCTCTATCCTGTTACCTAGTCTGCTGACCAGATATTCAGTCCTCTGAATATCTGAAGCTTTCTTTCTCAGTACACCAAGAACCATAATTGATCCCACTCAAGTGCGCCTACATCAGCTCTTCATATTGTCTCTGCATTTGCTTTAATTCTAGGAAAACATGGGTGCCTATGTGTTGTAGTATTTTGCTGATTATGAATGACTATGGATGGATTGTCTACCATTTAGTAAATTCACTACAGCTTTTATGAGAATAGATAGAGTAAGGCAGTGTATTTACTAGACAGGAGAGGTTTTCTGAATGAAGGGGATAGGTAGCATAGATACTTCAGAATATGTCTAATGTTTACACTAAACGCTATGCAAGTTATTCCACTTAGAATTCATACTACTTAAAGTCTGAACTGAATAAAAATCGAATAGTGTTTTCCCTAATGGATGATGCAGTTTTCTTCCTTTCCCAACTTCCTGAATCTAGAGGAACAGTCATGGAACTTCAGCTAGAGATGAGGAAGTTGATTGTTCTAGATGAGATAATGATGTCTTGGATAGTGTTTAATATTCTAAGGAGCTGTCCATCAGTGGCAATCTTCTCCATAATTCTAACCTATGCTTAACTTTCCCTACATATAAGTTGGTAGTAAGATGTAACTGGGAACTCATATATCATTCTTCTATACAGTGTCATTTTCTTTGCAATTCATATCCTCTGGAATCCCAAAAAATTCGTAACCTACCCCCTTCAAACTAAATTCTTAAGGATTTAGTAAGCTAAAAAGAAATTCACCCAAAGAAAATTAAAGAATTATCCATTTCACCGGTCTTCATATTCTGCCAGAAATAATTTTTAAAAGACCAAATGAAAGAGTATGGGCTAATTATAAAATTAGAATGGTAAGTAATCATGTCTAGAAAAAATACTGTCTTTTGTGGAACATGCCTAAAAATTCTCATGTCTTGTTCTCCTTCCTGGACTTTGTTGCATATATTTTCGGAGTTAGAATCTACATTTTTTTGACCATGTACCCCTGTCAACTGGACAATTGTGTTGCATGACCCTCAGGAGGTTCTGAAAAGAGTAGAGACACTAGAACTTTCTGTTTCTGACTTCAGTATTGTGCTGATTGCATTGGGAGTGTGGTAATCATGATTGTGGGTCGGTTCTAGCTTTGATGGACACTAAACCTTTCCCATAATCCAGGACTGACAGAGTCTTCAAGAGCACATTACATGTCTAAGCAAAAGGGTCTCAGGCCAATTATTTGAGCTTCTTTGTATCACCCTTCTTCCTTTTTGTTTCTTTATCTCCCCAAACACCACCAACGTGTGCTTGTTTTTCTAAAATGTATGTATTTCAGTTTGCCGTGTTAAGATTAATTTGGTGGTGCTTTGATTAACTTATTTACCACAGACTCAGATATTGCCATTACCATTACTTCTTCCACTGAGGCTATGAGTTATCACTCCTTTGTCTCAAGCTGAGAATAGAAGCTGTGTGTCCACAGTTGAGAAGATCAGAGTAAAACTAAAAAAAAAAAAAAGAAGACTTTGTGAATGTGTCCTTTTCAATGTCACACTACTGCAGAATATGGCAGATTTCTAAGAAATAAATACTGAACAATACCCACATCTATGTGAAAGCAAAAATGAAATGCATTTTAATATTGGTGTTTTCAGAGTATGACATTGACATTTAAAACATTTAAATGGAGTATTTCTCACAGAATGATTTTTAGTAGAATAATAGTTGATGTACTTATAAGTCTTTCATTTTTTTCCTAAGTTAAGTTTCTATACATGACACTATCATGTAGACTGGAAATGTGAGGGCATCATTATAAAAATGAACTGCAAAGTTTTACCATAAAAAAAAACCACCACTTCAGAACAAGAATCGTCTCCTTTGTGAATGTCACTTTAGAGACAATGACAATCAGACATGGAGTTTATAAATGATTGTTACTATTTTTAAATAATCCATTCCAGAGATCCATTTCAGACTATTTTGAAATCATCTTCCATTTAAACTGGCCAGCACCAAATCCCATCTCAAATTAGTATTGTTAGCATTTTACAGACAAAGGTCTTTAAAGCAACTCTTGAGTATGCTTCCAATTTAGCCTTCTCTTTCCTATCTTTAAATTTTGAACACATTTTCCTATTTCTTTGGGGAAAACAGTAATGGAAAAGGCACTATAAACTACTGTTTCCAGGCAAGTGTTTGCAAAGCATAAATGTCATGGAAGTTGCCTTGACAGTATTCATTTTTCTTTCTGCACAGATCTACACTAAAATCGCAAATATGAAGATGTCCCTCCAAATTTCTATTCAAGTTCATGAAACACTTTGAAGATACAGGAAAATGAACAAAATATTTCTGATTTCATAAATATACACACAGAAGTTACAATATGTGAATAAAAATTAGGTTAAACTTGGGCCAATAGCCAACATTTTATTTATTTTCATATACAAATTTGTATGAGACACTAATGAGAAATGACTAGTGAAATTAACTAAGCATTAATATAATTAAAAGGAACCGATATAGAATATATTGTGACAGTCAGAGGCCTAAATAACAATTTCAGGAAAGCTACAACTGTATCTTGGTTCAGCTACATTCCTACAGAATTGGAAAAAGTAATATAAGCAAAGGCTAAGTTTGAGATGATTAACAGGTTTTTGTCAATATGAAAATGTTAGCATTATAATCCAGAAATGCTCACATTAAAGATAACAGCCAGTTAGACATAAAAGTCTATACATTTTCAGTATTATTTCTTTTTATTGTGCAGACTTTATACTGACAAAAATAAGAATGCCTTTCTTTTCCAGAATGTTAGGCTCAGTTAATTCATACACTGTCTTTGATGACTTTTATCTCGAGGAAAAAAACCCACTCATCGGTCCCCAACTGGTCAACTCAGTCTCTGTAACTCAATGTACTGCATACCCCTTTGTTCCTTAGACTCAAGTTTAGAAAGTTAGAGCTACTTCCCATTATAGGGAAGGTTTGAGACAGAAAAAATACTGCACTAAGGTACACAGGGGAAAACTTCCAAACCATGCATGTGTGCTGTATGTCTGTGGTGTTTTGAAAGAAAGTGACCCCCAAAGGAATGGCACTATTAGGAGGTAGGGCCTTGCTGGAGTAGGTGTGGCCTTGTTGGAGGAAATGTGTCACTGTAGGGGCAGGCCTTAAGGTCTCCTATGTTTATGCTATGTTCAGTGTCACAGTTCACTTCCTGTTGCCTGTGGGTCAAGATATAGAACTTCTCCAGTACCTGTTGGAGGCATGCCGAGTGATCAGAGACACGTCTGCCTGCATGCCACCATGTTCCACCATGATGATGATGGACTGAACCTTTGAAACTGTAAGTCACCCCAATTAAATGCTTTCCTTTATAAGAGTTTCCAAGGTCATGGTGCCTCTTCACATCAATAGAAACCCTAATTGAGACAGAAGTTGGTACCAGGAACTGGGGTATTGCTGTGATAGCCCTGGCCATGTTTTTTTTTTTTTTTTTTTTGTTTTTGTTTTTGTTTTTAGTTTAGTTTTTTTTCAAGACAGGGTTCCTCTGTGTAGCTTTGCACCTTTCCTGGATCTTGCTCTGTAGACCAGGCTGGCCTCAAACTCACAGAGATCTGCCTGGCTCTGCCTCCCAAGTGCTGGGATTAAAGGTGTGTGCCATCACTGCCAGGCTGGCCATGTTTTTGTTTGAGGGAATATGGACCTTGGTAGTGTGGGTTAAAAAAAAAAAAAACAGGTGAATGCTTTAAGTGCTGCTTAATGGGCTCTACTAGTAGGAGCATGGCTAACAGTGGTATTGAGGGTGATTTGAAGTGTGGGAGCCTGGTTCAAGAAGTTTCAGAGGAGAAGTAGTATTTTTCCTACAGATCATTCTTGTGATATTTGGGTGAAGAATACGACTGCTTTGTTGTCGTCAGAAAAGTTTGCCTGAGGCTAAAATGAAGAGTTTTGGATTAATTCCGTTGGCAGAGGAAATCTCAAAACAGCCTACTATTGACTCTGTTGTTTGGTTATTAGTGTTAACTCTAATGAAGATTTATAATGAAAAGGAGCAAGCTGAGCAAAGAAAAATACAAAATGTACAATTTGAAGAGAAAAAGAACACCAAGAAGTAGAATGAATCTAAGTCCTGTGTTCAAGGAGATAAACAGATTAAGAAATAAAATAAAGGGAGTGATGACCTCAGGGCAAGACCCCACTTAGGTAAGTTTACAACTTGTAAAAAAGAATTTTTTAAAAAGCTTAGAGCCAGATGTGGTCCTGCATGCCTTTAATCCTAGCACCCTAGAGGCAGAGGTTGGCGGATCTCTGAGTTTGAAGCCAGCCTGGTTTCCAGAGCAAATTCCAGAGCAGCCAAGATTAGGCAGTGAAGGAAATCACTGAAAACAGAAAGCTGGTGAAGATGTAACTGAATGAGGGGGGCCAGCCCATGATCCATACCCCCAAAGCAGCAGAACTGGGCAGCTTCAGCCACATGGTTCTGGTTTTAGAGTCAGGCATAAAAGAAAGGAGTTATGGAA
Organism: Peromyscus maniculatus bairdii; assembly: GCF_049852395.1. Classification (NCBI taxonomy): domain Eukaryota; kingdom Metazoa; phylum Chordata; class Mammalia; order Rodentia; family Cricetidae; genus Peromyscus; species Peromyscus maniculatus. The sequence goes on along the minus strand of NC_134866.1, from coordinate 33,472,817 downwards.
TCTTCCTCTTGCAACTAAGGAAAGCTGCTGAGACCAGCATGTGTCAGGGGTGTTTCTCCATGGAGACCTGGAGAGGCCATTGCATGAAGTTCTGACAGTAATGCCTGGATTGCCTTAGAGACCCCAAGATGTTAGAGATGTTATAGTCATGGGATACCTGCTGAGGAGAGCTAGTAACAAGGAGTGGAAACACCCCAAGAGAAATATGTTGCAGTTTACAAAGCTAAAAGAAGTTGGAGATCTGAAGAGTGTTAGGACATCAGACATAGAGATGCAGAGTTTAGAGTTTGCCCAGCTCGTTTTTGATCTTGCTTTAGGATAGTATTTCCTCATTATGATTTTTTCCCTATGGTTTGGAATGCTAATGTATATCCCATGCCATTATATGTTGGAAGTATGTGATCCATGTTTTGATTTTGATTTTACAGGGGATTACAGTTAAGAGATGTTATGAATCTCTTTGAACTTTAGACTTTTAAATAGTTTTGAGACTGTTATAGACTATGGGGGGACTTTTGATGTTGGATTGAATGCATTTTTGCATATTTTGTATTTGACTGAATACATTTTTTATAGACTATGGGGGACTTTTGAAGTTGGATTGAATGCATTTTTGCATATTTTGTATTTGACTGAATATATTTTTGCATTACTTTTGTATATTGCATTTTGAAGTTCACTTCCTGTTGCCTGCAGATCAAGAAGGAGAATTCTCAGCTCCTTCTCCAGTACCATGTCTCCTGGATGCTGCCATGTGCCACCATGATGATAACGTACTAAATCTCTGAGGCTGTAAGCCACCCCACTTAAATGTTTTTCTTTGAGTTGCCGAGGTCATGGTGTCTCTTCAGAGCTGTAGGTACCCTAAGATAGTGTCAAATATTTCAATAGCTGTGTCCAATTTCCAGACAAATATGATTTAAAGTAAATCATGTTTGTTATGGAGTGAGTACATTTTAGGCCTTTTGATGTAATGTCTAATGATTTGCAAAATAAAGTGTCTTTTACTGATAAGTGCCCTTAAAAAGCCTTTCCTTAAATCCAAAATGTATTTTTTTTCTCTTCATAAAATCCTGGCCCATCACTTACAAACTTAGCACCAGTGGAATAACATCTGCAACCTATTTCCTAGTACCCTAGGTCTTCCTTTGTACTGCCATAGTAATTCTTCCCAATCTCTCTGTATTTTCCCTCCTTTCTCTCCATTTAACCTTTAGGACCTTACTTTTCTTCATTCTAGGCTGGACCAAAGACTATCAGTTTCCATCATTTTCCCTCTAGTAATTTACTTACTCCACTCCCATGGCCTAAAATAATGGCAAAAGGAAAGGTGCTCTCTCAAAGTGATGCTCTAGGGTCTCGGATCTCATCTTTGCCTACATCCCAGCCTCGTTTTTGTTTCCAATAGCTAGTGTGCTTCTTATTCATGTATTCTTAATTTGTTTCTTCAATGTTCACCATGAGTGCTGGATCCTGGACGTATTTCCTGGTTTTTCTCTTTAGGAGCAAACTCATCTCCTTTTTTTGACATCTGGTGTACAATTCTATTGATCATAAAATGAGTGGTCCATATAAATATTTGTCGTCCATTTTTGTTTGAATGCCTAAAACAATAGCATTTAGAGTCTACTAAGTTTAAATATATCATCAAGAAAAATCTAAAAAAAAATCTTGGGTTGAATATTCTTGCATTGGATCTTTGTTCAGATAGAGACTTTTCAAGAAAGTGATACAGGCCATACTTCAGAAAGGTAGACTACACCACAACAAATATTAATAACTTGTCTGGGGTTTTATTTCTGTGGTTACAAACAAACAAACAACAAAACACCATGACCAAAATCAACTTGGGAATGAAAGGGTTTATTTAGTCTTACGACTTGTAGTCCATCATCCAGGGAAATTAGGGCAGGAAACTTGAGGCAGGAGATGATGCAGACAGAGGCCATAGCAGAATGCTGTTTAATGACTTGCTTCTGGTGGCTTGCTGAGCCTGCCTTCTTATATCACCTAGGAACATCAGCCTAGGGGAGGTGTCACTCCTATTTATCTGGGCCTTTACATATCAATTATTACTCAAGAATATACTTGTTCATAGACCATTTTGGTGGCAGCATTATCAATTAAGTTTCCCTCTTCTCAAATCAATCTGGCATGTGTAAGTTGATATAAAACTAAGAACCATACTTACTATAATGAAAGTGTACCTTTTCCTCATATCACATGGGCAATATACTCAAAAATATCTAAAACTCTGGCAATAGATACCATGAAATCATAACACAAGGCCGAGAATTTCTTTTAAAACTTCCTTTGAAGCTGGGCGGTGGTGGCGCACGCCTTTAATCCCAGCACTCGGGAGGCAGAGGCAGGCGGATCTCTGTGAGTTCGAGGCCAGCCTGGTCTCCAAAGCGAGTTCCAGGAAAGGCGCAAAGCTACACAGAGAAACCCTGTCTTGAAAAAACCAAACCAAACAAACAAATAAAAAAAACTTCCTTTGAATGTTTTCATATACAACCAGTGCCATATTAATTTATGAACAATGATCTACAATTTGGGGTACAGACTTCCTGATCTTGAGAGAAAGAATGTTTTGAAACACATGAACATCAGATAAAGACAAATCTATACATCTGCTGATCATTACATTAAATGTAAAAAATCTCTCCTGAATGGAGTTCACAATTCTACCATTCCTGAGATTAACTGTCTTTATAGTTTACACAAACGGCATAGTTAATTGAAAAGTTGGCAATCAATTAATCAGAAGAATCTCAATTATATTTTTTCTAAATCATTTTATCCATGATGAATGATCATGAAAGCAAAAGTTGGTATAATTATTAATGTTCTTTTTTTTCATGTATATAAGACTGATAAAGCTAATGAAGTCTGTAACTTTCTAGTTAGTTGTATGGTGTTTCCTTTTTATCAGGTGAAATTCGATGACCTTTTGTCCTGTTTACCTTTACACTGTAATGTGTGTGCCCATCAGGCAGAGTACATCTGTAGAAATATGTTTGTATTCTTACAATGGCAGGGTGTGTTGGAACATCCAACACAAGCAGAAGAAACCTTCTATACATGTGATAAACATGTCTCAGAATAAAGCAATTGCTTGTTTCTTATATCTATTATAACAGTGTTTTTATTTTATGCATACTTATGTGTACTGAATTCTTCAGTTGTTAAAGCTAATTTTAAATAAAACATACTTAACTTCCTGTCTGTTAAAATGTGATAATTCCTGGGAGCTGAGACAGGTGTATCCACCCAGTTCAAGTTTCACTTACAACACACTGATTACACTATTGGCTAATATCAGCACCATGTACTGAATTCTAAAGTAACACAACCTGAGCTATCCATTGCCAAGACTGATAAGTGTTCTTCCTGTTAGCTTGCCACTAGTTTCATTTCAAAGGCAAGCTGTGACCTTGGAAGAATGACATTTTTTAAATAAAAGAGGAATTAGGACAAAGTGAACAATAATTCAGTAGTTACTTTACTGGTATCCTTTGAATGAGCTAAGTATGTGTTTAAGCTGAAAACCAGATTAATGCTCTGGAAGTTAGTGGAATTGACACTGATGTGTGTGTGTGTGTGTGTGTGTGTGTGTGTGTGTGTGTGTGTGTGTGTGTGTTATTCTTCCTGAATGAAATATTTATTCACAGTTCACTGCAGATTATGAGGGAAACTGAGGAATAACTCAACAAGAAGGCTTATTTATGTAATAATAGTAATAATAAAAAATTGGAAACATAAATGATAAAATTGAAATGATAGTCCTGTAAATGACAATCTTAAAAACAAAATGTGATTGTATTACTCAAATGAACGATTTGTCTCAAGTGCTTTTCATTTCTTCTTTATTTTGAATAAAGAGGAAGAAAAACAAGATCTAAAGTTAAAAGAAAATCAGTGGTGTTCTCTCGTGACAGTTGATAAGTCACTTTTCTCAAGGCAGGAAGAATTCACAATTTATAGCCGTACCTAATTAACATTTTCTAATTTCATTCCTGTGTCTGACATGTAAATTTTTCTTGGAAAGCAAGCTCTGTCATCAAGTAGCTGTGAAAAACTTTGTGTTTTCTGTTAGAGAAGCATAGTACAGGTTTCCATATTCAAGAAGTATGAAAGTGTTTTATGCCTTTGGTGAAGAATAGCATTTAATTTCACTTTAAGGAATATGCTCATTTTTTTTCTTTCTCTTGTTTGTGAGAGAGGTACTTCGTTGCATCTGCTATCACTTCTTGGCACACAGCTTTCAAAGGACACTCTGCTGGGTACAAATGAAGTTGGGGCCTGTTAAATGGGATGGTGCAGATGATCAACAGACTATGCTCTGTCCACCTGTGTTCCTTACAGAAAAGAGGTAGGTCGTAAGGGACCAGCTCCATCCACCTGTGGTCCTTACAGGGGAAAGGCCTGCAGTAAGGCACTAGCTGTTGCAGTGAGCAAATTGTCAAGCGATTCAACATAGTCTTGTCTCCTATTCCCTGCCATCACTTACTATGACTCAGTTTGTTTAAAAGTCAATTTGCTGAAAGATTTTCTGAGCTGGCACATGGACGTCTTCCAGCCTATGCTAATGTTCAAATAACTGAGCAGCAAGATTACCCTGGGGAGTTGGTGTCTTGTTTAACTTGGCATTGGAGTGGTTGACATTCTGAATTTGCCCATTTATGACACTTTATCACCAGGAACCCGCTTGGTTGTCCTCAAAACGAAAGAGGACATGATCTTAAATGACGCTGCCTGTCTGCTCTACTTTGGTTCAGAATGTACTGATCACACTGTTCTTTCACAGGAATTGTTGTATCCATAGAAAAAGCCATTTGTTTGGTATTAATTTGGTAGTGGTTATATGAGAGATACACAAGACTCAACTATTAATCAACATTATAGGGAAACCTTTTTCTTTCATTTATTCCTTCGCTTTGACTGAAATTTTCATGTGGGTTTTAAGAAATGAGATTCATTTATGTTTGATGTTGATTCCCCACATCCACAATATGGGCACAGGTAGCCTGTTTGATAATAATGTTGATCCAACTATAACCTGGAATTGGAGGGACATACTTAAAATGTTCTAAAGCAGTGGTTCTCAATGTTTCTGGTGCTGTGGCCCTTTAATACAGTTCTTCATGTTGTCGTGACCCCAACCATAAAATTATTTTCATTGCTACTTCATAACTATAAGTTTACTATTGTTATGAATCTTAATTTAAATGTCTATGTTTTTGGATGGTCATTGGGGGTTGTGACCCACAGGTTGAGAACAAGTCTAAAGGGAAATAAACTTTTTATCAGTCTCCAGCTGACTAAATTTTATAATGATCATGCTTTTTATTAACTATTTTCTCTGAAAAACTAGGTGTTATTGAATATAAATAAAGAACATGTCATGGTGCTTTTTATGTTTGTAATGCTGATACCATGACAAGACAGAACTCCTTTTTAACATACAAGGGTAACTACATAATTATGCTGCATCTACTAGTGTGATCACATTTTTGAGGAGAACTGTCACTTCTTTAAAAAATTTTAAATTTTAATTTAAACATAAATTCATCATTTCATTCCTTTCCTTTTTTCTTCAGCCCCTCTCATGTCTTCACCCTCCATCCCTCCAATGGATCTCCTTATTCTTTCTCAAATTCATGGCCTCTCTTTCTTTACTAGTGTGTGTGTGTGTGTGTGTGTGTATACTAAGTCCAATTAGACTTGTTTGTATTTATGTGGTTTCAAGTTGATCACTTAGCATTGGATAACAATTCAACAACCAGAAGACTTATTCATGGAGAAGATTGTCTTCCTTTCTTAGCATTCCTTAGTTGCCTATAGTTCTTTAGTTTTATTTATATATGCTGACTAGTGTTATGTCAACTGACACAAGCTAGAGTTATCTGAAAGGTTATCTTGAAACCTCAATTAAGAAAATGCCTCCATAAGATCTGGCTGTAAGGCATTTCTTAATTAGTGATTGATGGGGGGGGGGAGCCCATTGTGGTGGAGCCATCCCTGGGCTGGTGGCCCTGAGTTCTATAAGAAAGCAGGCTGAGCAAGCCATGAGGAGCAAGTCTGTAGGCAGCATCCTTCCATGGCTTCTACATCAGCTCTTGCCTTCAGGAGCTGCTGATTTCCTGTCCTGACTTCCTTTAATGATGGACTACAATGTGAAAGTATAATCCCTTTCTTTCCCAACTTCCTTCCAGGACGTGGTGTTTCATCTCAGTGATAGAAAGCCTAAGATACTAGGGTATGCTGTCAACATTCAGGCCCTGTTTAGGCAGCTATACTGTTGAGATATGGGAGTAGCTTACCTGCCATTTCTGGAAGACACAATCTCACAGCAGACTTCCTTTTCTTCTGGTTGTTAATTTTTTCTGTCCCTTTTCTGTGATGTTCCCTGAGCCTAAGGTACTGAAATTGTACTGTTGATATATCAAGTAGATATGGACACTCTGTGATCACTTATTCTCTGTATTTTAAACAGTTGTGGTTTTCTGTGATAGTCTCCATCTACTAAAGAGAGAAGTTTCTTTGATGAGGGGTTGAGATCTACACTTGTCTGTAGTTATAAGGATAGCTGTTAAGAATGCAGTTAGGAATTATATTGGCTTAGGAAAGTGGCAGTTGCAGGTTCTCCTCCAAGATCCATGACCTCATCAGCCTCTGGGAGTTGTCTAGGTTTCTTCCCCTCCTATTGAAAGGACCTTAACTTAGACAGCTGTTTGTTGCCAATAAGATATGAATGCCAGTACTCATCTTTTGGAGTATCTTGCAGGGCTGGTCATTGTTGTAGTTCATAGATGTTAGAGCGAGATCAGATTATTGTTTGCATCCCCTGTATTTGGCAGATCTATAGCACTTCCTGGTGCTTCCTTAGCTTCTGGATCAGTTCTTTTATATTGTTACTGGTTTACCAATGATGGAGCCGAAATCGAGTTTAAACTTATGTTGAATAGAAAAAGACATTGTCTTGTTTTGCTTCCAAGAATGAGAACATTTTCACCTGAGTGATATCAGAGGAATACTTGATCAATTGTATTTATAGTTCTTTTCAGAATTTCTTGATAAAAAAGAATTAATGATGAAAATCTTGCTATGTACATGAAAGAAGCATTATTTTATTTTAAGAAGTGTTTTCTGGTTTGACAACAGAGTCTTGGGAAGTTTGTTCTTCCTATTTCCCAGTATCTGCCAATTTGAATAGATTTTTGAGGATTGTCTATTATGGGACTTGCTTATAGCACCAAATTTTCTATTGACTTACTATCATATGAGCCAATGTAATTAAATCATGGAGCATGCTTCACAATAGCACATGCACTGCTAACCTGATAATATTAGGAGCTGCATTTTAAATCACTGATAATGTGGACAAGCAAAAGAAAAAAACTCAATTAAAGTTCTTTGATTTGGAATTTTACTTGACTAATGTCCTGTATTTCTATTTTTAGGTTATTAATTTATTAACCACTTATTGACTCATGCACACATCTAACATGTATTTCTGAAGGACTGATAAAACCTTGTAGGTGTCTTATGTTAGACATTCAATGTCCAAAAGGAAAAGCATGTCTGACCTTTAGAAGCTTTGGTTCCAGGGGCACTGGAGAGACGTGCCATTACCGTATGAAAAGGCCTACAGCAGCAGTGGGCACTTGATACATAGCCTTTGTGCTCAGAGTTTAATGCAATTCATGGTCAAGATGAAGGAAGACTGCAAAAGAGGTAGAGATGGTCTCAATGAGCCAGGTTGGGCAAAGAGGAAGGCCTGCCAGGAGGAGAGCCACAAGTAGGGAGGGAAGGAGTCTGCTGTAGTAGTTCAGGAGTGACCTTCCATAGAAACGAGTATTGACCAATTAAAGGAAAAGAGAGAAAACTGAAATTTCATTCTAATTTCTACCATACAATTGGGTGGAGTCAATGAATAATGGAGCGTTGAAAGGTGATTCTGGCTGTCATTTAGATTTTTTTTGTGTGTGTAGGTTTAGATGCATTACTCCAAAATTCTTTTGACATATTTATTTACGTTCCCCCAAATGGTTCAAGGATTCTTCAACTCAATCATGCCTCTAAATCCTTATAGAGTAATTAGGCTTGTTACCATAAATCAAACTAATCCAATTTTTCAAAATGATTTAATTTTGTATCAGTTTTAAAGTGTCACAAGAAGATGAATCATAGATGAAGTACAATGGTAATGAAACTAAGTTCATGGAAAAGCTAAGTCATTTTAATAACTGCGTTTGACTAATTATAAAAGATCAGCAGAAAAAGGACTGTTTCTTTCCCTTGAAGTCCAGACTTCTGATTACAAAAATACAAGTCACACGATGTGCAAAACAATAAAATCCTCACCAATGTTATTCTAACTGAACTTACATTGAACATGAGATACAGAGCACCCTGAAACATGAGGTCTTTTATCAATGATAACTGAGACAATTCAGCATTAGGCTTACAAATAGCAATTGATGGAAAACCCAAGCTCGATACATCTTACTGAAAAATTTCTTTGTTTCATCTGGATATATTTGAATCACTATCTGATAAAAATCTTTCTCTCAATATGTTTGTCTAAACAAGAAGGTAACTAGAGAGTAGGGTCCAAAGGATTTCTTTCTAAGCCTAACTGAAAGACTTTCTTATGCTTTATCTTGAGTTTGCTTTTGCCTCCAATGTGGACTGTTTTAATTCCACAGAAAATTATAGGACACTAAACAAAACCAAAATTTAATAGGAACATTAGGGCTATATACAAAACTAGCTGAAAGATATTAAGACAAAGCCATAGGATACATGTAATGGTAAGGGGAAGTTGGCAAAGATAATGAATATAGTACAAGTGGAACTCACTGTCCTTCAATGCACACTTCTTTTATATTATCTTTGTATGGGATAGCTATTTAAAAGTTGACTCCTTTCCAATGGTACAGGAGACAGATGGCTTGCCTTCCGTAGCTTGCTTAAGTCATAAAGCAAGATAGCAGGGATGATGGACGAGACTATTCTGGGACCTACAATGAGGCACTAACATTTCTTTGAAATGAACGCTGAGGGTTTCCTATCATTAACTACTTTGCATTAGGAACTGTCTTTTAACCTATTATCTGAGAAATAGGTAAATAAATAAATTAAATGATCTCTCAGCATATCTGCTTTGATTTACTACCAAATATTGAAGGCTTTATATTTGTTTATTAGTGAAACAGAAAGAAAAAAAGCTTTATAGGCTTAAAGACAGCCAGCATATTTTAGATTATACTTAACTATAAATACATGATTTTTTATTTTCACAAATATCCTGAAATCACAGATATCAGGAATCTGATATCCTGAAAGATTGCATAACATTTTTCAGTACCAGACTGCAACTGAGGTCTCTCTTACATTAGACTGAGGATTCCTAAAATCTAGGCTGCTTTTTTCCCCAGTGTGCCTGTTCCTCCCTTACACTTTATGAAAGAAGCCTGTTGTCTGGAGCTCTGGGGAAATTATACCAATTGCATATTGCATTGAAACAAAGAGGTTTTCTTTGCCCCCCTTTTTTAGTTCTTATGGTCTACAAATGCTCAGGGACAGATTGACTTCATTTATGGTTTTCTTACTAAATTCCTCTAACTTAACCCTGATCTCTGATAATCCCATATGTCGCCCTGGCTTCTGCTCAATCTATTGGCCCCACATGAGTACATCATTCACATTTTAATGTGGTCCTCATTCAAAAGCTGGAGGGGCCATCAAAGGAGAATATGATGAGGGCAGATAATATGAAAACCCAAGTGCAAGCATCTTGGTCTAGCGTTGAAGAACCTCCATAAAGTGAATCCTGTGTCTCCCTAGGCTGAACATATAGCAGATATAAGACATACTTTGCTCCTTCTAGAAAAAAGCACTCATCTTTTACAATTGTACCTGTTTTTATAGTCTGGCTCTCTACTATTGATTCATATTTTTAATTACAACCATGAATATACTTGCATTTGACATTTTGCTTTCTGAACTTAATGCTTTTTGCATAATTTCAACTTGTCCATGTGGTACTTCTATCAAGCTTCGGTCACTTATGTCTATAATTGTTTGTTTATTTCTGCTGTTGCTGAATGTCTTAAGTACTTTTTCTTAGCACCACACTCTTAAATCTTAGAATATTCCGCAAATGGTACTCAGCTTTGCTATGCATTGTTGACACACAGATCTTACTCTACAACTCAGGTCTTGGAAAAGAGGCTGTTATTCATATCATCTGGTTTATTCTTAGTCTTAAAATATTACGGCTACTCAAACATAGTTCTACCCCTTTGGTTATATGGCAAGACCACACTTCCTTGTCCCTCTAAAGTTAAACAAGCTCTTATGACTTGATTTGGACAATAAAATGTGGGGAAAGTGGCATATGTAATAGGCATAAGCTTTAGAGCTACTTTATGGTTCTTTTCAATCCCCTCCCTTGCCATGGCAGAGGATTATGAAGAAAAAACTTCTCCCTGTGTGCCTGCATGGTTCTGACCTAGGTCCTCTGCATACATTATGGTTGTGTAGCTTGGTCATCTTGTAGGGACTACTAACACTGGGAGCCGGGGCTGTTTCTGCCTCTTTTGCCTGCTTTTAGGACCCTTTTTCTCCCACAGGGTTGCCTCATCCAGCCTTAATATGAGGGGAGGTACCTAGTTGTATGGCAGCTTGATATACCATGTTTGATTGACTTCCCTGGGAAGCCTGCCCTTTTCTGAAGGGAAATGGAGGAGGGATGGAGGGGGAACTGTGGCCAGGATGTAATATATGAGAGAAGAATAAATAAAAACAATTAAAACAAACAAACAAAATCCCCTCTCAGTTTGAGTCTATAAATGACAGTACTGATGATCTGTGACAGACAAATGCTATCAATAAGAAATATTCTGGGTACATAAAATGGCTTTTCGGAACACATTCCCTAGGGTGGGACACCTTGCTCAGCCTTGACACATGGGGGAGGGGCTTGGTCCTGCCTCAACTTAGTATGACAGACTTTGCTCACTCTCCAAGGGAGGCCTTACCCACTCTGAGGAATGGATGGGGAGTGGGATTGGGAGAGGTGGAGGTGGCTGGAGAAGGGGAGGGGGGGGGACTGGGATTGGAATGTAAAATGAAAAAACACTTTTTAAAAAATGCATTAAAAAAAGAAAGAAACATTTCCCCGATGTTTGCCATTATACCCTTATGAATTTTAGATTGTTTCTTCAGAATAATCATGCCTGAACCTAGATAAATATCACATCTACAATGACTGTCTACCTAACACATAAGGCATGGAGAGATAACACAATTAGATATATATCCAGGTTTGTAATTAATTTTGAACTTGTCATGATTAATTGGTACACATTTTCAGGCATGTCAACAAGAAAGTAAAATCAGCAGAGGATTACTTGTGTTCAGTTACACAAAGTAAAGCATACTAGTTTTCCTTAACTTCAATTGACCTTTGAAGTACTGAGAGAAGACTGGAGCAGCCTGAAGTTGCAAACATTTGATTTCCCAATTGCTGGAGTATTCATTCTGAGACCAGTTTGGAAATGTGGAAGCAGTAAGAGTGGAGAAGCCGGAATGAGGGGTTCTGGAAAGAAAGAATCGACAAACTGTGTTAGTAAGAAAATTAAAAATGGATTTAATAAACATTTTTTGACACTCTGAGGTGGAGTTATTTGTACACATTATAGACTATAAGCTATGTGCAGCTAATATACAGAAACATGCCCCAAAGCAGAAACTACTGTCTAAAGGCTAATAGATGTTTTATAGAAGTAACTATTTTGAGAATAATAACTAGACAAAACAACTAGTAATGACTTGGCTATTTATATCACTCCTTTAGAACTATGAAGTAGCTACACCAAGGCAAGTTTTGTCTTTCTTAAAAACCATAATTCTTTTTCATGTCATTTCCAACTAAATAATTGTGTGTGTGTGTGTGTGTGTGTGTGTGTGTGTGTGTGTGTGTGTGTGTGTGTGGTGTGTGCATGTGTGGTGAATCCCTTTAAAGTAACATAAAACATTGAAACATGCTTTCCTTCTGCAATGAACATAAATTCTACAAGTATTTATTACTTTGTTTTAATCAGTGCTTCAAAGGAGAGTTTCTCAAACTTTATTTCTGAGAGAGTCTTGTCAAAACACCAATGGGTATGAGGGCTAAAATCCTGCATTTCTAACAAACTCTAAATAGTGTCAGTGATCCAGGGAACAGAGCACATTTTTTTACAGACAAATCTGTAGTTGAATTCTCAAAGTATTACTCACATTAGCACTCTGGGGACCCAGTGAATCCAGTAGCCATTGATCACTAGACTTATCAGGGGATCCATGAAAGTGAATTCCATGTTGTACCAAGCAGCTTGTAGTGGAAGCCCATCTACCATGAACTTGCCCCACTTAGCGTTGCCAAGACAGAAATCTACCACCTGAACAGTCACCTATAGAACTCTCATTGCTATGAGTATGGGATCCACTGGATTCATGGAGAATTGATGTTCCCAGCACTGATGGAGAAAAGTATTTAGTACAAACCTATGGCCCAACATTGAAGTGGAAAGAAGCCAGCCCTAAGGATAGAGCAAAACATTACACTGTCGAATACCTGTGCACATGGCAGGTAGTTGTGTTCATTGGTCACAGATATGACTTTGACAGTACGGTTCTGTCTGGCTACAGGACTGTGGGTCTAGTTATGCATGCACATTCTGTACATTAGAACTTCTTTGTTATTTTGAAATACTTCATGGAAAAGTTACAAATTCAAGCAAATTCATGTTAGAGAAATTGTTGCTTTGTAATTGCTGCCTACTATTTGTGTTTATCTTATGGCTTTGTAATGCACTGTATATTAGTGCTTACTTGGCACTTAAGGACTATACCAAAACTTTCCAACCTTACCCCAACATTCCAAGTAAATATTATAGTGTATATGAGTGTTTAGTGTCAAATAAAGAAATATAAAGAGTGCTATTTGTGAGACAAATTCCACAGTCCTATATTACTCTTATTCTGGAGAAATGAAAACATAGTGTAAATTAATGTATAATCACACTTCCCCTGAAGCAAGCAAAAAACAAAAACTAAAGAGTTGTACTTTCTAAAAATAAATGTAAGATAGATTTTCCATTAAAAAGTAAGTGGGTGGCTCCCTTCAATCTGAGGTCATGAGGATCTCTATTAGAAGCCAATATTTACATGAGAGACCACCTAAATGGTATGGAGGATAGAGGTTCTCACGGTCAAACCTGACAATTTGAATGAAATCTTCAGGACTCACATGGAACAGAGAATCTACTTCTGTAAGTTGTCCTCTGACATCCACACACCTACACACAAACAAGTGCAAAGTAGCTCATGTACAGGAACATACAAAATAAATAAATAAGCAATAAACAAACAAATAAATAAATATTAAAAATTAAATTAGGATTTCATGGCTCCTCTTAACCCTGAAATAGGTGCAAAATTATTTTTCAGGTTTACGATGCTCCACTTTAAACCTTTTAAAAAGTAATGTGATAATTGTATTACGTCTTCGAAAGTTCATACAGCTTACCTTGGATATATTCACCACCCACTCCTCCTCTCAGATCTACCCCTCTTTAACCCCCTGTATTTCTAGTCCTATTTTTCCATTTTCTTTCCGTCTTTTGTTTGTTTGTTTGTTTTGCTTTGTTTTGTTTTGCTTTGCTTTTTTGAGACACTATCTTGTAGCAGATCACCCGGTCCCCAGCTCTTACAATCTTTCCACTTCATCTTTCCAGATGCCCCCTAAGACTTAGGTGTAGGGGTTGTGTTCTTGATTGGAAGCCAGCACCTCAAAGGTCGCTTCTGTGCTGGCCAGTTGTAGTTTTCTGTGATGATCTTTGTATGTGATAACATTTCTTTGATAAGGGGTGAGAGCCATGCTTCTCTGTGGACATAAGGGTGTATAGAATACAGTGAGACAGAAACAGTAGCATGTGCTTCTCTAGATCCCATGGCCTCATCAGCTGTAGTAGGACAGGCCCATAGGGTCAAGGAAAAAGGCTCAGACCAAGTGACAAGGCATGCTCATGATGTACTTCCTTATGAGCCAACCTGAATTGTGCCTGAGGGCCTAACAACCGATGCTGTTGGAGTCCTGGACACTGTCAAAGTTCCTGATAATGCCCAGCCAGTGAGGGATGACCACGCAATGCCACCAGATTGTGACACATATATGGTACTGGGAGGAGGGTATATACAGCCTTCCCCATTACTAAATAAATGAGTTTGTTGTTTGTCTTCAACTGACTCCAGGTGTCTGTGCTGTTGATACCATGCCTTCTCATCCCCTTCCCTGAGAGAGCCGTTAGTATCCAGCAATAATCAGCCATGGAGAGCTACTAATTTTATAGTATCAGACATGAATTCCCTCCTATGGAAAAAGTAAGTCTACTTAGGTGGCTTTGGTCACCCCAGGGCATCAGTACAACTCAGTCCTGTCAGAGTATCTTGCTGGGCTTGTAATTGCTGAAAATTGGAGTTGTTACCTCCAGTAGGACTACTGATTTCTTCTCCCCATTGCAGGTTGTATGGCTCCTTCTGATAATATAAGGTAGCATTCACAGAGGAGGCTTCCTGGTCAGATCCAAATCTATTCCTCTAACTCCTGTCCCTGAAGTGTGTGACATCTTACCTTTTATTTTTCTGGAAGGCACCAAGGATCACTAACCCATGTTGTTTTGGGGTCTCTGGGACTCTCCTGACCAACAACTCAAATGGAAGTTCCTCGTGCTTAGCAGTGAGTTTATTTTTTATATGATCCATGGTCTCATTTTTTGGGAGCATGGACACCCAAGTGATGTAACTTCAATTAAACTATAAAAAAATCTCCCTCGTCTGTTTTTCCATTCCCCCTTCATAATAACTGTGTCTTACTATTCTCCTATCTAGGGTTCTCATCCAGCAACCTCCACTGTCATGGTCCCTTTTCACTCTCCTGGTATCTGTGATTACTCCAGGTTATGAACCAGTGACTTTTGAAATATATTCACCACCCACTCCTCCACTAACATCCTCTGATTAAAGAAATTTTTATTATTTTAGATATAAGTTGTGGTATCTATTTTAACACGTGCACTACTTCAAACTTTGCAATGAAACTTGGAGTTCTTTGAAGTCAGCCCTATTCCTTAATGTAATTCTTTGTCCTTTCCTCTCCCCAAGCCTCTGTACATGGCTGAATAAAGAGCACAAAGTGGGAAAAGATAGGAGTCAGATTGGAGTGTTTGCAGAGTGGGAAGGTGTGCAGCAGGCAGAGCATGAGGCATCGTTATTGTTGTCTGCCTCAGAACTAAAGCTATGGTAGGACAACAGACTCTGAAGCATGGACTCTATACGCCTTTGTGTGGAGAACTGAAAAGTGGGGAAGCAGCCCCAGGGGAGTATATCTGCTATCAGCAGCTTGTAATTTGTGTAAAGTGACAAGGGCAGTGGAAGTGGAAAGTGGTGATGGAAAGCAGTGAGTACCAAGGCCACCTCTCAGGGCATTTTTCAGATTGCTACTCATTAGTATGCATGAAACTCTTTACTGGGCCATGCCTTGGATCTTTGCTGTTTTTACTAGTCAGTTTAGATATTCTTCTGTACTTGTTTAAATATTAATAAAATTTTCTTGATGTTTACTTTGTTCTTTTTTCAGACTTAATTTTTTGTTTCTTATACAAAACTATGCTTTACTTTCACATATATGTCTAGAGTATGCATGGGCTTGTTTTAAGCATGCACATGCATGTGCGTGCGTGTGTGTGTGTGTGTGTGTGTGTGTGTGTGTGTGTGTTTAAGAAAAATGTAAGGCCGGGCGGTGGTGGCGCACGCCTTTAATCCCAGCACTCGGGAGGCAGAGCCAGGCGGATCTCTGTGAGTTTGAGGCCAACCTGGGCTACCAAGTGAGCTCCAGGAAAGGCGCAAAGCTACGCAGAGAACCCTGTCTCGAAAAACAAAAAGAAAAAAGAAAAGAAAAAAAAAGAAAGAAAGAAAAATGTAAGAACTACCTTTTTAGGTTCTGGACCAAGATAACTGGGTTTAGGCACTTGCTTCTATATTATGAGTTTGAGGGGTGTGATGTTGAATTTATTTAGCTTCTTCTTGCCTCAGATTATTTATGAATAAAATGGGTAGGAAAAATGTACCTATTTCATGTTTTCATTAAAATGTAATGTATTAACCTTTGTAAACTCATACATTAGTGCCTTGTATGTACTTATTGCCAAATATATGTTAACTATAATTTTAAGTCTCTGGGAAAATATATTAGAGAGTCAAAGTACTCTACCTGTTTTATCTGGAGAACCTGGTAATGAATTAGAAATGAGAAGACAATAGAATTTTCTGTGATCAGAATTTTTTTTTTGAAAAATACATGATTTTGTAGTTGCTGAAGATATAGAAAATGAACAGGTTGCTTCAGGTAAAATGTCGAAACTGTGAAGACTTTCTAAAGAATGGAAAGTGAAAGTAAAGAAAAAAGAAAAACCAGGGAGTTTATGATTGAATTGGACTTAAGGCAGAAGTTGGAACTGGTCAGCATTCTAGTCAAAGGGGAATGATCATTAGCATCAGTAACCCCTAAGAATTTAATTGAGACAGGAAGCCATGATCACCTATCAATGTTGATCAGACAGTTGTCATTAATAAAGACTGCAATGTATTAATGTATGGAGTATGCATGCATAAATAATAGGATAAAAACATATAAGGAATGAATGAGAGGTACAGTAACAAAACAATACTACTCTTTCATGTATTGTGAAAATGAGATGAGTTATCTCATATTCTCACATTGCATCATCTATAGTAAGCAAAACAACTAAAGTAGAAAAGCTTACATCAAAAAATTAAAGATTATAGTGAGAAAGATTAATAGAAAATTGTACCTTTAGTCAAGTCAACAAAAGAGTTAGCTCAGTGACAGAGCAAAAAATTCCTCAGGACAGATAAACTTTTTTCACTAAGATATCCTGGCAAAGAAAAAAAAAAGAACAGGTTTAATGTTTAAAATTGATTGAATGCCAAGACCTAAGCTAATTTCTCCTTGTGAGACCCATTGAGGTAAGCGTGTTGCTTATTTCAACTTATTTGTAAAACTAGAGACACATGCAGAGTTTAAGCAAGCTTTGGACTGTTTTCCCAGGAAGAAGATTGAGTTTGGAATTGAACCCAGGCAATCTGGACCCGGACTGAGTCTCAACTACTTTGGTACTGAAAGGTGAAGAGTAGGAAGGAAAGGTTGCTAAGGATTACACGTTTTATACCTGGCATTTATTAAGAATCCAAGCAATAATATAAATGCTTTTTTTTTAATCACTGACCTACTTATTTTGTTGTTACCTGGACTTTTTAATCTGAGTAAGAAGTTTTAGAACCAACGTGGACTTTTCTGGTGTGTTTTAGTGTCTTGTGTCTGTGATTAATGAGTATTTATCAATTCTCCACAATAAGTGCTGGATCTGCTTTCCAATAGCCATGAAAACTTTGACAGTATTATAAACAACAAACCAATCTAACAATTGAGCACCACCAAGAAAAGTAAGTTGCACAGATGATTGTTTACTTTGTATTTCATTGTATAAAATGATAAAGAAAAAAGTGAATCATACCAACAAAAAAGGATTGAGTGCCACCAATTTCATACTACTTAACTCATTAAGTGAAAATAATATTTAGTGAGGCAAATAATGACCTCTGTAATGTATTATTGTTAGTTGTGCATTGGTACATGTGGTGTGTGTGTGTGTGTGTGTGTGTGTGTGTGTGTACATGTCCTTCGTTCATGTGTGCACATATATGTTTGCAGGTGCCTGTGTGCATCTTCTTGTAGAGGCCACAGGTTGACATCAGGCATCTTTTTTTTCAGGTACTTTTCACCTTAGGTTCAACATAAGCTCTCTCATTGAACCTGGCCCACTGACTTGATTACACTGACTGGTCAGTGGACTCCACGGATCTGCCTGATTCTGCCTTCCTAGAACTCAGGTTACAAATGTGAGCTGCCAGGCCCATCTTCTTATGTGGGTGCTGGAGATCCAAACACAGGTCTTTGTTTGCATGGTAAGCTCTTCAATGATGGATCTATCTCTCCAACTATATAATTTATTTTATTTCATAGGAATTTTGATCATAATGGCCAGCGTCTATCATTCTCTCTTTCTGTATATGTGTGTATAAGTGCATGTGTGAGCATGAGGGTGAATTCTTACTCAGACCTAACTTCAAGTGTGACAGGGAAGTGTTTGTGCTTCTGCTTCTGGGTAGGTATAAGATCATGCACTCTGGTTATGCATATGAAACATAAAAATGATGGGACCTAATCAAAATGTGACATTCCAACTTGATTATTTTCCTCCTTCAAGGTTCTATAGGAGACTCACCCATTTTCTTTTGTATCTCATGAGTATTCAGCCAGGAATTTTTAAAAAAGATTTGCAAGTAGGGAAATAATATCTTTTCTTAAATATAATACACCTATGAAACCTAGGGATTTCTTGACTCAAATAAACAAAAATATTTTACAAATTACAAAATCAGTCTCCCATTGAGAGAGTACAAAGGATTTGTGGAAAGCCTTGTACATTTAGAACAGAAAGAATTCTGAAAAGGTACATTTTCTATGATATAAAATTATAACATGTAGATTACATTTGTGTTATGCATACTTTTTATTAATGAGAATTTTATGCATGACAGAAAATAATTTTATCTGATTGTAAGTTGAATTTTTTCTTTTATTATTATTTTTAATTTAAAAAATTTATTCATTTTACATACCAAAGATCTCCCTCTTCCCTCCTCCTGTCCCTCCAGCCTCCCCCTCCCAACCCACCTCCCATTCCCTCCTACAAGAAGGGAAGGTGTCCCATGAGGAGGTACATTTAGTACAGGCAGGCCCAAGTCCCTCCCCCTGCCTCAAGGCTGTGGAGCCCCATCATAGAAGTGGGCTCCAAAAGGCCTGCTCATGCACCCGGGATGAATTCTCATCCTACTGCCGGGGGTGGGGGTGGCTTAAAGAGATCATGCTACACAACTGTCTCACTATGCAGAGTAAGCTGAATTTTTTTTTTACTAAAATTATCTTTTATTATGAACTTCTTCAGACTTAAACACAAACAACAATGAAAATCAGATCCTTTTCCTCAAAGATGTATTCAGTGTTTAATGCCAATGAATGCAGAGAATAAGGACCAATGATATGGGCAACAAACTTAGAAATATTAACTACCTATGAAGTGCATGTCAGAACATATTTTGAAAAAAGAAACAGAAGAAATCTTTTGTATATTAGACCCTTATTTCAGAGTTTACTCCATGTACCTTTTGTTATGTCATCTTTACTCAATTATCTAAATGTTTAAGCTTCCTTAAGGAGAAGAAAAATTCTCAGAGAAGTTTAAGGTCCTAAGTATTCTATTAAATTGAAATAGATAATCAGGCAGCTTGTTCACTCATCCATGCCTAGCAAGAGATCTTTGCATGTCTCTATGGGAAAAAAAAAAAGCTTATTTGAGTTTAGCTTAGTCACACAATTTTTTCTCTTGTTCTTTTATTACATTCTTTACCTGTGAACTGTCCTAAATTCTTGCAATTATTGTCCTTAGTGTTCAAAATGTAAGTGCATTCTTTCATGTGTGTTTTGTGTTTTGCCTAAGTACTTTTGTACCTTCTTAGAACTATGCATATGAACTTTCTAGAAATAGAGAATACTAAGAACAGTGAACTTTCTTTATATGAGAACAAAGCTACCGAATCTTCTTACTATAGTTGAAAATGACTTTTCCACATGGGCATGTTTGCAGCCACAGCATTCTTATATCTGATTATCTGTGTGCATTAATAATAAGCATTATTTTCTGCCATATTTTGTGACTGAACTATACATTTTAATATTCTTAATTATGGGGTTATTAAAAATAACTATTGGTCAAAGGAAGGAAACTTACCTCAAAAAGTTTGAGAACACTGTAAGTTAAATTTTTAAACATCGTTTATATGATGGTTAATAAAACTACAAAACAATGAACCTATCTTCCTTGAAAATATGAGTAAGGCTACATTTGCATTATAACAAGTATGAACACTTAAAGGATTGGTATTGTTTTCATCTTTAGCTATATGTTATAGATTAAAAACAATAAAGCACACATTATTTTTATGTCATCTGAATGAGTCTGAGTTGCATCATCTTAGTGATCACCTGAGTGCATGTGAATAGGTTAGAGGTGACCCAGGAAAGAACCAGACTTTTAAGTCCCAAATCTATATGTGTATTGTGCCCTCTGCTGGTGGATAAACACCTGAGTCAAGAAGTGTTCGTGGAAAAGAAAGAAAAGTATACTCCCTACTCTACAATTATACACTGTAATTAATCAGGAAACTGGGCAAACCTTATAAATATGTCTTTGTATTCCAAATCATGATTCAAGGAATCAATATTCACTTGTAAATAAACACCTCATCAAAATATTTACAAGATTAAGCTCTGTAATCATATCTGTATTCCATAATTATGATGAACTTGAACATACAATGTAGAAATAAAAATAAAACAAAAACTGGTCTATACTCGTTTCTTACATAGAGACCAAACAAAATCCCAGCAAACTGACTTCAGAAAATAAGTCTGGATTTATCAAGATACAGTCATCAATGCCACTAGTCCAGTAGGAGTTCCTGTAGGACATGGGACTGGTAGTGAGACTCAAGGTGAAGACTGTGTAGCTTAAACTAAGGCTTACGTAAAGTCTTGTGTGCTCCCACCAGGGGCTCATTTCTGATTCCCTTTCAAAAATAGCTTGAACTAATATTAAGGAAGCCTTGTGTCTTTGTGGGGAAACTGATGAGAATGCACCATCTTCAACCACTCTAGGTACAGGCCATATGCAATTCAGATACATATCATCAAGGACCACAAAGAAGAACACAATCTTCTGGGACCCTCTTGAGGTAAAAACTATTGATCTCTTTAGAGTAGTTACAGAAGTTAGTATTGATCGTGAAGCATTCACAAAAGCTATGAAAGGAAGGAAAAGGTTAGTCATTCATGGTATCCTAAAATGACGGAGCTTACTGAACTGTCTGTCTCTCCAGTAAGCAGACATGACCACTGTTTCAACTGTTCAAGAAACTTCCAGTTACTACCCCTGGCAGAGGAAAGCATCAGAGAAATGTGGAGGAAAACCATGAGAGAAAACAGCACACTGGACTCCATTCTGACCACAAATCCCTGGATATGACTGCCAGTGACGTGAGTGAACAAGATCCATGCCAGCAGAAAAACAATGCCAGGATCAGGGAAGAGAAACCTTAGCATTCGTTTAGGGGGGCGCTAGCAAGTGTGAACCCCCTCAGTCACTCAATCCTCACTTTTCCCTATAGCGAAGAAAGTAAGTTGATTGGGTTTGGGTTTTTTTTTTTTTTTTTTGGTTTTTCGAGACAGGGTTTCTCTGTGTAGCTTTGCACCTTTCCTGGAACTCACTTGGTAGTCCAGGCTGGCCTCGAACTCACAGAGATCCGCCTGCCTCTGCCTCCCGAGTACTGGGATTAAAGGCGTGCGCCACCACCGCCCGGCTTTGGTTTGTTTTTTTAAAGAAGGAATGAACAAGGAGAGCCTATGGTTTCCATCTGTCCAAAACCTAGGGTAGGGTGGGAGATAAATGCTGCACAGTATGTAATGTAGGTGTGTGTGTGTGTGTGTGTGTGTGTGTGTGTGTGTGTGTGTGTGTGTGTGAAGTATAGCCAGGACGTGGTGATATACCCTTCTATATAAGCAGAAGGAATATTTATGACCAATTAGCAATGTGTCTGTCAGTAAATTTGGGGACATCATTTCCATTTCTGTAAAAGAGAAGATATTACAGCTAATTTGTGAAGTAAGTCCTTGATAAGCCTGTGACTTCATGCATCTGAATATTCTCCTTGCTTTACTTCTGGAGAAGAATGTTTTGGAGAAAGAGTCAGAAAAGCTGCAGCATTGCTGGAGTGCTGGGAATCAGTAGAGTCTTTCTTAAGGAAGTTTCATGAAAGGATTAGGTTCTGAATTGTTTCTGAAGATCTTTATCAAAGTTTGGCACCTAATGCATGAGTGATTAGAGGCCAGATAACTAATAGCAATGTTTTCACTGGATGCATTTCTTTTGAGTTAACAAAGCCTTAAGTAGGAGTTTGAAGGAGAGGAAGAGCAGGGTTTGAGAGGGTTAGGGTGGGGTATGACTGGCATGGGAAATGACATAGCATAGAACCGGAGGGTTGGCTGCTCTCTTAAAACTCACATAGCTTTTCCCCTGCACACTACTTCAGTTCTGAAGAACTCTGATAAGTTTCAGAGGAAAGGTATACACAAAATAAAACAATGCCATTATTCTGTTTGTAGAATGTTACCTAAGCAATGTTGGTCATGCGGAAAATGTATTTAAAGGTGTAAACATGCCTTTCATTGAAGAAGGGATAGTATAGCCAGATGCAAGGGCGTAGAAGGTGAGAACACTACAGCTTTGTCCAGATTATGTGAGCAGGCACCACAAGGCAGGGAAATACAAATGAAAAGATCCTATTTGTATAAAACTCTGTGCCAGGCTTAGAGCCTTGGGGCATATGCCATGGCAACTCAGGGTTTGGAACAAGTTCATGGTACAGTTGGAATAAAGCAGACAGGACATGGAAGGTGTATTTTAAGGAGGGTGAACTAGAAATTGGCTATTTCGGTACCCAGAAAAAGTGATTACTAGGTTGGCATATGGAACACAAGCAGAATAGACACAGACAAAAAGAAGCATGAATAGAAATGGTAAGGAAAGTGGATCAGAAAGAAGAATTTGCTTGCTTGCTTTTGTGGAGTTGTACAGAAGACCACTCAGGTTTGGGTTGCAGAAGTACAGAAGTGATAGGGTGCTGGCCAAGGAGGGACTTAATATGTACACACATGACTTTGGACACAATCCTGTCTGAATTGCAAGAAAAAATGTCTTTTTGAGTATGCCTATGAGGTGTCACATTTGAGGGAGAGGGAGACAGAGGCAGAAGAAACAGAAAAAATAACAAAGATTGAATGATATCAATGCATGGTATCTGAATTATTGGATAGGAGCTAGCTTAAGTTAGGTAGAACTGACAATTCTACTTGCTTTTGGCAGCAATCAATAGATAATTCAATTGAAAGTAAAATAATTATAGCCAAAATATTAAATGTATTTTTCAGTACAACTGATTTTTATGAGCAGTTTGATTTCTCTAACTATCTAGTTAACACAATACAATAGTAAACACTCAATACACCATAAATACTCAAGTACGAGTAGTTAGAGTTAAACAGCAACTTGGAACTGTGATGAAGCAAACAGAGGCTGTAGCAATTATTGTTTTTACGAAAATTAGAATCCATAGAACTCCATGTATGAGTTCTATAATTAACGAATGTTGTCATAATTAAATGTCTTGTAGAATAAGAATGAGAACAGAGTACGGGTGAGGAGAGAGGACATTTCAGAAACAGGCAGATTTAGTTGGGTTTGAAGCACTAAAAGAAACCAGTGGAGAAATCTGGAATATAGGAGACATTTGGAAAAGGAGCTGTTGCAAAAAAGCCAGCACTGTGTTCATTATCTGGTGAACAGTGATGATCAAAACATGGAGGAGAAGTTGGATTTGAGAGCATTGGTGTCAACATGGCCAGCACGTGACATGACTGAGTAAACATGGAGAGAATTAACAGAGACAGATTTGTGTCTGATCATGGGGTCTGGGTAAGGAGATACCAAGGCAGGGAGAGATAAGGGGGCAGTGTTATATGCAAAGAGGAGCAGAATTAATGACAAAGGGAACTGAATTGAGGCATATTTATGAAGACACTTTGGAGGAAAGGTCTATGACAATTACTTGCCTGTTCAATGTAGAGACCATGGGAGATGGAGTTGTACACAATACTAAGACATTTGTACCTTTAGACAAAGCAGATTTTTTCAAATAAAAAGTTTATTTTACTGCCTTGAAACTTTGCAGTGCAAAAAAAAATTAACATTTTCTCTATGAGCTGGATGAGTGCTGGCTTGTTTTAATTATTCTATATCCCATTACAATATGAATAAACCTAAATCCCACTGTTGCTCCCATTCACGCAGAAGATCAATCTTGATTTCAATAGTTTTCCCGAGTACAAGATATTTGGTACAGCTTTCTGTCATCCTTCCTTCTATTAACATTCCTGAAATACTTTCTTTTTGTGGTAGTGGTTATATTTGTTAAAATGTGTTTGGCAGAGATATGACCATTTGAGTCTGGGTGTTAAAGGGAGCAACAGAAACAAGATTTAAAAAACAAAATTAAATTACCCATAAAAGCAATGGTTGAACAGAAATGCTAACTATGTGTATGCTATTTTTTTAATTGTAAAAATGAGTTTATCTGGACTCAATTTTATATTTAGATATCATCATTTGATTAGGATTATGTATTTAGTATATCTCTCTGCTCTAAATCATCATTTGATTAGGATTGTGTGCTTAGATTATCTCTTTGCTCTAAATCCACATGGACGTGTGCATATGTGTAGTGGCTATGCAGGTCAGCGTCATTGGATTAAGAAATGCTTAGGATATTAATAAGGTCCAGGATGACAGCATTGCCAGGGAAGATTGAAGGAGGGAAAAGGACACCAAGAATTTGTATGACATCCTTCCGTGGTCTAGAATTCTGGACTGAATTAAAAAAGGCAAATGGAGAAAGCAATCTAAGCATTGGCAATACCCCTTCCTTGCTTCCTTACACACAAAGCTTGGAGCAGCCTGTGCTGCCAGCCATGCCTCCCCTAGCAGAGTGAGCAAGTGCTCTCAGACTTCACCCTAAAATGATGAAAAGTCAAACATAATTTTACAAGACCACTGAATGTTGTCCATCTCTGTGCACCCCCTTGATCAGGCATCTCCCAGTTCTCACATGAATGGTGGGTCACGTCACATACATCACACATTCTTATTTTTATCACACCAGGTCATGGATTCCAACAATAGCATGAGAGGAGGTGAACATCTAAGGGAACATTTTCTTGAAGAATACATAAATGCAGGGTTATCAATATGCTATGTGCAAAAAAAAGCATGGCAGGACTGTGATACACAGCAGACTCGAGAGTCCTGCCTTTCCTGCTCGGACATGTAACTGTAACTCACACCAACTGGGGTTGGCTGTAGCTACATTGCACTTTTCAACTCTTTTCTCTTGGAAGCTGAATACGAGCTCTCAATTGAACAAAGGCATAATATGTTTTCAATGTTCAGCAGCTTACTTCATTCTTAGACAAGCATGGAATATTTGGCAAATATCAATTGGCACACACTGCTAAATAATATAATTATTCCAGGAAGCTAGTTAATCACTAAGGTATTTTTTGATTAACTTGAATGGAAATATTAATTGATTTTTAAAATGACACATGCATTTTCTTTTACAAATACCAAACAGGAATTAAATTATTAAATGATGTTATGTCTGCCGTATAAAGGAAGACAGGCAGGTGTTAAATTTGATACCTAGTTTTTGGCTTACTGTTCTAAATACATTTGTATCAAACTAGGGAAAGATAATGCTGAGTACATTTTTTTTTCAGATTGGTTTTAGTCAAAGTAAGTCTTTGCTTCTTATGCGGTATGTTGAGAAACTATATTTCAAGTTGTACATTCTTGCAGTTTTCAGTATTTTAATCTAGTAGCTCGGCTACATAAGAAATTAACAAGGACATTTAAAGCAAAAGAAAGGGGTTTGGATTTGATGCCAATTCCCTTTGCTGTAAACAACATTTGAAATGAACAAAAAGAATAAGGAAGAATAAAAAAATCTTATCACACCTCACTAATATCAACCATGACAGAAAAACTTCTTAACTTATCAAATCCTAAAGGATGGCAGGAATGGTGAGAAATCCTTTACACCTCCTTTACTTACCTTGTTCATACAAAGTTTGTTGTGGGATTTTTATGCACTGAATCCCACCCTTCACAATTCATATGTTGAAACCTTAGCCTCCAGGGTGAGAGTATTTGGAAATAGGGCTTTCAGGGAGGTAGGAAGTTAAATGAAGTTAAAGGAGACGATCTCAACTAGAGGAGGAAAAGTCAGATGTCTCTCGGCATGCACACAGAAAGGAGGCCACATGAGGATGCAGCTCTCCAGAAGATGTGTCTAAGGTTCTGTGGTTCAACAGCTAAGCTGTCTGATGTGAAGTCTACCACATTTCCACACCGCAAATCTGATGCCTTTTGTCGTGGGTGCTCCATGTTAAGTAATGAATACCTTCTGCTTTGAAAGGTCATTAGGAAAAGAAGATCCAGAACAGATAAATACTTTACAAATGAAAATGGAAATTTTTTCTTTTTCTTTTTTTTTCTTTTTTTTTTTTGGTTTTTCGAGACAGGGTTTCTTTGTGTAGCTTTGTGCCTTCTCCTGGAACTCACTTGGTAGTCCAGGCTGGCCTCGAACTTACAGAGATCCGCCTGGCTCTGCCTCCCGAGTGCTGGGATTAAAGACATGTGCTACCACCGCCCGGCTTGAAAATGGAAATTTTATTTGAATATTTTTTCACCTTTCATTCTGACTTTGGATTCTTCCATGGGTTGAAAGGAAAAGGTAAAAAAATATGCTTCAGTTACCATTTTTTTCTTTCTTTCTAAATGCTTGCTTCTGTTTCTGAACAATTTCTGTCCTTTTCCTGAGTTTGGCAAGCTCTCACATGTAGTCAGAGTATTAGCTCAAGATTTCTCCTCTCTACAGTGTCCTTTTGGATTCTAATGTGAGTACTTTTCTTACCAAGCTGTACCTATATAATAGCAATTAATTACACATGTAATTGACATGTTAAATCCATTTGTTATTCCTACATATATACTCCAATACTGGTTTTCAGAAATAGTCCCTTTGGGTTTTTTGTTGTTTTTTAAAATATATTTGTGTTTTCTGACATCTTTTTTTTTTTTGTTATTTCTGTCTAGCTACCTTTTTAACGTTTCTTTTTAATTTCCTCACCTTGCCCACCCTCTTTAGGGATAACTAAATTATTTTCTTGAGATTCTTTTTGCCTCATGTTGGTCTGAACTTATGAACTATTACTCTTTTGATTACTTTAGGCATCTGGCATATTTGCTAGTGTAAATGTAATTTATCTCTTCTTCCTCTTATCAAAAAGCTTCCTGGAATATCCATTTCACAAACATTAAGAAAGGACTAGATTGTACTCATTTCATCTTGTATATTAATGCCATTCTTGTGACCACTATTTATGGCTGCTATTACTTTATACAAAGTTCTGCATGGGACTAATTGCACTTCAGGAATCAAAGGATGTTTGAGTATTCTTATCCATTAAACCTTATCCATAAATGTCAATGAATATTGACATTTCCTTTCTCTTTTTTTCCAGAATTTCATGTGTACCTTTATTAATCTCTCTGCGTGTCTCTGTCTCTATCTCTATCTCTACCTCTCTCTCATTTTAAAACAAGGCCTCAGTGTGTAACCCTGACTGGGCTGAAATTCATTATATAGAACAAGCTGTCCTCATACTCACCTGTCTCTGCCTCCTGAGTGCTGGGATATCAGGCCTCTTCCACCTTGCCCAGCTTATTAGCCTTTTATTACCTGCAATCAAAAACATCCTCACATTTATCTCTTGATTCTATTCTCTGGAAAGTTTTTCCTTTGTGTTCTAGCCCACATTATTATTGTTGATTATTTTTCTAAATATGTTTGTCTCTATTTTAACCTTTCTTGCAAATCTTCCATTCGAATGGTTCTATTTTTTTTTTAGAATTATGATCTATGGTAAATAAATGAAGAAGAGAAACTACCATAGATTGTAGAAATTGAGGCCTTCTAAACTCAGCAGATCCGTGCTAGCAAGGCTTCAGGCGGTGGTGCTCCAACAGTGCAGGAGGAAAGAGCTCTGTTGTATACAACACAAGCTCATCCCTGACCTTACAAACAACCAGAGACAGGCAAGGAGCTAGTGATGATGGTGGAAGTTGCTACATTGTTTCGATTACATTTCATGCATAAGCAAACGGGAAGTGTTTCCTAATATACATCCAGTAAATAATGTTGGAATGTAGAATAAACATGGAACAGGTGGTCTCACACTTGTTAGCAAGACAGAAAGGAAGTGATCAGAGTGTTTATTTAACCACAGAAATAATGATACGTGGGACACATACGATGTAAAAAAATACTTAAATTTCTGTTGTACCATGACTCATGACAGTAGCAATAATGCCAACAAAATCACAGCCTCATCTCAGGTGTAACCAACAACTTGTGAATATGCAAAGAAGGGCACATTCCGCAAACTTGTTCCTATTTCACCAGAGATGGGATTCAGGATGAAACTTCTTTCCCAGACAGACCACACCCCTACTTTGCTTCCATCCATGTTATGAATCAAAATGAAGCAGTCGGTTTCTGCATCCACAGCTAGTCCAGAAAACTAATGTAAAACACAAGAATATAGTTAATAAACTTGTATCTCACCAGATGTTTCATTAAACAAGTAAATTTTAGATGTTCCTGTTATAAAAATGTGAACTATTTGGGATGGAAGTTATGTTAATTTGTTTTATTATCTTTGCCATTTTGCTAGGCACATGCATCAGTTTGGAAAGTTCAATCATACACAAGAAATTTTCTTTTAAAAGGATAACAATAAAATGTTTTATCAAAATAACCAACAGTACAGAATTAATTTGATTGACTCAAAACACTGCTAATTCTTTATACATCTTATCATTTCACACAAGTATAGAAACAGATCTTTTGGTGCCTTCTGAGGGGAGTATACCTTCTTTTCCATTAGGTTTCTCAGTCAAAGCAGAGTAATATTAAATTACATTATAATAAGCAAAGTAAATATGCATAAATAATGCTAGTCACAGAAAAATCATGTGTTGAGCATACAAATGTTAAAAGGGGTTTTGATCAATTTGAAATTAATGGTGGGCAGGGATTTGTTCATGTAGGCAAAAGATAAAGAAGATTTGATTTGGTTTTGCCAATATCCACGGGTAAATGTTTCTAGTATTTATTTTTTCATGAAATAAATTCAGTAGACCTTGGCAATTCAACTAAATAAATATTGACAAATAATTTTTTTTCTGCTGGTTTCTCCCAGCTTGCAACTCTGATGAGCTGCCTTTGAAATCATTCAGTCATTGCCGATTAAATTCATGGAAATTCTTTATTCCTCTAACTTTCAAATATATAGAGTTAGAGTTCTTCATGCAGTTATGAAACATTTTACAGATGATACAATTATTAAGTGCCTTTAATGAACAGTGAAACTCATGTATCAAGTATGCAATTTCATACGTAAACTAGGTTTTAAAGAAATGTGATGCCATGTGTTTCTTTTCTGAATAATATACCATGTGTGGCCCAGAGGAATATTTGAAAAACTGGATAAACTGAGAAAGGAGCAAACAGTAACACATGGCACCGTCCAGTGTCTTTTCATACTCACTCTGTGTTGTTGTGATCTGCTTTGGGCTAGGATACATGCCTTGCTTTACCTCCTGCAGATGGCCACTCTCCAGTTAGACAGTTTCTTCTCCCTCTTCGGGTATTCTGTGTTCTCAGTGTTAGAAATCGATTCTTCAATTCCCAGCACCCACATGGCAACAAATGTCTGTAACTCCAAGATCTGATCCCCACCCCAGACATACATGTAGGCAGAACATCAATGCACATAAGATAAGAATAAATAAATTATATTTAAAAAAAAAAATGTATTGCTTAGTTTGTGCCCCTTGTTTGAATTTCGCATGCACCTTTCAGTCTGGAAGCATAGCACACCCCTCAAGAGGTACAGACTTTACCAAACTGCTCCGAGGTAGGACACGTCTGCTTGTGTTTATTTTCCACAGGTTGTTTTCTCGTGTCCTGAAGGCTTTGTCACCACTGTCTCTGCTCATACTATCGCCTGTACCGTAGTAGCTTCTTATTTTCCCCACGTCTCCAGGAGACCCCCTTCCTGCAAGCATGAAGGTACTCATGTCTTTTGCTTTTTAACTTTTTTAAAATGTTTTTTTATGGGTATTAGGCCTGCATGTATGTCTGTCCACCACTTACATACCTCGAGCCCATGGAGACCAGAGAGAGCACAGGATCTCCTAGAACTGGAGTTACAGACGGTTGTGAGCCACTGTGTAAGTCCTGGGAATCGAACCCAGTTCTCTGGAAGAGCAGCTGGGGTCCTCAGCTGCAGAGCCATCTCTTCAGTGGCAGAGGCTCTTGTTTCAGCATTCATTTCATACTGTAGTCATTCATGCATACGAAGTAATATTAATTGAATTTTTATTGTGTTTTAAGCACAGGGATGTTGTGGTGGAAAATGTAAATGTGGTTCATAGCACTTTTCTTCTAGTGGGGAGCTCAGACAACTCAAATCCTTACCATGATTCGAGGGAAGAAAAATATATAATACCAATATGTAACCAAGTCTAGGAACATTCCAGAAAGATTCTTGTTGGGTAAGTAGGTAGAAATATAAATAGAAGTTAATGTGTAAGTCCATAACATAGAAATGATGAGTTAAGGGAAAAAATGCATTTAGCAAAATCAGGGACCATGTGTTTAGTTTTTCCTTATTCATTTGCAATGTATAAAGAATCTGCTGTGTTTAATCAGCTGTGTGTAGGGGTTTTAAAAAACACTATTGAAAGTATTTAAATAGTGCACAGAAGCAATCTGGAAGAAATTGCAATAATTGGGGCACAGCCTGTTAAAATGTAAAGTCTAAGGAGGTGAAGTATGTCCTAAGAAGATCAGAAGAGAACTATGAAGATAAATTGTGATAGAACCGTTCTATCTTGAGGAAGAAAAAAAATGAGACAGTGTTTTCATGAAAAAAAAAATGCCCATTTTCATGAATAATTGCCTATGGAATATAATGGGCTTGAAAATGACTCCATAAGAATTAACTGGTTCTATATATCTTCCTTCAGGAGAAAAGAGTTACAACAGAACTCTGTGCTAGCTGTAGAATAAATACAAAATTTGTGAAGAACAAAATCCTTGTTAGTACTTACTGTGGTGAGTCTCTTTAATTTGGACATTCTAGTGGAAGTGTGGAAATAACTCCTTGTCATTTTAATTATGATTATCTCTAATTATTAACACCTCACACCCCTTTATACATACATATACATTAATGTCTATATATCTTCTTTCATGAGCTTTCTTTTTAATATTTAAAAGTGTTATAGTGCACGATATTGGTGTTCTACCCAAGAATTTTCTGCCTGACATGTTAGTGCCAATGTCCAATGACAAAATTCACTGTGAAGTAATCTGGCAATGTCTTTTAAATTTGAAAATTTTACCTATTGTATAATCTAAACACTCTATTCTCAGATATTTAGCAAGAAAAAATAAAAGGATATTTCTATACACAGATTTGCTCAGAAACACTCTTAAAATGTATTTGTAATGTATCCAACCCAGAAACAACCTATATATCATCATCAGTTTTTCTGATTAATAAATGGTGGCATAACCACATAATACAATATTGTACATCTGTAAAAGAAGTAGCATATTCGCTAACAGAATAAGTGTCAAAATAATCATACCAAATGAAAAAAGGCAGATTATATTCAAATAGATGCAAACTAATGCAGAGTAATGTAGGAAAATTTTATACTGAAGCACAAAGAGATTTGTAGGGATGGTAAATATGTTTGCTAATTCTTTATGGTGGTATTTTATGGTTATATTCATGGGTCAAAAGTTGTTTATAGTTAGATTATCTTCACTGCTACTTTAAAACAGCTAATAAGTACTGTTTCTGCCTTCCAGTTCCATGGATATAGATAACAACACTACAAAATTCAATGTTTTGCTTCTATGATACAAAGAAATTACTTATTCAATCTCAAAAGTAGGGCTTGGAGAGATTTCTCAGCACTTGCTCTTTTTACAGAGGACACAGGTTCAATTCGCAGCACCAACATGGCAGCTCACAACCATCTGTAACTCTAGTTTGTTGGAATCGGATGCCCTCTCTGACTTTCATGGATACCAGGCACACACATGGTGCACATACATATCTGCAAGAGAAAGACTCACACACATAAAATAAGTAAGTGTAAAGATTAAATTTAAGACTGTAAAGTAGGGCCATTCTCAAGGATTTGTCCTATAGTTTACTGCTTAGGCTGAGATGACTCTGTGGACAGTTCACGAGCCCTGAGAATGTGATGACAAGCTGTCAGTGTGTGCTCTTTCACACCAAACACCCCGCGAGCTTTGCAGCGTTGGCTCTAGCAGAAAGTCTAAGCACAGGTTCAGAAAATAACCTTAAATACACTTTCCTTTTCTTTTAAAAGGTCTGTTTTCCATGAGTTTGGAAAAAGTCAACTCTTTTCTTACTATATTTGGTCATTTAAAGATATTTCCCCAGAAATAAGATTTAGCTGAATTTAAGTATTTGAAACTCTGAAAAACACCTCCCCCCACTCCCTGCAGCATCTGAAAGATGCTTGGCCACTTCCTGTTTCCTTCAGGCCCTTGAGGTACTTGTATGTGCCTCTAAATGAACCACATGTCCACTTTATTCACTTTTAAAATCTACCGTAAGCCTAGCCCATCTAAACTAAGTTTTTCCTTCTTTTCTGGAGACAGAGTCTCTGTGTCGGAGGATAGATTTGCATGTGCTATGTAGCAAAGACCCGGTCCTGTCATTCCTTAGAGAGGGGGTTTTTCAGGTATGCTCTGCCATGCCTGGCCTGAAACCATCTCCTAAACATTTGTTCCCTTTCCTTTTATTTTCGGTCACAGTTTAGAAATATTCAGTGTTCAATGTGCAGCTTCGCATCATGGGCTGGGACATATTTATATTTAAGTTAAGAAAATCATGTTAATTCTGGGTAAATATATGATTAAAATTACTTATAATTTGAAGGTAAAAAAATCTAGTTCTGAGAGATTGAATATGGAAGATGGAAGAGAGCAGATCATACTTTCCCCTCTCTGTTCTATCTACACCATGTGCCAACATCAAGGGGGGACATCTATAGGGGAAATACAGGGTTCTCCATGCCAGCACAGGCATTGTGGAAGGCTGCATGCCCCTGAGAGATAAGCCAGACCATGGTTTGGTTCCATGTCCCATATAGCCAGAGATAAAAAATAGAGGTAGGATGAATATGTTTTCCCTTTTATTTTAACTGGTTGTCTGTCATAATTTAAATTATCCCCACTTGAAACTTGTACCATCCTAGGTGGCCTTCACCAGGGTAGGCCATCCAGTTCACATTTGTCACCTTGAACTTCTTAGTGAAAACTCACTGCTGTCCCTTAGCAGGGACTACTTTCCACTGACATGGCCCCAGCATTGCATAGGTTGTCAGGTTTCTCTCTCCTACTCTGTCTGTCCCAGGAAGCTGAAGACTACAGAGTAATGAGGCAGAAGGATCCAGTTACTGCTCTACCACCCTCCCACGCTGCATTTATTGATTCACCAGTTCTTCAATGTTTGCAGTTTCCATTTTTATCCATTGAGCATATGTTTTCACAATTACTGTCATCTAGTAATTCCAGTTTAACTTTTAAGGAATTGCTAAGTATGTGTGAGTGAGTATGTAGTGTGTGTGTACGTGTGTGTGTGTGTGTGTGTGTGAGAGAGAGAGAGAGAGAGAGAGAGAGAGAGAGAGAGAGAGAGAGAGAGAGAGAGAGAGAGAGAAGCTTTCATATTCTTCCTGGAAATGCATGGTGATCCCCCAGTTTACCAGTACTTTTGTACAGTGCATTTTGGTTTCAGCTAACCTGATGGGCATTGAGTGTCATGTCAGTTCTTTGGTTCATTTCCCTAGGTTACCCACTGATTCCTTTATTTTTCTGCTTAATGGTTGATTTGATTTGCTGAAACAGGGTGATTAGGACACCCAGCATGACAGCATCTGTCCCTTCTCCATGTTGGAAACATTCAAGATCCTCTCCAGTAGCTCTCCTTATGTAGACTGTATTCATCCCATTCTACTCCAGAACATTAGAACATATCCATTCTAGCCAATTGTACATCTGCATCTGAACTGCTTTCTCTCTAGCACTCCTTCCTTCTGCTGTCCTTCTAAGCACCTGGAAACAACAATTTTCTATTTCCATGGGGTTAACTTCTTTACCTTCCAAACCCGAGTGAGAAACACACTGTTGCCTTTCTGTGCATGCACTGTTTCCTTTAATATAATGTCTTCTAGGCTCATGCCCATTGCAACAAACCATGAGATATCATTTCCTTATCTATTTTGTCACTGATGGACAAGGTGATTCCATATTTTGAATGTTGTTAACAGTTTTATGGGTAAGCCTGAAAGTGATTATGTACTCATAGAGGAATTGCTGGATCACATGGTTGTTCTATTTTTGAGGAAAACCCATGCATTTGTTTTGATGAAAAATTATATTTCTACCAACACTATGCAAGGATTCTTTTCCCTCTATATCCTCTCCAGTAATTTATTTACTTCATCTTTTTGGAAATTGCTATTCTTTTTTTATTTAAATAACATATTTAAATAAGTCCAGCCCCACTTTCCCATCTACCCCCCTCCCCTTCCACTCCTTCCCTGTCTCCATTCAGAAATTGGCAGGCCTCCCACAGGCTTGAGCAAAGCATGGCATATCAAGGTGGGGCAGGACCAAGCTCCTCCCCTTGCACCAAGGCTGAGCAAGGTAATATAGCATGGGGAAAAGGTTCCCAAAAGCCAGCTAAATGCCAGGGACATGTCCTGATATCACTGCTAGGAGCCTTACAAAGAGACCAAGCTGCACAACTGTCACACACATGCAGAGAGCCTAGGTTGGTCCCACGGAGGCTTCCTAACTGTTGGTCCAGAGCCCGTGAGCTCAGGTCAGCTGTCTCTGTGGATTCCTCTATCATGACCCCCTGGCTTACACAACCCCTCCTCTCTTTCCTCAGCAAGACTCCCAGAGCTCAGCCCAGTACTTGGCTGTGGATCTCTGCATCTGTTTCCATCAGTTACTGGATAGAGTATCTCTGATGACAATTAGGGTAGTCACCAATCTGATTACAGTGGTTGGCCAGTTCAGGCACCCTCTCCACTATTGCTAGGAGTCTTAGCTGGGATCATCCTTGTGGATTCCTAGGGGTTTCCCTTATGTCAGGTTTCTCCTTAACCCCAAAATGGCCCCTCCATCAAGTCATCTCTTTAGTCACTTTCCCCCTCCATCCTGCCTCCTGCACCCAGCCTGCCCAAACCATTCCCTCAAGTTCCCATCCCTCATCCCCCTCCCCCATCCCTAGTTTACCCAGGAGATCTCTTCTATTTCCTCTTCCCAGGGAAATCTATGTATTTATCTTTGGTCTCTCCTTGTTATCTAACCTCTCTGGGTCTGTGGATTGTAGGTTGGTTATTTTATACTTTACTCCTAATATCCACTTATGAGTGAGTACTTACTATATTTGTCTTTCTGGATCTGGATTACCTCACTCAGAATGAGTTTTTTCTAGTTCCATCCATTTGCCTGCAAATTTAATGAGGTCATTGGTTATTACAGCTGAGTAATACTCAGTTTTGTAAATGTACCATAATTCCTTTATCCATTCTGCTGTGGGATGGTCTGTATGTCAAATTGCTCTGATTGGTCAATAAATAAAACACTGATTGGCCAGTGGCCAGGCAGGAAGTATAGGCAGGACTAACAGAGAGAACAGGAAGGTGGACGGAGTCACTGCCAGCTGCTGCCATGACAAGCAGCATGTGAAGATGCCAGTAAGCCACGAGCCATGTGGCAAGGTATAGATTTATGGAAATGGGTTAATTTAAGCTATAAGAACACTTAGCAAGAAGCCTGCCATGGCCATACAGTTTGTAACCAATATAAGTCTCTGTGTTTACTTGGTTGGGTCTGAGTGGCTGTGGGACTAGTGAGTGACAGAGATTTGTCCTGACTATGGCCAAGGCAGGAAAACTCTAGCTACACATTCTTTTGGTTGAAGGGCATCTAGTTTTTTTTCTAGGTTCTGGCTATTATGAATAATGCTGCTATGAATTTAGTTCAGCAACTGCCCTTGTATAATTGAGCATCCTTTGGGTAGATGCTCAAGATGGTATTGCTGTGTCTTGAGGTAGATTGATTCCCAATTTTCTGAGAAACTGCCATACTGATTCCAAAGTGACTGTACAATTTTGCACTCTCACCAGCAGTAGAGGAGTTGTTCCCCTTACTCCACATCCTCTTTAACATAAGCTGTCTTCAGTGTTTTTGATTTTAGCCATTCTGAGAGGTATAAAATAATATCTTGGAATTGTGTTGGTTTGCATTTCCCTGATGACTAAGGATGTTGAGTAATTCCTTAACAGTCTTTCAGCCATTTGAGATTCTTCTGTTGGGAATTCCCTGTTTAGATCTGTACCTCATTTTTTAATTTAATTTTTGGTATTTTGATGTCTGGCTTCTTGAGTTCTTTACATATTTTGAAGATCATCCCTCTGCCAACATGAAGTTAGTGAAGATTTTGTTTCTCATTCTGTAGGCTGCCGTTTCATCTTATTGACATTGTCCTTTGCCTTACAGAAACTTCTCCATTTCAGGAGATCCCATTTACTGTTGATTTCAGTGTCTGTGCTACTGGATTTATATTCAGGAACATGGCCAATGCATTCAAGGCTACTTCCCACTTCTCTTCTATCAAGTTCAGTGTAACTGGATTTATGTTGAGGTTTTTGATCCATTTGGACTTGAGTTTTCTGTAGTTGGAAGTTTTTCTGTTCTGATTGCCCGCTCCCCATCTTGGTAGTTGCTTCCAAAAAACAACACAGAGACTTGATATTATTTATAAATGCTTGGCTAATAGCTCAGGCTTATTACTAACTAGTCCTTACATTTTAAATTATTCAAATTCCTTATTTACCATCTGCCATATGGTAGCACCTTTATTAGCATGGCAAATTCTTCTCCTGCTCCCTCTACATCTGCTGGCCACTTCTCAAACTCTGCCCTTCCTCATCCAATCATTCTCATTTTGGCTTTCCCACCAAACTTTATCCTGTTCAGCTATTGGCCAGTCAGCTTGTTTATTAGACCAATCATAGCTACATATATTCATACAAGTATACAGAAAGGATTATACCACAGCAGTTGTATGCATGATGTTAGACTTGGATCTATTTCCATTCTACATATCAACATCCAGTTATGCCAGCACCATTTGTTGAAGATGCTTTCTTTTTTCCATTGTATAATTTTGGCTTCTTTGTCAAAAGTTAGGTGTTCATAGGTGTGTGGTTTATGTCAGAGCCTTTGATTCAATTCCATGGATCCATGTATCTGTTTTTATGTCAATACCAAGCTGTTTTTATTACTATAACTCTATTGTAGAGCATGAAGTCAAGGATGGTGATGCCTTCAGAAGTTCCTTTATTATACAGGACTGATTTAATTATACTGGATTTTTTGTTTTTTTCATATGAATTTGAATATTGTTCTTTTGAGGTTTGTGAAGAATTGTGTTGGGATTTTGATGGGGGTTGCATTGAATCTATAGATTGTTTTGTTGAAATTGTCATTTTTACTATGTTTATCTTACCTATCCATGAGCCTGGGAGATCTTTCCATTTTCTAATATCTTTTTCAATTTCTTTCTCTAAAGACTTAAAGTTCTTGTCATAAATGCCTTTCACATGTTTTATTAGAGTTACTCCAAGATATTTTATGTTATTTGTGGCTATTGTAAAGGGTGTTGTTTCTCTGATTTCTTTTTCAGCCCATTTATCATTTTTGTATAGGAGGACTTCTGATTTTTTGAGTTAATCTTGTATCCTTCCACATTACTGAAGGTGTTTATCAGCTGTAGGAGTTGCCTGGTAGAATTTTTGGGGTCATTTATGTATACTATCATATCATATGCAAATAGTGGGAAATAGTGGAAGTTTGACTTCTTCCTTTCCAATTTCTATCCCCTTGATTTCTTTCTGTTGTCTTACTGCTCTTTCTAGAAATTTGAATAGATATTGCAAGAGTGGACAGCCTTGTCTTGTTCCTGATTTCATGAAATTGCTTTGATTTTCTTTCCATTTAATTTGATGTTAACTGTCAGCTTGCTATAAATTGCTCTTATTATGTTCCTTGTATCCCTGATCTCTCCAAGACCTTTATCATGAAGGAGTGTTGGATTCTGGCAATGGCTTTTTCAGCATCTAATGAGATGATAATTTTTTTTTTCAGTTTGTGTATGTGATGGATTACATTGACAAATTTTCATATGTTGAACCATCCCTGAATCTGGGATGAAGCCTACATAGTCATGGTGGATGATTTTTTTTATGTATTCTTGGATTCAGTTTGGCCAGTGTTTTGTTGAGTATTTTTGCATCAAAGTTCATGAGGGAGATGGGTCTGTAATTATCTTTCTTTGTTGTATCTTTGTGTGATTTGGGTATCAAGGTAATTGTAGCTTCATAAAAAGAGTTTGGCAATATTCCTTCTGTTTCTACTGTGTGGAACAATTTGAGAAGCATTGGTATTAGCTCTCCTTTGAAATTCTGATAGAATTCTGCACTGAGACAATGGCTATGCTTACTGCAATGAACTGTGGTTCTGATTTGCATTTACATGATAAGTAGTAGTATTGTTTAGTTTTTTGATACTTGTTGGCAAATTATAAACCTTTCCAAAAAATTTATTCAAATCTTCCACTCATTTTTAACTGAATGATTTCTTCCTGTGTTATGTGGTTTCCTTCTAATCTTTAGATATTAATTTTTATAAAATGAATAGTTTAAAAATACCTTCCATAGTTTCACAGGGTGATTCTTCATTTTGATGATGGCTTCTCTTGATATATAGAAGCTTTTGTGAGTTTTAAAATTATGTGTGTATATTGTGTCTGTTTATGGGCAAATGAATGTGCATTTGAGTACTTCTAGATGCCAAAAGCATTGGATCCCCTTGGAGCTGGAGTTATGAAAACTTGTGAGCTGCTTGAGGTGGTACTGGTAAACCCAGGTCTGGAAAAGCAATATGTATTCCTAAGAGCTGAGCCACTTCTCTGGGTCTTGCAGAAACTTTTCCTGGTTTTTATTTTTGTTGCCTGTAATTTTGAGTCATAGCTAAAACCTTTTTCCACATACCACTCCTTTTCAGTCTTTCACATATTTCCTTTCTCCAGTTAATGAAGAGTTATGCTCCATTGGGGGATATTGGTGAAGTTTTCTTCTTCTTCTTTTTTTTTTTTTGGTGTTCTTTGTATCCTTTTGCTGATATCTCTGCATGTCTTGCATCATTTCAATTTCACGGAGCTTCTCCACTGACAAGCTCTTTTTCCCTTTGTACAGTCCTAGGATACTGGTATATTGGT
Source organism: Peromyscus maniculatus bairdii (assembly GCF_049852395.1). Classification (NCBI taxonomy): domain Eukaryota; kingdom Metazoa; phylum Chordata; class Mammalia; order Rodentia; family Cricetidae; genus Peromyscus; species Peromyscus maniculatus. The sequence goes on along the minus strand of NC_134866.1, from coordinate 33,433,420 downwards.
TTTCATTTTGAGTGGTTTCAGTAGTATTGTGTCTATATAGTTTCTTCTCCTATAATCTTGTCAGCATCTGTGTCTTAGGTGACAAGTGTTTATGAACTCACTGGTGTGCTGTGCTTTTGCTTAAGATGATGTTTTGGGCTGTATACAGATGGTACCTATAGGTATTATGGGTTGACAGGTACAGGATGGGCTTTGCAGGATTACATTCTTACTGTCAAGGCAAGGTCAGGGCTGTGGAGACATTACAGACTCTCTGACAGCACGTGGACTGTCTAGGAGAACAGCATTTGTTGACTCATTATTAGGTTAGTCTCATCTACACAGGGCATGCTGGCAGGCTGTGAAGTGAGGAAAAGGAATTCAAAATAACTCAAATTCAAAGAAACTCAGCAAGATGTGACAATACAGATAACTAATTCAATAAAATCAGAAAAAAATGACTCAAATGAGAAATTCAGCAAAAAAAAAGCTATTAAAAAAAGAAGTGAACAGAACTTATGTTATTGAAAACTCAGTCACTTACCTATTATATTTATAGAGTGACTTTGGAAAGATAAACTGAGATGAAAATTCCTGGACTCAGAAAGAAGTTAGAAGGATGGACATCTGAGCTATCTACTGTGCAACACTTTCTAAGGGCTAGGCTGATGCCTGCTTGGTTGTTAGGTCAAGAAGAGGAATAGATAAGCCCAGTGCCAGGTGTGTGTTAGTTCGTCATCTGTATAACATCGAGCATGTTCGCTGGAGCATGAAGCCCAACCTATTTTGTTGGGGGTTGGCTCTGAAGACCCAGATTTCTGGCTTTGCATTAACCCATGTGAAATGGTAAAAACATAGCAGAATCTTAGCAACACAGGAAGATATCTGTAGCTACTATGCCCATGGCAGGGTGTATTCTATCCATATTCTTGATTTCTATGTGGGCTCAAGCTGCATCAGTTTATCTCATAGTAGAATGGGTCATGCATTGTCTGAGCTCTAGGAAATGTTCTGAACTAAGTTTCAGGCTTATCAGGGCTGTGGGAGTCTCTTATGCAGTTCAGTACACCAGAAATGTGGAGTACTGGGCTGCTCCAGGTCACTTTTCCTCCAACCATGACATCATATCTATGCTTTGAGCAGAGTTGGATTGATCGGGTATGTTTTGTTGACTTCTTCACTCACAAGAATTGGAGTCAAGTTCTCTGTTGTACCTTTGTGGTGGACAATAACAGCCAATAATAAAAACAATAGGCCACTCTTAAACACAATTTGTATTGAAAAGAGAACATTAAAGTCTCAGATATATTAAGTGTGAAGTTAAAGCAAAGTGGCAAAGTTGCAGCCTGGTTTGTCATAGTCTCGTAGATCATTTCCTGAAGCTAGACATAAGACTGAGCAGGAAACGAGACATTGCACTTGGTTATAAAAATGCCAAAGTTAGTTTGTGCGAGTTTTCTATACCAATCCTGTCTTTGATAGGGAAAAACCGAGGGATACTGGACTGAGATGCAGTTGAAAGCCTGGAGTCCCTTGAGTCTCCAAGTGCTCCTGTGAAAGTGGTTCATTCCTATGTTGGAAAGATGTCATTGGTGTAAAGACAATTCAGAGTCTTCCAATGAGAACTGTGATGGGTAAGCCAACACCTTCCAGCAACATCTTCACCCATACCCTCATGCTCAGCAGATCCATAAGTGCCGTTAAATCTCTGAATGAACCTGAACAAGAATGGCAGGAACCAGACACCAAGGGAATAATAAAGTACAGTGGGGTAGTAGGAAAACAAGTGCTCAGCATCTCGGTTATATAGGGAACTTTTGAAGAATAAATTAAAAACTGATATTTTGTGCTTTCTTTAATAGAATTTTGTTTCAGTATCAGCTTTAAAGTATTTTGGTTTCCACTCAAGGCTAAAATAAATTAAACATCCCAACTCAATTTTAAGCTCTTTTCAAAAAAATGAATTATGTCTATGTCATAGAGTTATGTCACATTTTATATTTCTTAAATATGTATCAATGCTCATTAGCATAAATTGCTTTATTCAAATAGAGTTGAATTACAGCAAATGTCATTTTATTTCTGAATACATACTTCCAATATACTCTTATTATTTTAATAATATGAAATCATTAAATTTAATCATAACAAATTTGAAATTTGAGTTTGTAATTGATCCAGGGTTATAAAACCATTGAGTTCTTTTTTCTTCCATAACAGGATATCATATTTTTTCAAGAAGAAAACTGAAGATAATGAACATTTAATGAAATTTTTCACAAACTACCTGAGAAAGAAATAACTTCATATGTTTAATTTGATTCACGAATTACTTCTCTCAAAAGTTTAGCATTTCGTCTCCTTTATACTTTCACCGTGCAACAGTTTGGGATGAAGCCCTCGCTCCACACAGCGCTGCCCCGTGTGTGTTGCCCTCGCCTTCTGCTGCATGGAGACGCCCTGCTGCTGCTGCATTTGCTTGCTGCGTATGGTGGTGCTCCTGGCCCTTTGCTCTCCAGCACCACACAGCATGTCGTGCTCACACCCACATGTCTAACTTACCTGCCCCTCCTTACACAGGAGGCTGAAAACTTCAATTCAGGAAGAAAAGGAGGAGGGGGGGAGGGACAGAGGGAAGAGCAGAAGTCTTGTATTATTTATTTATTTTAGCTCATAGCAATTTTGTTTTCCCTTTCTAGTGTGTGTTTTCCTTTTGTGACCAAAGAATCAATTCCAGCTTACTTGGGAAGCCTTTTCATTCCCAGTGCTCTGTGGTATCAACCTCTTCCTTCCCTTTAGCAGTAAAATGTTCAGGTTTAATTTGAAAGCTAAGTAAAAATGTACAATTAACACAAAAAGTCATTGCCTGAGGCAGACACCATCTTGTCACTCTTTGTTTATCACATAATTACAGCAAAAATATATGTTCATAGAACTATGATGGGACGTACTATTTATTTTGATAGTGTTTAGGGAGGAGCTTGGGATTTTTATGTAAGAACATATTCTAATAAACCAAATATTGATTTGTGTCAGCAATCACAAAGACACTACTGGACAGTTTTCCATTGTGCAGTTTAATTTCCCTGTTGATAAAGCAGAATTCTAGTGAGATAAGTTAAGTAAAGGATGTTTAGGGAGATAGTCTCCTTTACGTAGGAACAATATGATTACTTAAACACACTTTATCATTTTAATGGGAAAACCAACTTGGCTTACCGAATTCAGAAGATAGAGAGCTTTCTTATTGTAACCAAAAATATCCCGTGACTGGGTGCACTGCAGTATGGAAAAAAAATCAAAGACTCTCAGCTATGTAAAGCACATTTGGGAGCAAAGAACAGTAAGATGTTCTCTCCATGCTGCAGGCATTCTGGAGGAAAGATTACAGATGTTAAGAGCTGTTGCTTGGGGACATATTCTCTGCGTCAATCACTATGCTAGTTTACATCTTATTTCTTAAGCAACCCTGAAAGATAGCTATCATTTACCTCAAATAAGAGCAGGTTGGAAGAGACATTAAGTAACCTTCTCTGTCTTAAGTAATTTACACTGAAGATTGCAAAAGTAAAACTAGAAATTTATTCTCTTTTAATAGTATTGCTTGGGCAACAGTTGTAAACATTTTCATCCTATTTAAAATAGTTTTTTTTTTTTTTTGGTTTTTCGAGACAGGGTTTCTCTGTGTAGCTTTTTGCCTTTTCCTGGAACTCACTTGGTAGCCTAGGCTGGCCTCGAACTCACAGAGATCCACCTGGCTCTGCCTCCCAAGTCCAAGTGCTGGGATTAAAGGCGTGCGCCACCACCACCTGTCTTTAAAATAGTTTTTGTTTATTATATTTTTTACTAATCTTACTTTGGTGTCAGAGGGAGTGTTTAATGTGTGCTTGACACCCCTTATAAATGTTCTTAATATGAGGAAGACAGACTATTGCTATTTTATATAACTTCAAAGGGAGTTAAGGTTAAAATAGGTCATTGCCTCTTGTATGTAGTGTTTTAGAGATGGCTATCTGCTTGTGATTGGCTGTCTACCTCTCATACTTGCCAACATATACACAATAGACACAGCCCAGAATCATACAAACAGAGACGAAATTCATGTTGCTTACAGTGAAATATATGGACCTAGAAAGAAAAAATGAAAGCAAATGGACAATTATTATAGAAAAGGACAAGTGTGGCTAGTGTGTGTGTGTGTGTGTGTGTGTGTGTGTGTGTGTGTGTGTGTGTAGGGAGGTCTAATCAAAGTCCAATTTATATGAAAATAACATAATCATATCATTATTTTGTAGAACTAATATATACTAATGAATAAATGGAATGAAAATTGAGAAATAAAGACATAGAAATGAGAAAATATAACCTCTTCTAATTGCAAAGGGACAAAACCACACCCAGAGACCACGGCTTAAAATAAATCTTGGTTGTAGTGCGTTGTGGTTCTCTGGGTTGACTAACCTCAGGTGAATAGTTCTCTCATGAGATCTCCATGCAGTTATCATGAGATAGAAGCAGAAGCTGTGTTCCCCAGTGGTCTCAACTAGTTTGGACATCCCAGGGTAGCTCATTCATACTCCTAGAGTTCCATTCCAGCCCATTCAGAAACCAGAACACGATGACTTCGTGTTCCAGCTAAGTCTCCTGAGAGCATGTTTGCATTCCAAAAGCGAACATTCCAAGACACAGAGATAAATGCACCAAGACCACTTGGAGCCCCCCCTTGAAAGTCTCTGCATCCCCTCTCCAGCAGAACAACCAGGCCAGCGAAGATCTAAGGATGAAGGGTGAGATCCCACTTTCCCATACAGCGCCAACTGATGCAGTTGTTTCTAACCTATAAAATTAATTAGTAAGGTGATTCCCTCAGAGATTTGTTTCAAGAAAAAAATAATTATCTTAAGAAATTATTTTGCCACTTTGACCTATTTCACATAGATAATTGTTGTTGGAATGTATTAATAATATTGTAAATAATTATTGAATTCTTTGTAACAGAAACAATATTGGGAACAGCTTCAGTCATAAAATAGTAAGAACAAAATACAAAGTGATTACAAAGAGTTCCTGTTGGGGTCTGCTGCTGCTGCTGTTGACCTGTCTAAGAATGTGTCAAAGACACTGGGATGTGTGCTTTCCCTGAATTCCATCTTGCACTTCACATGAAACACAGTGATATATATTCTGCTATTGTTTGCACAGTTATGTAACTACAGTTCTATTTTTACAATTGTGAGGAAATGAAAACTTGGATTTATTGCCCCTTGTCAAAATGAAAGAAATGGCTGAATGCAATTTATTATTCTAGAAATAAACCACAACACTAAGCTTGAATGCAGACTGTTCTGCTATGAACAGAGTTTGTGTTCAAGGTTTCCCTGTGTAGTAGTAAAATGACTAAGGAAATTTCTGCTTTGTGTTTGTAAAGGTATTGGCTTTTTATATCCATGCACATGTGCTTTTAGTTCTTTCTAAATTTATTCTCTGATAATTTCATATATGTGTTGTCTTAGACACCATGACCACCGCAACTCTATAATGAACAATGTTTAATTGGGTTTGGCTGACAGTTCAGAGATTTAGTCCAGTATCATCATGGTGGGAAACAAGGCAGCATGCAGAGAGACATGGTGCTGGAGGAGGAGCTGAAAATTCTACATCTGGTTCAGTAAGCTGCAGGCAGAGATCTGGCTCCCACTTCTGAGACCTCAAAGCCTACTCTCTAGTGACACACTTCCTCCAACAATGCCACACCTACTCTAACAAGGGCCAGTTCACCTAATAGCCTAATAGTGCTACTCTCTATGGATCAATTCAAACACATGAGTGTGTGTGTGGGCATTCCTATTCAAACCACCGTGTGTGTGTGTGTGTGTGTGTGTGTGTGTGTGTGTGTGTGTGTGTGTTTGTGTCTGTCTGTCTGTCTGTATGATCCATGTTATTTACTGGAATATTGACAGCTAATCAGTGGCAAGACCACAGGGGAAAATGTGTCCTCTTCCGCCTACAACCATTAACTGCCACAAGCTCGTTAGCGACTGAGCTCCCCCAGAATGAGAGATGCTGATGTGCACAGCCTTAACCAGGTGTTATATAGGCACTCATGGCTGCTGTGATTTCATGAATGCAACCACCATATTGTGTCTGGAAGACAGGGATTCCCTGTGCTCCCCCTCCACACCCTCTGTGGCTCTTAAATTCTTTCTGTCCTGCTTCTGGAGTTCTTCTTGTAACTAATAGACATGAAAACCTCTTATCAGTTATTGTAGTGTTCTTTTGCATACATTTTAGAAAAAAATTATAATTATATAGAAAAAAAGTTCAATAATCAAGCATGTCATTTTTGAGGAGGAGTTTTTTACATCCTAAACTCTTTATATATTTCTTCTATATGATATAAAATTAATTGCATTGACATGGCATGACCTTATTTTTTTCTGATATATCACAGACTGTCATATTATCAGAATATTTTTAAAATCTTTGTGTTAAAGACCATCTGAAACATAAAATAGTACAATGAATTCCTTGTGTCCATTTTGCAAGTCAATATGATGAATGTCCATACTGCAAAAGCTCTCATTTCCTTTCACTCCAAATATTTGATTCATTCGTGTAAATGCTGTCAACATTTGAACATTTTCTCAGTTTCATGATAGATAGATTTTGAGTATGTAAAAGGTCTAGTTGTAGGAGAATGTTGTAAGATTGTTCCTGACTGGAACTGCCACGTTTTGTCACAGTATGGAGAGGGAATCCAGTCAGAACTCTCATAGGAACATTGGTGCACTTCCTACATTTAACTTTATGGTTGTTCAGTTCTCAGCAAGATTTGCCAATCCAGGAGGCGCACCGATGTCCTCTAACCATCAGGAAGAGGAAACATAGTGCTCAGGTACATTGAAAGAGCAAAACTGAGTTGGAAACTACACAGTACACAGCAGCTCAGCATCTTCCAAAGCCCAGTCTCAGCATTTGGGGACCTCATCTTTGCCCAGGTGGGTATTTATCACGTTGATTTATGCTTTCTGTCCAAGCAATGAAGCTAGTGAAAAACGTCTGCTCTCCAAATCATGTTCCCTTCAATTCTCCTAATAACATTTTGGGAAACAAAACTACTAGGGAAAAAATCAGAAAAAAAGTCAGGGACTATTTATGAGATAAATGAATGTCTCAGAGCTACTTATAAGCAAGGACACCTGATTCTGTAACTGTAGGCAAAGAAGTCAACAATTCCATTTAAAAATACATTTCTGCAAGGTTTGTAGCCATGCTGATTCAGTCTCCTGGTCCTGGATGTAACTTTAAGAAAACGCTGACTTTAAATACATTCCAATTCCCATGATCTATGGATGGATATTTCATTCTGCACCATATGTGTGATCTATACATTAGTTATTTTGCATAAATTACCTTTGTTCAATAATTAAAAGGCAAATTAAGAGTTACTTTTGTGTTGTTACTTCACTTTGCTCTTCATTCTCATTCTCTCCCCACAGTCCACTAAGTTTGGCAGTGTGAAGATTCTGTTCCATTCATTCACTAACACTGTTTGGCTTCTATGGTCTTTGTTAAAATATAGAATCTGTTTTTAATTTACAGGAGGTCTACTGTGTGGTAAGCAAGTTATATATATTATAGCAAATTTCTTCTTCCCGCTATAGGAGGTAGATTCGAGTGTGCTTTGTAACCAATTTATTAACTGAGATCAGAAAGCTGAAGAGAATAGCCTACCAGTCACTCACGCAGAAGCCCAGTTTTGAGAGAACACAATGTGTCTCCATTCTTGAATAATTTTGAATAGATGAGACAAATACATGTCCCTAATAATTCTCATGCCCCAATGCCGTTGTTTTAGTTGTCTAACTTAAAGGGGAACTCTAATCATTCCACTAAAGTATACTAAAGTGTGCTTTTATTTACAGGTGTACAAAACAGAATATATGAGGGCCCTTAATTTACTGTGTAGCACAATATGAAAAGACTGTTTCCTTGGTTGACAATATACTTCAATGATATAGTATTACCACTGGCTCAAGGGAGCTCTCACCTATAAATTCTCTTAGTTAATCATTTACATGAGTGTAAATTACTTGAAATTGATGCAGTTTCACAACTTTTTAGAGGACACTATTCCAGAGATTAGAATCATCAGCAAACATATTGCCAGTTACTAAAGATGTATGAAAAAGGAGTATAAAACCTACTAGTTATGAGGTTCTTATAAAATATGCTTTAAGATTGTTATCAGGGTGCTTGAGCAAGGAACAGTACTTGCTACCAAGCTGAATGACCTGAGTTCAATATCAGAACACACAGAGTGGAAGGAGAGAACCAGCTATGGCAGGCTGTCATCTCACCCCCATATGTGTGCATACATGTACACACACACACACACACACACACACACACACATGCACACACTGCACACACACACACACACACACACACACACACACACACACACACACACACATCTGGAGTTTTCTCCAGTCCTG